>NC_050098.1:161282785-161589428 GCF_902167145.1 Zea mays
GTAAGCATTTGTAAAGGGCATGAATGTAATTTCTCACATGCTGCGTCCTGTGCCTATAAATAGATGAACAGTACCCCCGTACTGTTCACGCCATCTTGTAATCGCTTGCACGCGACACTTGGATTCTTGCCTTCTATAAAGTCGAAGGTATAAATATAATTAAATATTATATTTTAATATTCAAGTTTATATGATGAAATATATGGATAGTTTTATGTGCTTGATTATACTATCTTTCATGTTTCATACTTCATATATTTTATATTTCATTATCTTATAACTCTTATCATGAAGGTACACCCTTCATGACCTTCGTTCATGACCTTCGTCCGAAGATCGTTATATCCTAAGGGGAATAATGCTTCGAAGGACGAAGGGCGTTAACATTTAATATTTTGTGTTGCCTTGTTCTTGACTTTTAGCACTTAAGAACAAGTCCCCAGCAGACCCTATTTGCCTTTCAATCTCCTCCTTTTTGGTGATTGATGCCAACACAAACCAAAGCAAATATATAAGTGTAGTATTGAACTAGTTTGCATAAGGCAAGTGCAAAGGTTGCTTGGAATTTAACCAATTTATACTTTCATTAGATATGCATGGATTGCTTTCTTTCTTTTTAACATTTGGACCACTTTTGCACCACTTGTTTTGTTTTTGCAAATTCTTTTGGAAAATCTTTTCAAAGTCTTTTTGCAAATAGTCAAAGGTACATGAATAAGATTTCGAGAAGCATTTTTAAGATTTGAAATTTTCTCCCCCTATTTCAAATGCTTTTCCTTTGACTACAACAAAACTCCCCCTGGATGAAATTCTCCTCTTAGTGTTCAAGAGGATTTTACCAATATGAAAAAGGATTTAGATACCAGTTAAAAAATCCTTCTCTAAATATATCAATTTGAAACATGGATACCAATTGAAAACTTTATTTTGAAAAATTTGAAATTGGTGGTGCGGTCCTTTTGCTTTGGGCTATATTCTCTCCCCCTTTGGCATTAATCGCTAAAAACGGAGTCGTTTGAGAACCCTTTTTACTATCTCCTCAATGGTATGAGTAATAAGAGTGAAGATTATACCAAAGTGGAGAGCGGTGCGGAGTGACGGCGAAGGATAAATAATACCGATAGAGTGGAGTGGAAGCCTTGTCTTCGCCGAAGACTCCATTTCCCTTTCAATCTACGAGTTAGCATAGGAATACACTTGAAAACACATTAGTCGTAGACATAAAAGAGATATGATCAAGGGTACATAAATGAGCTATGTGTGCAAAGTATCAATCAAAGTTCTGAGAATCAAGAATGTTTAGCTCATTCCTGAGTTTGGTAAAGGTTTTCTCATATAAAGGTTTGGTAAAGATATCGGCTAATTGTTCTTTGGTGCTAACATAAGCAATCTCGATATCCCCCCTTTGTTGGTGATCCCTCAAAAAGTGTTATCGTATGGCTATGTGCTTAGTGCGGCTGTGTTCAACGGAATTATCCGCTATGCGGATTGCACTCTCATTATCACATAGGAGAGGGACTTTGCTCAATTTATGGCCATAGTCCCTAAGGGTTTGCCTCATTCAAAGCAATTGCGTGCAGCAATGGCCTGCGGCAATATACTCGACTTCGGCGGTAGAAAGAGCTACTGAATTTTGTTTCTTTGAAGCCCAAGACAGCAGGGATCTCCCCAGAAACTGACAAGTCCCTGATGTGCTCTTCCTATCAATTTTACACCCTACCCAATCGGCATCGGAATAGCCTATTAAATCAAAAGTGGATCCCATGGGGTACCAAAGACCAAACTTAGGTGTATAAACTAAGTAACTCATGATTCTTTTCACGGCCCTAAGGTGGACTTCCTTAGGATCGGCTTGGAACCTTGCACACATGCATACAGAAAGCATAATATCCGATCGAGATGCACATAAATAGAGTAGAGATCCTATCTGAAAGGGAAATAGGGTCAAACCTTTTCCTAAATGATTTTGGTGGTTGAATTGCCCAACACAAACAATTGGACTAACTAGTTTGCTCTAGATTATAAGTTCTACAGGTGCCAAAGGTTCAATACAAACCAATAAAAAGTCCAAGATAGGGTTCAAAAAGAAAGGAGCAAAAGAAATCGAAGGCTGCCCTGATCTGGCGCACTGGACTGTCCGGTGTGCCACCGGACAGTGTCTGGTGCACCAGGGTGGATCAACTCCAACTTGCCACCTTCGGGTTTCTGGAAAAGCCACTCCGCTATAATTCACCAGACTGTCCGGTGTGCCACCGGACTGTTCGGTGTGCCATGCGGAGCAACGGCTATAGTGCCAACGGTCGTCTGCAAAAGGTGAACAGTGAGCCACAGTGAGCGGACAGTTCGCGCAAAAGGTGAAAAGTGACTGTCCGGTGCACCATCGGACTGTCCAGTGGGCCAGGCTGTCAGAGCTCCAACGGTCGAACCGTAACGGTTGGGTGACGTGGCTGGCGCACCAGACAGTGTCCGGTGGCGCACCGGACTGTCCGGTGCGCCCATCGACAGACAGCCTCCCCAACGACCATTTTGGTGGGTGGGGCTATAAATACCCCCAACCACCACACTTCCTTGTCACCACACCATGCTCATCTTGCTTATTGCGGAAAACCCACTTGGTTCCTACAACATTTTGGTTAGGACGTGGAACTAAATTCCATACCTCATTCCTCGTGAAGTTGTTGAGTTCCTCTTGCATTGCCAACACCCAATCCGAATCTCTTAATGCATCTTCCACCCTGTATGGCTCAATAAAAGACACAAAAGAGTAATATTCACAAAAATGAGCAACTCGAGATCGAGTTGTTACCCCCTTATGAATATCGCCGAGGATGGAGTTCACGGGGTGATCTCTTTGAATCGCTTGGTGGACTCTTGGGTGTGGCGGTCTTTGACCCTGTTCTTCTTGATCATCTTCCTTGTCTTGATTATTGTCATCTCCCCCTTGATCATTATCCTCCTCTTGAGGTGGCTCATTGTCTTGATCTTCTTCTTCATTATCTTGAGCTTGATCCTCATCTTGGGTTGGTGGAGATGCTTGCATGGAAGATGATGGTTGATCTTGTGCATTATTGGGCTCTTCGGATTCCTTAGGATACACATCCCCAATGGACATGTTCCTTAGCGCGATGCACGGAGCCTCTTCATCATCTAATTCATCAAGATCAACTTGCTCCACTTGGGAGCCACTAGTCTCATCAAACACAATGTCACAAGAAACTTCAACTAGTCCAGTGGACCTGTTGAAGACTCTATATGCCCTTGTGTTTGAGTCATAACCAAGTAAAAAGCCTTCAACAGCCTTAGGAGCAAATTTAGAACTTCTACCTCTTTTAACAAGAATAAAGCATTTGCTACCAAAGACTCTAAATATAAAACATTGGGCTTTTTACCGGTGAGGAGTTCATAAGATATCTTCTTGAGGATTCGGTGAAGATATAACCGGTTGATGGAGTAGCAGGCGGTGTTAATCGCCTCCGCCCAAAACAGGTCTGGTGTCTTGTACTCATCAAGCATGGTTCTTGCCATGTCCAATAGAGTTCCATTCTTCCTCTCCACTACACCATTTTGTTGAGGTGTGTAGGGAGAAGAGAACTCATGCTTGATGCCCTCCTCCTCAAGAAATCCTTTAATTTGTGAATTCTTGAACTCCGTCCCATTATCGCTTCTAATCTTTTTGATTCTCAATCTGAACTCATTTTGAGCTCGTCTCAAGAATCTCTTTAAAGTTTCTTGGGTTTGAGATTTTTCCTGCAAGAAGAATACCTAAGTGAAGCGAGAATAATCATCCACAATAATAAGACAGTACTTACTCCCGCCGATGCTTATATAAGCGATTGGGCCGAATAGGTCCATGTGGAGTAGTTCGAGTGGCCTGTCAGTCATCATTATGTTCTTATGTGGATGATGGACTCCAACCTGCTTTCCTGCTTGACATGCGCTACAAATCCGGTCTTTCTCAAAATGAACATTTGTTAGTCCTAAAATGTGCTCTCCCTTTAGAAGCTTGTGAAGATTCTTCATTCCAACATGAGCAAGTCAGCGATGCTAGAGCCAACCCATGTTAGTCTTAGCAATTAAGCAAGTGTCTAGTTCAGCTTGGTTATCATTAAAATCAACTAAGTATAGCTGACCATCTAGCACTCCCTTAAATGCTATTGAATCATCACTTATTCTAAAGACAGTAACACCTACGTTAGTAAATAGACAGTTGTAGCCCATTTTGCATAATTGAGAAACAAAAAGCAAGTTATAATCTAAAGAATCTACGAGAAAAACATTGGAAATAGAATGGTCAGGAGATATAGCTATTTTACCCAAACCTTTGACCAAACCTTGATTTCCATCCCCGAATGTAATAGCTCTTTGCGGATCTTCATTTTTCTCATATGAGGAGAACATCCTTTTCTCCCCTGTCATGTGGTTTGTGCACCCACTATCGATTATCCAACTAGAACCACCGGATGCATAAACCTATAAAACAAATTTAGGCCTTGTTCTTAGGTACCCAAATGGTCTTGGGTCCTTTCACCTTAGAAACAAGCACCTTGAGTACCCAAACACAAGTCTTTGGACTCTTGTGTTTGCCCCCAACATATTTGGCAACTACTTTGCCTGATTTGTTAGTGAGCACATAAGCAACATCAAAAGTCTTAAATGAAATGTTATGCTCATTTGATGCATTAGGAATTTTCTTCTTAGGCATTTTAACATTAGTGGTATGCCTAGAACTAGAAGCTTCATCTTTATACATAAAAGCATGATGTGAATCAGTGTGAGGTTTTATAGCATGAATTTTCCTAATTTTGTGCTCAGGATAGTTTGCAGTATATAAAATATAGCCCTCTCTATCCCGAACCATGGGAGCTTTACCCTTAACAAAATTAGACAATTTTTTGTGGGCATTAAGTTTGGTGTTGTTTTGGTTCCCCTGTTGAAAACCAATCTCATCCTTAATGCTAGGGCGTTGGCCATTATAGAGCATGCTTCTAGCAAATTTAAAATTTTCATTTTCAAGTTTATGCTCAATAATTTTAGCATCTAATTTAGCTATATGATCATTTTGTTGTTTAATCATAGCAAGGTGATCATCAATAGCTTCAACATTAATGTCTTTGCATCTAGTACAAAGAGTAACATGTTCAACAGTAGATGTAGATGCTTTGCAAACATTCAATTCCTCAATCTTAGCATTTAAATTATCATTCTCAATTCTAAGACTAGAAACTGAATCATTGCACATGCTAAGCTCTTTAGTTAAGTTTTCACATTTTTTTACTTCTAGAGCATAAACATTTTTTAACTTAACAATTTTTTATTTTCCTTAACGAGCAAGTCCTCTTGGTATTCCAAGAGATCATCCTTCTCGTTAATGGTTTATATTAATTCATTCAATTTTTTTCTTTTGTTCCATGTTAAGGTTGGCAAAAAGAGAAATTAAATCATCTTCATTATCCCTAGAGCTACCCTCATCATTGGATGTAGTATATTTAGGGATGGCTCTAGAGTATACCTTCTTCTTCTTGTCGTCCTTAGCCATTAGACACTTGTGGCCGACGTTGGGGAAGAGGAGGCCCTTGTTGACGGCGATGTTGCCGGCGTCCTCGTCGAAGGAGGAGTCGGTGGACCTCTCGTCGGAGTCCCATTCGCGCCCCATGTGCGCCTCGCCGCCTTCTTCTTGTAGTATCTCTTCTTCTCCTTCTTCTTCCCCTTCTTGTCTTCGTCCCTGTCACTTTCACTAGAATATGGGCATTTAGCGATAAAGTGATCGGACTTACCACACCGGTAGCATACCCTTTTCGAGCGGGGCTTGTAGTCCTTCCCCCCTCCTTTGCTTGAGGATTTGGCGAAAGCTCTTGATGATGAGCGCCATCTCCTCGTTATCGAGCTTGGAGGCATCGATTGGAAGCCTACTTGGTGTAAACTCCTCCTTATTTTCTTCCGTTGCTTTGAATGCAACGGGTTGCACCTCGGGTGTAGAGGTGGCACCTTGCTCTAAGTTGACAATATGTTTGGATTCTTTGATCATTAGTTCAAAGCTCACAAACTTGCCAATAACCTCCTCGGGAGACATCTGTTTATATCTAGGATCCCCACGTATTAACTGAACTTGAGTAGGATTACGAAAAACGAAGGATCTAAGAATAACCTTGACCATTTCATGGTCATCCCATTTTGTGCTCCCGAGGTTGCGCACTTGGTTCACCATTGTCTTGAGCCGGTTGTACATAGCTTGCGGCTCTTCCCCTTTGTTGAGGACGAATCGACCGAGCTCTCCCTCGATCGTCTCGCGCTTGGTCATCTCATCCCCTTCGTGCACCGTTTTGAGGACGTCCCAAATTTCTTTGGCATTCTTTAATCCTTGCACCTTATTATACTCCTCTCAACATAAAGAGGCGAGGAGTATAGAAGTTGCTTGGGAGTTAAAGTGCCTAATTTGGGCGGCCTCATCCGAGTCATAGTCCTTGTCCCCCACTTGAGGTGCCTACACTCCAAATTCAACAATATCCCAAATACTTTCGTGGAGTGAGGTTAGATGGTGCCTCATTTTATCACTCCACATGAAATAATCTTTACCATCAAAATATGGTGGTTTGCCTAGGGGTACCGAAAGTAATGGAGCATGTTTTGAAATACGGGGATAGCGTAGGGGCATCTTACTATACTTCTTGCACTCATGGCGCTTAGAAGTAGTGGACGACTCGGTGCCAGATGTGGAGGGTGATGAAGAGTCGGTCTCGTAGTAGACCACCTTCTTCATTTTCTTCTTATTGTCACCCCTCTGATGTGATTTGATGGAGGAAGAGGATTCCTCCTTATACTTGTTGCCCGACTCCCTTGAGAGAGTCTTCCCCGAGCCCGTGGGCTTGTCGCCGGTCACGATCTCCCTCTTAGCGTGATCTCCAGACATCACTTCGAGTTGGTTAGACTCTTAATGAAGCACTGGCTCCGATACCAATTGAAAGTCACCTAGAGGGGGGTGAATAGGCGAAACCTGAAATTTATAAACTTAAACACACACTTAAGGTTGAGGGTTAGTGTTAGAATTAAATCCGAGGCGGAAGATTGTTTCTCTTGCCACGAGTTGCTCAAATGATGCGAATGAAGTTTGGGAGCAAACTCAAATCAATATTGGCAAGGAAACTTTAGAGAGAGGAAATAGGGCAAACAAATCAAATAGAAATCAACATAAGTGCACACGATGATTTGTTTTACCGAGGTTCGGTTCCAAAGAACCTAATCCCCGTTGAGAAGGCCACAAAGGTTGGGTCTATTTCAACCCTTTCCCTCTCTCTCTCAAACGATCACTTAGACCGAGTGAGCCTTCTCCTTAATCAAACGGGTCACTAAGACCCCACAAGGACCACCACACACTTAGGTGTCTCTTGCAAGCTTTACAAGTACTTAGAAAGAGAATGAGGAAGTAAGAAAGGCAATCCAAGCGACAAGAGCAACAAAAGACCACAAATGATCCTCTCACAAGCCCTTAAGCACCAGCTTTGATTTTGGGAACTTTGAGTGGATTGATTGCTTTGATTGTGTCTTGGAGTGTTGGACTTTGCTCTTGCAATGAATGAAAACTTCAGAATGCTTGGATTGCTTTGAATGAGGTGGTTGGGGGTACTTATAGCTCCCAACCACTTCCTAGCCTTTGGCAAAGTCTACTGGCGATGGGCGCACCGGACAGTCCAGTGGCGCACCGGACAGTCATTGTTCACCGTCCGGTGCGCGCCACGTCAGCGCGTTCGTTAGGGTTTGGAGCAGTTGACCGTTGGAGTCGTTTGTCTTTTTGCTGCACCAGACAGTCTGGTGACCTCTAACTTATGCGCTCTGACTTCTGTCGTGGTACTGTTCACACTGTTCATCTGAGCAATCGACCGTTGGCGCAGGGAGTCGTTGCTCCACTGGCTCACCGGACAGTCCGGTGGCACACCGGACTGTCCGGTGAATTATAATAGAGTGTGCGTGGAAGAAACCCGAGAGTGGCCTGTTTGTTTGGTGCCTGGCCTGGGGCACCAGACAATGTCCGGTGCACACCAGACACTATCCTGTGCGCTAAATATCAGCACACTCTAGGTCTTTAGCTCCAATTTGATTTTGACCCTAACTGAATTTCTTTCTTGGTTTGTGTTGAACCTTATGCACCTGAGTTAAGTGACATCTAGACAAACTAGTTAGTCCACATGGTTTGCGTTGGACGTCAACCACCAAAATCGATTATAGGAAATGATTAAGTCCATTTCCCTTTCAGTTTCCGAAGGTTTGATGGTCCCACCCCTAGGAACAATGCTTTGAACTAGGGTTGTGGGGGTCAGCCCCATAGAAAAGTCAAGAAGCACGGGCCTTGTAGGAAACAGTGATGCCTAAGAGGGGGTGAATTAGGACTTCTAAAAACTATCTCTCTAAACTAGACCACAAAGTAATATTTAGAACAAAACCTATGCAAATAAGTTAACTAGAATGTGCAAACTAGGTTTTGTCTATGTGTTGCTATCTCTACCACAAAAGGAGTTATGCAAGCTAAGTTCCAATCCTATGTAATTTACACTAATACTAGTTGCAACTTAAGTAGAGAGAGAAAATGCGGAAGATTAAAGAGCTAGTAGAGAAAGCAAACTCTCGTGGACGATGCCAGTATTTTTACCGGGGTATCCGGAACCACGCAATGTCCCGACTAAACCTTGTTTGTGTCCTACGCAAAGGGTAGCCCACGTGAGGGCCAAGCACCGCGGACGAGTAACTCCGTAGAGAGTCGCAGACCTTCTCCATGTGCAAGTGGTGCTCTGCTTTTGGCTCCTCTCGGATGCTCCCCGGCGTCTCCACTACCCTGACTGGGTTTGTGGTTCCTTTGCTACCGGGAGAGAACCGTGAGGATCATCCTTCTCCCCCTCCCAAGGCACCAGGGGCAGATGTGGAGGATTGGAGGCGGGTCAAATCATCCTCGTCCCAGGGTGATCTTAGTGGGGTTGCGGTAGTCTTTGACTTGGTGATCGAGGGTGAGGCAATGGAAGCAGTTGTCGAGGGAGGTGATAGGTTTGGGTTTGGGAGAGCGAGGTGGGGGGGGGGGATGGACCGTCAACGCGAAGATCAACAAGTTGCAAACAAAGTTTGTTGTGAAGTGAGTTGAGGAGAATGAAGGTACCAACCAGATGTAAGCAGGCGAGTGGAGGACGATGGAAGAGGGTCGGATGGTGGAGAAGAAGTTGTGGAGGAAGAGATCTTCAAGGATTGCTCCCGACGATTCAGAGTGCGTACCTGGAGCCCATGACGTCGTCGCGGTGGCCAACAACCATCCGACGGGGGGGGTGAACTATTTTGTGATAACCTCCCACCGGCTGGGTGGGCGTCATGCTGGCGCTGGGTGGGGGACAATGGTGAGGTGGGTGGTTGAGTGGCCGAGGGGCTGAGGGCGCTCGAGGGTTGGGGTCGGGTGGCTCCATCCGACATCTACATTCTAATTGGGATCTAAGTGCAACTCCAACAGTAACCAAAAAGCATTCTTCCAATCATACTTTAGGGAAAAAGAAAGAAGGTCTCAAACAACTCTAATCCATCTTCCAAATCCCAGCACGTGTAAAACTCAACTCCGGTTGCGCATATATCCGCTGCACGTAGGTCTCACAATCTCTTGTGCCCATAACCGGTTTGCCGCCGCTGCCAGAGAACTCGCACGCTAGCAGCCCCCTCGATCATCTAGAAAACCGAACGCTTCAAGAAACGAAAGCTTTAACAAACGATGTTGCACTTAGTTAGAGCAGACAACAATGCCTTGCTAGCCTAGCAGTGAGAACAGACCAGCTATTCGGGTTCGACTGCTGATACTTGTCCAATCGTCACTGCCATTATCTAGAAAAACAATCTGGACCTACTCTTGCCACGATAAAAAAAACAATCCAGACTACTACGAGGAGCCCGGGTTCGCTTGCTGGCGTAGAAAGATGGAAAAAATACTCGCACGAACAGACCCATGTGAACCAAGTCAAAATATTTTAGAAAAAAATATTGGAAGTTGTTGGAGTTACACTTGTATTATTTGGTTTTATACTTTTACGAAGATCTTAATTGGCATGTTTTGGGATTTTTCTTTTAAGTTACCGTTGGAGTTGCTCTAAGCGTTGAACTATTATTTTTTATCTAAATGAAACGAAAAGAAGGATGTCCACACGTGTACTATTTCGAATAGATAAGTAAATCTGACCTGACACAAACTCTGAGTTGCCACTTTTGTCCCGGAGGAGGAGAAAGGAAAGACAAAATCCCTTCAGTGCCATCCAAACCTATACCAATCCTTCCAATGATATCAAAAATTTATAGTTTTTCTTTAATGTCATCAAATTTACATTTTAATCCCTTGATGGCATTGAATGGAAGCTTTAAATTCTGATGACATTAAAGGATTGATATAAGCTTGATAGTATTGTTATAAATTTAGATGATATTGAAGAGTTTTTTTTCAAAAAGAAAAAAGGGCCCGAAAAACGTAGTAGATTGCCGTATTCGGAAAAAAAGCTGCACAGCGCAGTCACAACAGAGGGCAGAGGGCAGAAGCCAGAGGGATCGGACGGTGGCGGGCGGGCGCGAGGTGGTCTGGGGCTGTGGCGGTTGCGACTCGCGACGTGGACACTGGACAGCCACAGGGATGCGTGGGTCGCCCCTCTGCCACTCTTCCCTGCTGGTGCTGGGCCGAGCGTACGAGGCCACCACGAACGAAGCGCGGCGGCCTACCCTGGCCGGAACACGATAGCAGCTGCACACGGCGGGCATGCGAGGTGTCAGGTGTGCACGGCGCATGCGCGGCAGGACAGGAGCTTTTGATCGTTGAACTGGGTTCGCGGCTGGCTCTGGAACTGGTACCCAACCCAACCGAGGGGCAGGGGCTAGGGGCTAGGGGCTAGGGCCGGGCAGATGGGCAGACCACGTCGGATGCTGTGCCGGCCGGCCTGCAGATATGCTCCTGCGATGTTTACTGCTGGTCAATCAATCAACGGACTCCTGTAGCAGCACATGGCACGCCTGCAAAAAGATCAGAGACCGCATGCATGCCATTCTAGCGCAAGTGTGGTGAAGTATTTTAAAACTATGGCATAAAAGTACCGTAGTATTTTTTTGGTCGTGACAATTTTCGCATACTATCTCCTTCTTAAATACTCCATCCATTCGTAAATATAAATCTATAATTATATAGTACCATTAATTTTTTAAAATACTTTAACCACTCGTATTATTAAAAAAATAACGAGTTATCATTTATTTTTTTAATTTGTTTTATCATTTAAGCTACTTTCAAAAAGTTTTATATTTTTGAATAAATATTTTAAATAAGACGAGTGGTCAAAATTTTCGAAAAAAATCAACAGTGTCATATATTTGTGAACGAATATAGTATATGACATAGTTGACTTTTTTAAAAAAAAAACTTTGACTGCTCGCCTTATTTAAAAAGTCACGAATTATAATTTATTGTGTTATGATTTGTTTTATCACTTAAGGTTGTTTGAGCATGACTTGAAATTTTACATTTTCAAATAATATTTTGAATAAGACAAGCGGTCAAAATTAAAAAAAACATCGTCATATATTTAAGAACTGAGGGAGTACTTGAGTAAAAACACAGTATGGCTTGAAACCAGCAACAATTTGATTCCATAGTTGTCGGCGTTTCGAGACCGGGGGTCCCTGGGCCGACGAGTGAAATGTCGCCGCGTGCCCCAGCCCAGATGGGTCTGAAAGGAAAATGTGCCCTTGGGCCATTTCTAAGTATTTTGATGATTTAGTGTCCAACACAAGTGCCTAAGTGTAAAATGGTGGACAAAGTACAAATCAAGGATAAAGGTATGTTTCTCAGACTTAGTACATTGTTTTGGAGACTAATGTATTGTGTCTAAGTGCCGGAAACAGAAAAAATCGAATTGGAAATGAGATGGCTTCGTTCAGTCAAAGTCTGCTCAGTCTGGGAGCACCGGACTGTCCGGTGGTGCACCGGACAGTGTCCGGTGCGCCAGGCTGGCTCGAGCGAACTGGCCGCTCTCGGGATTTCACCGGCGACGTACGGCTATAATTCACCGGACTGTCCGGTGTGCACCGGACTGTCCGGTGAGCCAACGGTCGCCCGCGCGATCTGCGCGGGACTCGTGGCCGAGCCAACGGCTAGAAGGGGGCACCGGACTGTCCGGTGTGCACCGGACATGTCTGGTGCGCCAACGGCTCTCTGGCTGTCAACGGTCAGCTGCGCCAGTTAAGGAAAGAAATTGGGCACCGGACAGTGTCCGGTGTGCACCGGACTGTCCGGTGCGCCAGACGACAGAAGGCAAGAATTGCCTTCCCAGATTGCTCTCAACGGCTCCTAGCTGCCTTGGGGCTATAAAAGGGACCCCTAGGCGCATGGAGGAGGACACCAAGCATCCTTTGAGCACTATTGATCACTCACACATCATTCTTGCGCACTTGTTCGACATTCTAGTGATTTGAGCTCTGTTCTAGTGTGCTAGTCATTTGAGCTTAAGTCTGGGTTCTGTGTGTGCGTATTTGCTGTGATCTTTGTGTCTTGTGTGAGTTGCTAATCCCTCCCTTGCTCCGTGCTTCTTTGTGAACTTCAAGTGTAAGGGCGAGAGGCTCCAAGTTGTGGAGATTCCTCGCAAACGGGATTAAGAAAAGCAAAGAAAAACACCGTGGTATTCAAGTGGGTCTTTGGACCGCTTGAGAGGGGTTGATTGCAACCCTCGTCCGTTGGGACGCCACAACGTGGAGTAGGCAAGCGTTGGTCTTGGCCGAACCACGGGATAACCACCGTGCCATCTCTGTGATTGATATCTTTGTGGTTATTGTGTTTTTATTGAGACTCTTCTCTAGCCACTTGGTGATTATTGTGCTAACACTTAACCAAGTTTTGTGGCTTAAGTTTTAAGTTTTACAGGATCACCTATTCACCCCCCCCCCTCTAGGTGCTCTCAATTGGTATCAGAGCCGTTCTCTTCAAGAAGGGACTAATCGCCCGAAGAGATGGATCCTAAGGGAAAGGGGATGGTGGTCAACAACAACGAGAAGGAGTCTACCTTCAACGAGCCGAAGGATGACAAGCCTACAGACTCGGGCTCGAGCCACAAGCGCAAAGACGGGAAGAAGAAGAAGACAAGGCGCATCAAGGAGATCGTCTACTACGACAGCGATGAATCTTCCTCTTCCCAAAAGGACGACGACGACTACGAGAAAAAGAAAACGGTCAATTCGAACTTTTCTTTTGATTACTCTCATATTCCTCAAAGTACAAATGCTCATTTATTATCTATTCCACTTGGTAAACCTCCTCATTTTGATGGAGAGGACTACGGATTTTGGAGTCACAAAATGCGTAGTCACTTGTTCTCTCTCCATCCTAGTATATGGGAGATTGTAGAGAGTGGAATGCACTTTGATAGTACGGATAGTCCCATGTTCATTAATGAGCAAATTCATAAAAATGCACAAGCTACTACTGTTCTTCTAGCTTCATTATGCAGGGATGAATACCACAAAGTGAGCGGCTTGGATAACGCCAAGCAAATTTGGGACACCCTCAAGATCTCTCATGAGGGGAATGACGTCACAATGCTCACCAAGATGGAGTTGGTGGAGGGCGAACTCGGGAGATTCGCTATGATAAGGGGAGAAGAGCCAACCCAAACGTACAACCGGCTCAAGACCCTTGTCAACAAGATAAGAAGCTATGGAAGCACACGATGGACGGACCACGACGTCGTCCGCCTAATGCTAAGGTCTTTTACTGTCCTTGATCCTCATCTTGTAAACAATATTCGTGAGAATCCTAGGTACACCAAGATGACGCCCGAGGAGATACTTGGAAAGTTCGTAAGCGGGCGAATGATGATCAAGGAAGCAAGATACGTGGACGACGCATTGAATGGTCCAATCAATGAGCCTCAACCTCTTGCTCTCAAGGCAACAAGAAGCAAGGAGACGCTACCTAGCAAGGTGGCACAAATTGAGGCGGCCGGACTTAATGATGAAGAGATGGCTCTCATCATCAAGAGATTCAAGACGGCGCTAAAAGGTCGCAAGGGGCAGCCAAGCAAGACCAAGACAAAGGGGAAGCGCTCATGCTTCAAATGTGGTAAGCTTGGTCATTTTATTGCTAACTGTCCCGACAATGATAGTGATCAGGATCAAGGGAACAAGAGGGAGAAGAAGAAGAACTATACGAAGGCAAAGGGCGAGGCGCATCTAGGCAAGGAGTGGGATTCGGATTGCTCCTCTTCCGACTCCGACAATGAAGGACTCGCCGCCACCGCCTTCAACAAGTCATCCCTCTTCCCCAACGAGCGTCACACATGTCTTATGGCAAGGGAGAAGAAGGTATGTACTCGAAACTCTACTTATGCTTCTTCAAGTGAGGACGAATCTAGTGATGAGGATGAAATAGATTATTCATGTTTATTTAAGGGCCTAGATAGAACCAAGGTAGATAAAATTAATGAATTGATTGATGCCTTGAATGATAAGAATAGGCTTTTAGAAAAGCAAGAGGATTTGTTGTATGAAGAACATGACAAATTTGTAGAAGCACAAAAATCTCATGCTCTAGAAGTTAAAAGAAATGAAATGCTTTCTTGTGAATTATCTTCTTGCCATGAGACAATTTCTAACTTAAGGAGGATTAATGATGATTTGAATGCTAAGTTAGAAATAGCTAGTAAATCAACATCCTGTGTAGGAATTGTTGCATCTTGTAATAGGTGTAAAGATTTTGACATTAATGCTTGTAGTGAACACCTAGTTTCAATTTCCAAACTTAATGATGAATTGGCTAGTCTTAATGCTCAACTTAAGACTAGCAAGAGCGAATTTGATAAGCTAAAATTTGCAAGGGATGCCTACACGATTGGTAGACATCCCTCAATTAAGGATGGACTTGGCTTCAAGAGGGAAGCCAAGAACTTAACAAGCCATAAGGTTCCCATCCCCGCCAAGGAGAAAGGGAAGGCTCCTATGGCAAGTAGTACTAAAAAGAACCATGCTTTTATGTATCATAATAGGAGACATGCTAGAAATGACTATAGAAGTTATGATTCACATGCTTATGATTCACATGCTATGTTTGCTTCTAGTTCTTCTTATATGCATGATAGAGATATGTCTAGGAGATATGATCATCATGTGCCTAGAAAGAATATTGTTCATGTTTCTAGGAAAGTTATGGATAGTCCTTCTACAATATATCATGCTTTAAATGCTTCCTTTGCTATTTGTAGAAAGGATAGGAAGATAGTTGCTAGGAAATTAGGGGCAAAATGCAAGGGTGATAAAACTTGCATCTGGGTCCCTAAGACAATTATGACTAACCTTGTAGGACCCAACAAGAGTTGGGTACCTAAGTCCCAAGCCTAAATTTGCCTTGCAGGTTTATGCATCCGGGGGTTCAAGCTGGATTATCGACAGCGGATGCACAAACCATATGACGGGGGAGAAGAAGATGTTCACCTCCTACGTCAAAAACAAGGATTCCCAAGATTCAATCATATTTGGTGATGGGAACCAAGGCAAGGTGAAAGGCTTAGGCAAGATTGCAATTTCAAATGAGCACTCTATCTCTAATGTGTTTTTAGTTGAGTCCCTTGGATATAATTTGCTATCTGTTAGTCAACTATGTAATATGGGATATAATTGTCTATTTACTAATGTAGATGTGTCTGTCTTTAGAAGAAGTGATGGTTCATTAGCTTTTAAGGGTGTATTAGATGGCAAACTTTATTTAGTTGATTTTGCAAAAGAGGAAGCCAGTCTAGATGCATGCTTAATAGCTAAGACTAGCATGGGCTGGCTGTGGCATCGCCGCTTAGCACATGTAGGGATGAAGAATCTTCACAAGCTTCTAAAGGGAGAACACGTAATAGGTTTGACTAACGTGCAATTCGAAAAAGATAGACCTTGTGCAGCTTGTTAAGCAGGTAAACAAGTGGGAGGAGCACATCACAGCAAGAATGTGATGACCACATCAAGACCCCTGGAGCTGCTACATATGGACCTCTTCGGACCTATCACCTATCTAAGCATAGGAGGAAGTAAGTATGGTTTAGTTATTGTTGATGACTTTTCCCGCTTCACTTGGGTGTTCTTTTTGCAGGATAAGTCTGAAACCCAAGGGATCCTCAAGCGCTTCCTAAGGAGAGCTCAAAACGAGTTTGAGCTCAAGGTGAAAAAGATAAGGAGCGACAATGGGTCCGAATTCAAGAACCTTCAAGTGGAGGAGTTTCTTGAGGAGGAAGGGATCAAGCACGAGTTCTCCGCTCCCTACACACCACAGCAAAATGGTGTGGTAGAGAGGAAGAACAGGACGCTCATCGATATGGCGAGGACGATGCTTGGAGAGTTCAAGACCCCCGAGTGCTTTTGGTCGGAAGCCGTGAACACGGCTTGCCACGCCATCAACAGGGTCTACCTTCATCGCCTCCTCAAGAAGACGTCGTATGAGCTTCTAACCGGTAACAAACCCAATGTATCTTACTTTCGTGTATTTGGAAGCAAATGCTACATTCTAGTGAAGAAGGGTAGGAATTCCAAATTTGCTCCCAAAGTCGTAGAAGGGTTTTTGTTAGGTTATGACTCAAATACAAAGGCGTATAGAGTCTTCAACAAATCATCGGGGTTGGTTGAAGTCTCTAGCGACGTTGTATTTGATGAGACTAATGGCTCTCCAAGAGAGCAAGTTGTTGATTGTGATGATGTAGATGAAGAAGACGTTCCAACGGCCGCAATACGCACCATGGCGATTGGAGAGGTGCGGCCACAGGAACAAAATGAGCGAGATCAACCTTCTTCCTCAACTATGGTGCATCCCCCAACTCAAGACGATGAATAGGTTCATCAACAGGAGGCGTGTGATCAAGGGGGAGCACAAGATGATCATGTGATGGAGGAAGAAGCGCAACCAGCACCTCCAACCCAAGTTCGAGCGATGATTCAAAGGGATCATCCCGTCGACCAAATTTTGGGTGATATTAGCAAGGGAGTAACTACTCGATCTCGATTAGTTAATTTTTGTGAGCATTACTCCTTTGTCTCTTCTATTGAGCCTTTCAGGGTAGAAGAAGCCTTGCTAGATCCGGACTGGGTGTTGGCCATGCAAGAGGAGCTCAACAACTTCAAGAGGAATGAAGTTTGGACACTGGTGCCTCGTCCTAAGCAAAATGTTGTGGGAACCAAGTGGGTGTTCCACAACAAACAAGACGAGCACGAAGTGGTGACGAGGAACAAGGCTCGACTTGTGGCAAAAGGTTATGCCCAAGTCGCAGGTTTGGACTTTGAGGAGACTTTTGCTCCTGTGGCTAGGCTAGAGTCCATTCGTATTTTGCTAGCATATGCCGCTCACCATTATTTCAGGTTGTTCCAAATGGATGTGAAGAGTGCATTCCTCAACGGGCCAATCAATGAGGAGGTGTACGTGGAGCAACTCCCTGGCTTCGAGGATGAACGGTACCCCGACCACGTGTGTAAGCTCTCTAAGGCGCTCTATGGACTTAAGGAAGCCCCAAGAGCATGGTATGAATGCCTTAGAGATTTCTTAATCGCTAATGCTTTCAAGGTTGGGAAAGCCGATCCAACTCTGTTCACTAAGACTTGTGACGGTGATCTTTTTGTATGCCAAATTTATGTCGATGACATAATATTTGGTTCTACTAATAAAAGTCTTGTGAAGAGTTTAGCAGGGTAATGACGCAGAAATTCGAGATGTCGATGATGGGCGAGTTGAACTACTTCCTTGGGTTCCAAGTGAAGCAACTCAAGGATGGCACCTTCATCTCTCAAACGAAGTACACGCAAGACTTGCTGAAGCGGTTTGGGATGAAGGATGCCAAGCCCGCAAAGACTCTGATGGGGACCGACGGACACACCAACCTCAACAAAGGAGGTAAGTCCGTTGATCAAAAAGCATACCGGTCTATGATAGGGTCTTTACTTTATTTATGTGCTAGTAGACCGGATATTATGCTTAGCGTATGCATGTGTGCTAGATTTCAATCCGATCCTAAGGAGTGTCACTTAGTGGCAGTGAAGCGAATCCTTAGATATTTAGTTGCTACGCCTTGCTTCGGGCTCTGGTATCCAAAGGGGTCTACCTTTGACCTAATTGGATATTCAGATTCCGACTATGCTGGATGTAAGGTCGATAGGAAGAGTACATCGGGGACGTGCCAATTCTTAGGAAGGTCCCTGGTGTCATGGAATTCTAAGAAACAAACCTCCGTTGCCCTATCCACCGCTGAGGCCGAGTATGTTGCCGCAGGACAGTGTTGCGCGTAACTACTTTGGATGAGGCAAACCCTCAGGGACTTTGGCTACAATCTGAGCAAAGTCCCACTCCTATGTGACAAAGAGAGTGCTATCCGCATGGCGGAAAATCCTGTTGAACACAGCCGCACAAAGCACATAGACATCCGGCATCACTTTTTGAGAGACCACCAACAAAAGGGAGATATCGAAGTGTTTCATATTAGCACCGAGAACCAGCTAGCCGATATCGTTACCAAGCCTCTAGATGAGAAGACCTTTTGCAGGTTGCGTAGTGAGCTAAATGTCTTAGATTCGCGGAACTTGGATTGATTTATAGCATACATGTGTTTATGCCTTTGATCATGTTTCTTATGCATTTTGTTGTTTAGTTATGGTGCTCAAGTTGTACAAGCACTCCCTGGACCTCACAAGTCTGTTGCAAAGTGATGCACATATTTAGGGGGAGATGTGTTACAACTTGACCCTTTGAGACTAACCACATGTTTGAGTTTTCTTGATTTAGTCTCAAAGATGGATTGAAAGGGAAAAGGTGGACTTGGATCGTGAAAGACTTCCACTGCACTCCGATGAAAGAGTAACTTCTTCCAAGTTCATCTTAGTACTCTTATTGCCTTTTTACTCTTAGTTGAAGATTTTGGTGAGGCAATGGGGTTACAGGGCCAAGATTGATCCTGTTTTGGTGCTTGATGCCAAAGGGGGAGAAAATAAAGGCCAAAGCAATAAATGGATCAGCTACCACTTGAGTAATTTTGAAAATAGTAGAATAGAGCTTTTGGTTTTGTCAAAACTCTTTGATTGTCTCTCTTGTCAAAAGTTGGCCGTGTTTGACTTAGAGATGGAAATTTGAGTTTGATTTGCAAAAACAAACCAAGTGGTGGCAAAGAGTGATCCATATATGTCAAATTTGAATCAAAACAATTTGAGTTCTTATTTGAATTGATTTTGTATTTGTTCTACTTGCTTTATATTGTGTTGGCATAAATCACCAAAAAGGGGGAGATTGAAAGGAAAATGTGCCCTTGGGCCATTTCTAAGTATTTTGGTGATTTAGTGTCCAACACAAGTGCCTAAGTGTAAAATGGTGGACAAAGTACAAATCAAGGATAAAGGTATGTTTCTCAGACTTAGTACATTGTTTTGGAGACTAATGTATTGTGTCTAAGTGCTGGAAACAGAAAAAATCGAATTGGAAATGAGATGGCTTCGTTCAGCCAAAGTCTGCTCAGTCTGGGAGCACCGGACTGTCCGGTGGTGCACCGGACAGTGTCCGGTGCGCCAGGCTGGCTCGAGCGAACTGGCCGCTCTCGGGATTTCACCGGCGATGTACGACTATAATTCACCGGACTGTCCGGTGTGCACCGGACTGTCCGGTGAGCCAACGGTCGGCCACGCGATCTGCGCGGGACTCGTGGTCGAGCCAACGGCTAGAAGGGGGCACCGGACTGTCCGGTGCGCCAACGGCTCTCTGGCTACCAACGGTCAGCTGCGCCAGTTAAGGAAAGAAATTGGGCACCGGACAGTGTCCGGTGTGCACCGGACTGTCCGGTGCGCCAGACGACAGAAGGCAAGAATTGCCTTCCCAGATTGCTCTCAACGGCTCCTAGCTGCCTTGGGGCTATAAAAGGGACCCCTAGGCGCATGGAGGAGGACACCAAGCATCCTTTGAGCACTATTGATCACTCACACATCATTCTTGCGCACTTGTTCGACATTCTAGTGATTTGAGCTCCGTTCTAGTGTGCTAGTCATTTGAGCTTAAGTCTGGGTTCTGTGTTTGCGTATTTGCTATGATCTTTGTGTCTTGTGTGAGTTGCTAATCCCTCCCTTGCTCCGTGCTTCTTTGTGAACTTCAAGTGTAAGGGCGAGAGGCTCCAAGTTGTGGAGATTCCTCGCAAACGGGATTAAGAAAAGCAAAGAAAAACACCGTGGTATTCAAGTGGGTCTTTGGACCGCTTGAGAGGGGTTGATTGCAACCCTCGTCCGTTGGGACGCCACAACGTGGAGTAGGCAAGCGTTGGTCTTGGCCGAACCACGGGATAACCACCGTGCCATCTCTGTGATTGATATATTTGTGGTTATTGTGTTTTTATTGAGACTCCTCTCTAGCCACTTGGTGATTATTGTGCTAACACTTAACCAAGTTTTGTGGCTTAAGTTTTAAGTTTTACAGGATCACCTATTCACCCCCCCCTCTAGGCGCTCTCAGGGTCGGCGCGAGGCCGAGCGCGAAGGGGGGAAAAGGCAGCCAGAGACGGGCGTGAGAGAGGTGGAAATCCCGCGGCCTTCGTGTTCGTCCCGCGCCCAGGTCGGGTGCGCTTGCAGTAGGGGGTTACAAGCGTCCACGCGGGAGAGGGAGCGAGCGGCCTCACGCGAGCGCCTGTCCCATCCTCTTCCCCGCGCGGCCAACCCTCTGTAAGAGGGCCCTGGTCCTTCCTTTTATAGGCGTAAGGAGAGGGTCTAGGTGTACAATGGGGGTGTAGCAGAGTGCTAACGTGTCTAGCGGAGGAGAGCTAGCGTCCTAAGTACATGCCATCGTGGCAGCCGGAGAGGTTTTGGCACCCAGTTCGTGTGGTGTCGTGGCCGTCGGAGGAGCGCTGGAGCCTGGCGGAAGGACAGCTGTCGGGGCTGTCGAGTCCTTGCTGACGTCCTCTTGCTTCTGTAATGGGGCTGAGGGCCACCGTCATCATAGAGCGTGCGGGGTGCCATCATTACTTGTCTGGCGGAGCGAGCCAGATGGGACGCCGGTCTTGTTCCCCGTAGCCTGAGTCAGCTTGGGGTAGGGTAATGATGGCGCCTCCTGTTGACGAGGTCGGTCCGCGCCCTAGGTTGGGCGATGTGGAGGCTCCTCCGAGGTCGAGGTCGAGTCTGTCTTCCGTGGCCGAGGTCGAGTCCGAGCCCCTGGGTCGGGCGAGGCGGAGACCGTCGGCTGAAGCCAGGGCTGAGTCCGAGCCCTGGGGTCGGGCGAAGCGGAGTTCGTCGTCTTCAGGGGCTGAGCCCGAGTCCGAGCCCTGGGTCGGGTGGAGCGGAGTTCGCCGTCTTCCGGGGCTTAGCCCGAGTCCGAGCCCTGGGTCGGGCGGAGCGGAGTTCGCCGTCTTCCGGGGCTGAGCCCAAGTCCGAGCCCTGGGTCGGGCGGAGCAGAGGCGGAGCGGAGTTCGCCGTCTTCCGGGGCTGAGCCCGAGTCCGAGCCCTGGGTCGGGCGGAGCAGAGGCGGAGCGGAGTTCGCCGTCTTCCGGGGCTGAGCCCAAGTCCGAGCCCTAGGTCGGGCGGAGCAGAGTTCGCCGTCTTCCGGGGCTGAGCTCGAGTCTGAGCTCTGGGTCGGGCGAAGCGGAGTTTCCTATGGTGCCTGAGGCCGGGCCTGACTGCCTGTCAGCCTCACTCTGTCGAGTGGCATAGCAGTCGGAGCGGCGCAGGCGGCGCTGTCCTTCTGTCAGGCCGGTCAGTGGAGCGGCGAAGTGACTGCTGTCACTTCGGCTCTATCGTCTGGAGGACGCGCGTCAGGATAAAGGTGTCAGGCCACCTTTGCATTAAATGCCCCTGCAGTTTGGTCGGTTGGCGCGGCGATTTGGTCAGGGTTGCTTCTTGGCGAAGACAGGGCCTCGGGCGAGCCGGAAGTATGTTCGTCGCTGGAGGGGGCCTCGGGCGAGACGGAGATCCTCCGGGGTCGGCTGCCCTTGCCCGAGGCTGGGCTCGGGCGAGGCGTGATCGAGTCCCTCGAATGGACCGATCCCTGACTTAGTCGCACCCATCAGGCCTTTGCAGCTTTGTGCTGATGGGGGTTACCAGCTGAGAATTAGGAGCCTTGAGGGTACCCCTAATTATGGTCCCCGACAGTAGCCCCCGAGCCTCGAAGGGAGTGTCAATACTCGCTTGGAGGCTTTTGTCGCACTTTTTTGCAAGGGGACCAGCCTTTCTCGGTTGCGTTTTGTTCCGGTGGGTGCGCGCGAGCGCACCCGCAGGGTGTAGCCCCCGAGGCCTCGGAGGAGTGGTTTGACTCCTCCGAGGTCTTAATGCCTCGCGCAATGCTTCGGCTGGTCTGGTCGTTCCCTCATGCGAGCTGGCCGTAGCCCGGGTGCACGGTCGGGTCCCAAGTTCTCAGGCTGGTATGTTGACGCTGTCAACGGTTTGGCCGGAGCCGGGTTTGCGAGAGCAGCCCCCGAGCCTCCGCACAGGGCGAGAGGACGGTCAGGGATATACTCGACTTTTTTACATACGCCCCTGCGTCGCCTTTTCGCAAGGAGGAGGGGGGAAAGCGCCATGTTGCCCTCGGAGGGCGCCGAACATGGTGTCTCCGGTGAGCTGCTGGCGGGTAATCCGAGCGGACGTCCGTGCCCCATTTGTTAGGGGTCGGCTAGAGGCCCAAAGGCGCGCCCAAAAGTACCTGCGGGTGATCTGCCGGACCCGGTCCCCTGTCGACGGGGTCCAAGGGCTCGATGCCTCCCTCTGATGGGATTCCGTTACAAGATCGTTCCCGCTGGTCTCGAAAATGTCCTAGGGTACCTCAGGAGCGTAGCCCGAGCCTTGGTTATGTATCGAACGTACCCAGGGTCATCCCTCGCTCTATGTCTGAGGCGGCTGTGAACCCTTCGAGGGCCAGCCTTCGAACCCCTGATCAGTAGTGGGCGCGGAGCCCGAGTGGCCTGAGGCGGCCGTTGAACCCTTCCGAGGGGCCGGCCTTCGAACCTCTGACCAGAAGTGGGTGTGGAGCCCACGCGCTCTGAGGCGGCTGTTAAACCCCTCCGAGGGGCCAGCCTTCGAACCTCTGATCAGTAGGGAGGCTCGAAGCCTGTTTCCTTCACGGAGAAGGGTCCTTTTCGGGGTATCCCCCTTTCCCGGTCCCTGTTGTAAGAGAGAGAAAGAGGAGAAGGAAAAGGATACGAAATCGAATGACGCGGCGTACCTTTTTTGACGCGGTCATTATGGCGGAGGCGAAGCGTCGCTCGCTTCCCCTGCCAGAGGCGCCGCTTGTCCCGCCGTGAAGTTAATGCGACGGGGCGAGTGGTTCGCGGGGCGGTCGTTGCGCGTGCGCGAGCCGTTCGAGGAACGGAACACAGGCGCGCCGTCTTCACGCCGTGAGAGAGGGTTCTCTCACTGCCCTAGGATGGGACGTAAGCTTGGCTGATGACGTGACCGCTGCTCCCGCCCGCCTGCCACCGCCATTACTGCCGGCCCATTTTTGGCTGTATTGACCGTCGCGCCTGGCTGGCACTGCTGGGTCATACGCAGGGTTGCCTCGAGTCGCGGTACTGGTTCCGCAGTCGAGGAAGCGTGGCAGTGGTGCGAGTGGCGGTGCAGTTGCTTGCACGTAGCGACCGGCGCGCCGGTTGCATGACGCGTGGGCGTGGGCCCCCATGCTGGGTGCGTTGGAAGTCGGAGGGGCGCGCCCACTTGGCGCGGTTGCATGCCGCCTGCATGGCTGCCCGCCCTTTCGCCCGCTGGTCTGGGCGAAAGCGGAGGAATGCTCGTAACCGCTGGGCGGTTGCATGCACCGCGCGTGGCGGTTTGGCTTCTTCCGCTCTGGGCCAGCTTGCATGACGCGTGGGACCCAGCCCCCGCGCCGTCGGGGGAGGACCTTGGAGCGTGTTGGAGAAGACTCAGCCCACGACGGCTGGGGACGCAAGTAGGGAGAGTCGCCTTTAAAAGGACGGTGACCCCCTTGAAAGGCGACCATGTCTTCGCGCTCCCTTATGCATCGTGTCTTTCCACCTTCCGAGCCCCCGGATGGGGGATACCCGCAGTCCTTCCGCCTTGTCGTTGGAGGAACGCAACTCCGTGGGAGTTGGTACCTTTCAGCCATCGTTCGGCTTCAAGGATTTTCATCAGTCAGCCCGGCTGCATCCCCTCGCCGGTGGTCACCCGAGACGGTGACCACCAGCCCCTGGGTGGGGAGAAGCAAGCCGGGCTGCGATCTTGGTCCCACCCTCAGCTTCAAGGATGTTCATCATCCTCGCTGGGGTGGAGGCCGGGCTGAGCCGGAGCTCTACCTCCCGCGCGGGTTCGTGGGTCAGCCTCTCCTTCAGCGTTCGAGGGATAGGGCGCTCACTGGCCCTGCGAGAGGGGCGGACTTCGACAACGCGGGGCTGGTCGACGGCGGGCGTCGTCAGCCTCAGCGTGTTGGGCTCGCCGGCTTGGCTCCCGGTGCCCCCTCCTGCCGCGAAGGCGGTTGTCGCGCCGCGCGTAAGGGAGGACCACCCAAGACGTCGCGCGCTGCTAGGGCGGCGTTCGTGTTCTGGGGCAGTCCTGCCTTTGCACTGGTACGGCGCCCCGCGCGGAGGTCGGTGCTCCGGTCGTTCGGGAGGATCCGAGTGGGGATCTGCCGGAGGGCTGACGGCCCCTGTCGTTGGTGCCGAGGTGGGGGCGGCTCGAGAAGTCCCCGTCGCCGACGGGATCACCGCCACCATCCGTGCTCCGGGCCTCCGGCTCTTTGTACTTGTCCTCGCCCCTCGTGCGTCGGCGTGGGCGAGGGCAAAGTTGTAGCAGCGTCCGCCCTGAGGCCATCGCTGCTGCAGTTTGGCCACCCGGAGCGGGGGTCGTTGTCGTTGCTGCCGGAGTGGGCGACGGCGAGCCGTCTGTCGGTCTTCTGTTGCTCCGCAGGCCCCCCGATCGAGTGGGGTTGTTCGTACCTACGGAGGTGGAACCGGAGTTCCGTTTGTAATGGCACCTTGGATGCCGGTCTTTTGTTCATTGTGGCTGTCGGGGCCTGAACGTGTATGTATTTTTGGCGCGGAGCCGTGTTTTTTCCTCATTTTCGAGCACTAAGACTCGCCTGTTGGTTGTCTGAACCACTTCACCAAGCGTGAGTCGCCCCGTGCAAAGGTGACGAGTGAGGTATCCGTATCCCGGAGGCGTAGGAGTCCCTCGGCTCGGTCGGCCTTGCTGTCCGAGGCTTCTCTTGCTTAGTTAAAGGAACCCCTCGACCGCTCTTCGATGAGCCGAAGCCAGGGGTAGCGGTGTCAGCACGGACAGAGGCAGAGTTGTCTCGAAAAGAAGACTTGGTCGGCCGGAGCCTGGCCGGGTCGTCCGTTAGCGGGACCGACGCCGGAGTTGATCTGCCGAGGCCTCGGGCCGGGCTGATGTCTTCGGTGGACAGCTGGCCGAGGCCTCGGGGTGACCAGCCGAGCCGCCTGCTCGAGCCGGATTCTTGGAGGAGACCCAGGCGGTGATGGCCCGGGCGTGATGATGAAGTCGTCCTTCAGAGTGGAGATCCTCGGACCACGTCACCGTCGGAGGCTAGGTCGGACCTCGCCGAAGGTGTGGTCGACGCCGAGGGTGCTGCTGCTCCCTTCAACTATCAAGATCCGAGCCTGCAGGATCGGATTATCTTGTAGTGTGCGTTTCCTGCGGCCGCCGAGGCCCAAACACACCCTCGCCGTGTTGTAAAGCTGCGTTTATTTTCCTCTTGTTTCGAGTATCTAGACTTTTTCGTCGATAACAGAATTGTCTGTGCGAGCGAGAGTTGCTTTTCACGGAAGGTGATGAGTGAGGTATCCGTATCTCGGAGGCGCAGGAATCCCTCGGCTCGGTCGGCCTTGCCGCTTACGCGCGCTCTTGCCCGTACATGGGGTTCTGTCACCGACGCAGTCGAGAAGGCCCGAAGAATCGCTTCGGCAGAGGAACTTTCGAGCGTGAAGACTTGTTCGATCCGCGGAATCACCTATCCGAACGTGAGTTACTTATCGCAGAAGGTGATGAGTGAGGTATCCGTATCCCGGAGGCGTAGGAGTCCCTCGGCTCGGTCAGCCTTGGCTGCTTACGTGTACTCCGTCGTTTTCAGGATCCACTTTCGAAGTAGTCGAAAAGCATGAAAGACATTCTGGCAGGAAGGATCTTTTTTCGAGGAAAATTTCGACACAGAGGGGGTTCCCCCCTTTTAGCCCCCGAGGGAGGGTCGGGCTTTGCCGAGGCAAGGCTGACCCTTCCTTGATGACTAAACTTTGCATGGGGGCGAGGTATATGAACAACTTGAAAACATCTTAAGGGTAGAAGCGACGTAGCTGTTGGATGTTCCAAGCGTTGCTGTAGACCTCGCCTTGACTGTTGGCCAGCTTATACGTTCCGGGCTTCAGAACTTTGGCGATGACGAACGGCCCTTCTCAGGGAGGCGTGAGCTTGTGCCGCCCTCGGGCGTCCTGTCGCAGCCGAAGCACCAGGTCGCCCACTTGGAGGTCTCGGGACCGGACCCCTCGGGCGTGGTAGCGTCGCAGGGACTGCTGGTACCGCACCGAGTGTAGTAAGGCCTTGTCCCGAGCCTCTTCCAGCTGGTCCAGCGAGTCTTCTCGACTAGCTTGGTTGCTTTGGTCGGCATAGGCCCTCGTCCTCGGGGAACCGTATTCTAAGTCTGTGGGCAAGATGGCCTCGGCCCCATAGACTAGAAAGAACGGCGTGAAGCCCGTGGCTCGGCTCGGCGTTGTCCTCAGGCTCCAGACCACCGAGGGGAGTTCCTTCATCCATCGCTTGCCGAACTTGTTGAGGTCATTGTAGATCCGAGGCTTGAGTCCTTGTAGAATCATGCCGTTGGCACGCTCTACTTGCCCATTCGTCATGGGGTGAGCCACGGCGGCCCAGTCCACCCGGATGTGGTGATCCTCGCAGAAGTCCAGGAACTTTCTGCCGGTGAACTGGGTGCCATTGTCGGTGATGATGGAGTTCGGGACCCCAAAACGGTGGATGATGTTGGTGAAGAATGCCACTGCCTGTTCGGACCTGATGCTGTTTAGGGGTCGGACCTCGATCCACTTGGAGAATTTGTCGATGGCGACCAACAGGTGCGTGTAGCCCCCGGGTGTCTTCTGCAAGGGGCCGACGAGGTCCAAACCCCACACAACAAAAGGCCAGGTGATGGGTATCGTCTGCAGAGCCTGAGCAGGCAGGTGGGTCTGCCTTGCGTAGAACTGACACCCTTCGCAGGTGCGGACAATTCTAGTGGCGTCGGCCACCGCCGTCGGCCAGTAGAAACCTTGTCGGAAGGCGTTTCCTACAAGGGCTCGAGGTGCTGTGTGATGGCCGCAAGCCCCCGAGTGTGTCTCTTGTAGGAGCTCCTGGCCTTCGGCGATGGAGATGCATCGCTGGAGGATGCCTGAGGGGCTGCGGTGGTAGAGCTCCTTCCCATCTCCCAGCAAGACGAATGACTTGGCGCGCCGCGCCAACCGCCGAGCTTCGGCTCGGTCGAGGGGTAGCTCTCCTCGGTGGAGATATTGCAGGTACGGGGTCTGCCAGTTTTGATTAGGCATGACCCCGCTTCGCTCCTCCTCGACGCGCAGTGCCTCACCCTCGGAGGCCGAGGGTACCTCGGGCTGAACCGAGGATGCCTCGGGCCGAGCTGAGGGTGCCTCGGGCCGAGCCGAGGGTACCTCGGACTGAGCCGAGGGTGCCTCGGGCTCGGGCGTGTCGTCGATCTTGACGGAGGGTTGATGCAGGTCTCGGGAGAAGACGTCCGGGGGAACCGTTGTTCACCCCGAGGCTATTTTAGCCAGCTCGTCTGCAGTCTCGTTGTAGCGCCGAGCGATGTGTTTGAGCTCGAGCCCGTAGAACTTGTCTTCCAGGCGCCGAACCTCATCGCAGTAGGCCTCCATCTTCGGGTCGCGGCAGTGGGAGTTCTTCATGACTTGGTCGATGACGAGCTGCGAGTCACCGCGAGCGTCGAGGCGTCGGACCCCTAGCTCGATGGCGATCCGCAACCCGTTGACCAGAGCCTCGTACTCAGCCACATTGTTGGACGCCGGGAAATGGAGGCGTAGCACGTAGCGTAGGTGCTTCCCGAGGGGCGAGATGAAGGGTAGGCCTGCTCCGGCTCCTGTCTTCATCAGTGACCCGTCGAAGAACATGGTCTAGAGTTCCGGCTGGATCGGAACTGTTGGGAGCTGGGTGTCGACCCATTCAGCCACGAAGTGCGCCAAGACTTGGGACTTGATGGCCTTCCTAGGGGCGAACGAGATTGTTTTGCCCATGATTTCCACCGCCCACTTTGCGATTCTACCCGAGGCCTCTCGGCACTGGATGATCTCCCCCAGGGGGAAGGATGACACCACAGTTACCGGATGAGACTCGGAGTAGTGTCGCAACTTCCGCCGTGTCAGGATCACCGCGTACAACAGCTTCTAAACTTGTGGGTAGCAGATTTTGGTTTCGGACAGTACCTCGCTGATGAAGTAGACTGGCCTCTGGACGGGCAATGTATGCCCCTCTTCTCGTCTCTCAACCACAATCGCGGCGCTAACCACCTGAGTGGTCGCGGCGACGTAGATCAAGAGGGCTTCTCCGGCAGCGGGGGGCACCAAGATGGGCGCATTCGTGAGGAGCGCCTTCAGGTTCCCGAGGGCTTCCTCGGCCTCAGGGGTCCAAGCGAAGCACCCGGCCTTCCTTAAGAGGCAGTACAGAGGCAGACCTCTTTCGCCGAGGCGTGAGATGAAGCGGCTCAGAGCCGCAAGACATCCCATGACTCTCTGTACGCCTTTTAAGTCCTTGATGGGCCCCATGCTGGTGATGGCTGCGATCTTCTCCGGGTTGGCTTCCATGCCCCGCTCGGAGACGATGAACCCCAAGAGCATGCCTCGGGGCACCCCGAAGACACACTTTTCGGGATTGAGCTTCACGCCTTTCGCCTTGAGACATCGGAATGCCACTTCAAGGTCGGAAAGGAGGTCTGAGGCTTTCCTCGTCTTGACTACGATGTCATCGATGTAGGCCTCGACCGTCCGACCAATGTGTTGGCCGAACACATGGTTCATGCACCGCTGGTACGTCGCACCCTCATTCCTCAAGCCGAACGGCATGGTGACATAGCAGTACATGCCGAAGGGCGTGATGAAAGAGGTCGCGAGTTGGTCGGACTCCTTCATCCTGATTTGGTGATACCCTGAGTAGGCATCGAGGAAAGACAGGGTTTCTTACCCAGCAGTGGAATCCACGATTTGATCGATGCGAGGCAGAGGGTAGGGAACCTTCGGACATGCTTTGTTTAGACCAGTGTAGTCTACACACATCCGCCATTTCCCTCCTTTCTTTCTCACAAGCACAGGGTTGGCAAGCCATTCGGGATGGAATACCTCTTTGATGAACCCTGCCGCCATTAGCTTGTGGATCTCCTCGCCTATGGCTCTGCGCTTTTCTTCGTCGAATCGGCGCAGAGGCTGCTTGACGGGTCGGGCTCCGGCTCGGATATCCAGCGAGTGCTCGGTGACATCCCTCGGTATGTCGGGCATGTCCGAGGGACTCCACGCGAAGACGTCGGCGTTCGCGCGGAGAAAGTCGACGAGCACTGCTGCCTATTTGGGATCGAGCTCGGAGCTGATCCGGATCTGCTTGGAGGCGTCGCTGCTGGGGTCGAGGGGGACGGACTTAACCGTCTCCGCTGGCTCGAAGTTGCCGGCGTGACGCTTCACGTCTGGCACCTCCTTAGAGAGGCTCTCCAGGTCGGCGATGAGGGCCTCGGATTCGGCAAGGGCCTCGGCGTACTCCACGCACTCCACGTCGCATTCGAACGCGTGTTTGTACGTGGGGCCGACGGTGATGACCCCGTTGGGGCCCGACATCTTGAGCTTGAGGTAGGTGTAGTTGGGGACGGCCATGAACTTCGCGTAGCATGGCCTCCCCAGTACCGCGTGGTAGGTTCCTCGGAACCCGACCACCTCGAATGTGAGGGTCACCCTTCGGAAGTTGGAGGGCGTTCCGAAGCAGACGGGAAGGTCGAGTTGTCCGAGGGGCTGGACGCGCTTCCCGGGGATGATCCCATGGGAAGGCGCAGCGCCTGCCCGGACCGAGGACAGATCAACACGCAGGAGCCCGAGGGTCTCGGCGTAGATGATGTTGAGGTTGCTGCCTCCGTCCATGAAGACCTTGGTGAGCCTGACGTCGCCGATGACGGGGTCGACAACGAGCGGGTATTTCCCCGGGCTCGGCACGTGGTCGGGGTGGTCGGCTTGGTCGAAGGTGATGGGCTTGTCGGACCAGTCTAGGTAGACTGGCGCCGCCACCTTCACCGAACAGACCTCCCGACGCTCTTGCTTGCGGTGCCGAGCCAAGGCGTTCGCCGCTTGCCCACCGTAGATCATGAAGCAGTCGCGGACCTCGGGGAACTCTCCTGCCTGGTGATCTTCCTTCTTGTCATCGTCGCGAGCCCTGCCACCCTCCGCGGGTGGCCCGGCCCTGTGGAAGTGGCGCCGAAGCATAGCGCACTCCTCAAGGGTGTGCTTGACGGGCCCCTGATGAGAGGGGCACGACTCCTTGAGCATCTTGTCGAAGAGGTTGGCACCTCCGGGGGGTTTCCGAGGGTTCTTGTACTCGGCGGCGGCGACAAGGTCCGCGTCGGCGGCGTCGCGTTTCGCTTGCGACTTCTTCTTGCCCTTCTTCTTGGCGCCGCGCTGAGTTGACGCCTCGGGGGCATCTTTCGGTGGGCGGCCCTGGGGCTGCTTGTCCTTCCGGAAGATAGCCTCAACCGCCTCCTGGCCAGAGGCGAACTTGGTGGCGATGTCCATCAGCTCGCTCGCCCTGGTGGGGGTCTTGCGACCCAGCTTGCTCACCAGGTCGCGGCAGGTGGTGCCGGCGAGGAACGCGTCGATGACATCCGAATCGGTGATGTTGGGCAGCTCGGTGCGCTGCTTCGAGAATCGCCGGATGTAGTCCCGGAGAGACTCTCCCGGCTGCTACCGGCAGCTTCGGAGGTCCCAGGAGTTTCTAGGGCGTACGTACGTGCCCTGGAAATTGCCAGCAAAGGCTTGGACCAGGTCGTCCCAGTTGGAGATCTGCCCCGGAGGCAGGTGCACCAACCAGGCGCGAGCGGTGTCGGAGAGGAACAGGGGGAGGTTGCGGATGATGAGGTTGTCATCGTTCGTTCCACCCAGTTGGCAGGCCAGCCGGTAGTCCGCGAGCCACAGTTCCGGTCTCGTCTCCCCCGAGTACTTTGTGATAGTAGTCGGGGGTCAGAACCGGGTCGGGAACGGCGCCCGTCGTATGGCGCAGCTGAAAGCCTGCGGACCGGGTGGTTCGAGCGAGGGACTCCGATCCTCCCCGCTGTCGTAGCGTCCTCCACGCCTGGGGTGGTAGCCTCGGCGCACCCTCTCATCGAGGTGGGCCCGACGGTCGCGGTGATGGTGCTCGTTGCCGAGGCGACCCGGGGCCACAGGCGCTGTGTTGCGCGTGCGCCCGGTGTGGACCGAGGCTTCCCGCATGAATCGAGAAGTCGCGGCGCGATGTTCCGAGGGGTACCCCTGCCTTCGGGAGGCGGAGCTTTCGACCCGTCGGACCGCGACGCCCTCCAGGTGATTCTTGAGCTCTCCCTGGATTCGCCGCCCCTCGGTGGTTGATGGCTCTGGCATCGCACAGAGAAGCATTGCTGCTGCAGCCAGGTTCTGGCCGACCCCACTGGAAGCGGGTGGCGGCCTCACCGTGACATCGTCGGCGATGCGGTGCTGGATACCCTGGGGTAGATGGCGCACTTCTTCGGCCGGAGGTTGGCCCGCCCATTCCTGCCCGATGTCCCGACGGACCGGCTCAAGTGTTCCTGCTCCCTCGTCGAGCCTGGCCTGCACCCCGCGGATTTGCTCGAGCTGTGGGTCATGACCCCCCGCCTGAACGGGGACCACAGCTAGCTCCCGTAGGATGTCAACGCGAGGCACAGGCCTAGGGAGATCACCGTTCTCCGGCATACCGAGATGGTTGCCTTCGGAGGGACCCCCTAGATCGACGTGGAAACATTCACGACTTGGGCCGCAGTCCTCGTCGCCGAGGCTGCGGCTACCGTCGGAACAGTCGGAAAGGCAGTAGTCGCATGCGGTCATGAAGTCCTGCATGGCACTGGGGTTACCAAGTCCAGAGAAATCCCAACAGAAGTCGGGCTCGTCATCTTCCTCGGACCCCGAGGGCCCGTAGGTCGAGGCGTCCGTCCGCCGGTCCCAGGGTGACCGCATACGATACCCCAGAGGGTTTGGACTCGCCTCTACGAGAGTGTCCGCCAAAGTGAAGCCGCTTGGCGGGTCGAGGCTGAATCCAAGGGGCGTGAGATGGGAATCGGTCGGTACCTCTTGGTCGACGGGCGGTGATGAAGTCACGTCAGGGACTGACTGCACCGTCGTCTCAGGTACGAGGGTGACGCCCAGCAAGCCTTTCGCGAGCGTGCTGGCGTCGTCCGTTTGCTCGGAATTGGCGTGTTGCGGGGAGACGGCGCTCGTCTTCGTCTCAAACGCGAGGTCGATGCCCGACGCGCCCCCCGTTGGGGCGCCGGCGCCGTCGACTTGCTCGACAGCCGACGAGGTGCCGCCTCCTGCTTGGCCTTGGTTGCCCCGCCTCCTCCTCCGTCGGCGGGGGAGAGGGCGGGGTGAGCTCGAATGTTGTTCTTCCACCACGCGGGGAAGACGTCGCTGATTCCGCCGCCGGCGGGCGGGCTGTCGGCCGCCATTGTCGCTGTCGCACGGCGGGGGAAGGAGTATCATGTCGTAGCTGCCGTCGAGGGACATGAACTCAAGACTCCCGAAACGTAGCACCGTCCCGGGCTAGAGATGTTGCTGAAGACTGCCCATCTGGAGCTTGACGGGAAGTTGTTCGTCAACACGTAGCAGGCCCCTACCTGGCGCGCCAACTGTCGGCGTTTCGAGACCGGGGGGGTCCCTGGGCCGACGAGTGAAATGTCGCCGTGTGCCCCAGCCCAGATGGGTCGGCGCGAGGCTGAGCGCGAAGGAGGGAAAAGGCAGCCGGAGACGGGCGTGAGAGAGGTGAAAATCCCGCGGCCTTCGTGTTCGTCCCGCGGCCAGGTCGGGTGCGCTTGCAGTAGGGGGTTACAAGCGTCCACGCGGGAGAGGGAGCGAGCGGCCTCACGCGAGCGCCTGTCCCGTCCTCTTCATCGCGCGACCAACCCTCTGTAAGAGGGCCCTGGTCCTTCCCTTTATAGGCGTAAGGAGAGGGTCCAGGTGTACAATGGGGGTGTAGCATAGTGCTAACGTGTCTAGCGGAGGAGAGCTAGCGCCCTAAGTACATGCCATCGTGGCAGCCGGAGAGGTTTTGGCACCCAGTTCGTGTGGTGTCGTGGCCATCGGAGGAGCGCTGGAGCCTGGCGGAAGGACAGCTGTCGGGGCTGTCGAGTCCTTGCTGACGTCCTCTTGCTTCCGTAATGGGGCTGAGGGCCGCCGTCGTCATAGAGCGTGCGGGGTGCCATCATTACTTGTCTGGCGGAGCGAGCCAGATGGGACGCTGGTCTTGTTCCCCGTAGTCTGAGTCAGCTTGGGGTAGGGTAATGATGGCGCCTCCTGTTGACGAGGTCGGTCCGCGCCCTAGGTTGGGCGATGTGGAGGCTCCTCCGAGGTCGAGGTCGAGTCTGTCTTCCGTGGCCGAGGTCGAGTCCGAGCCCCTGGGTCGGGCGAGGCGGAGACCGTCGGCTGAAGCCAGGGCTGAGTCCGAGCTCTAGGGTCGGGCGAAGCGGAGTTCGTCGTCTTCAGGGGCTGAGCCCGAGTCCGAGCCCTGGGTCGGGCGGAGCGGAGTTCGCCGTCTTCCGGGGCTTAGCCCGAGTCCGAGCCCTGGGTCGGGCGGAGCGGAGTTCGCCGTTTTCCGGGGCTGAGCCCGAGTCCGAGCCCTGGGTCGGGCGGAGCAGAGGCGGAGCGGAGTTCGCCGTCTTCCGGGGCTGAGCCCGAGTCCGAGCCCTGGGTCGGGCGGAGCAGAGGCGGAGCGGAGTTCGCCGTCTTCCGGGGCTGAGCCCGAGTCCGAGCCCTGGGTCGGGCGGAGCGGAGTTTGCCGTCTTCCGGGGCTGAGCCCGAGTCTGAGCCCTGGGTCGGGCGAAGCGGAGTTTCCTATGGTGCCTGAGGTCGGGCCTGACTGCCTGTCAGCCTCACTCTGTCGAGTGGCACAGCAGTCGGAGCGGCGCAGGCGGCGCTGTCCTTCTGTCAGGCCGGTCAGTGGAGCGGCGAAGTGACTGTGGTCACTTCGGCTCTGTCGTCTGGAGGACGCGCGTCAGGATAAAGGTGTCAGGCCACCTTTGCATTAAATGCCCCTGCAATTTGGTCGGTTGGCACGGCGATTTGGTCAGAGTTGCTTCTTGGCAAAGACAGGGCCTCGGGCGAGCCGGAAGTATGTTCGTCGCTGGAGGGGGGCCTCGGGCGAGACGGAGATCCTCCGGGGTCGGCTGCCCTTGCCCGAGGCTGGGCTCGGGCGAGGCGTGATTGAGTCCCTCGAATGGACCGATCCCTGACTTAGTCGCACTCATCAGGCCTTTGCAGCTTTGTGCTGACGGGGGTTACCAGTTGAGAATTAGGAGCCTTGAGGATACCCCTAATTATGGTCCCGATAATAGTATTCAAGTAAATATGACATTGTGCAACCATTAGTAGAACAATTTGCGCTTGTTTGCAGGAATAACAGAAATTAACCAATATCGGGAAAATCAGCATTACAGGTTTTGCACTTGTTTCTTCGATCCAGATAACCATAACAGATAGAAAATGACACATGGGAGAAACAATATAGTTCGGTGCTTGGTGAAACAAAATGACCATAACAGAAATCAACCGACGCATGAGAATAATCTACGATCCGAATAAAGTACATGCTATAGGGTTCGGCCATTCAGTATAAAGGGGTGTTTGGGAGTGAAGTTTTTTCAATGTTTTGAAAGAATACTGTAGTATTTTAAAAAACTGTAGTATTATATATCAAAAGGTGTTTGGCAAGCCAGCTAAAATCTCTATTTTCAAAACTAAAGTATTACAAATACTGCAGTTCTTTTGAAGTATTCTAAACTTAGGTTTATACCTCAGTTTTCTATGTAAAACGCAGCGCGCACATCTCTACCGCGTGCAAAAAAATATTTTGCTTCCAAACACCTCTATGTATCTAATACTGTGGTATTCTAAAACTGTAGTATTTTAAACTATGGTATTGTCATGACTAAAGTATACTGTAGTATTTCAAAAACCGTGGTTTCCAAAAACTTTGTTCCCAAACAGGGTCTAAGTGTTCAACCATTTTTTATAAACTGTATATCGATTATGTGCTTGAAAAAATACCTTCATTCAACAGCCATTTATGTTGTATCGCCGTAATCGGTAAATGAACCTGGGATTGCAGGAACGGTTGGGCTAGGTGTACTCAATTGTCTATAATCCTCTTCAACAAATTGTGATCTGTTTTGTACGAATTCTCTGAAGATTGACTACAGTGTTTCCCCTTAACAATTTTACCTATGGCAAAGAAGTTCTTGGAGCCTGGGCGCCGTCGGCAGTTGGGGGAGGGCCACGACGCTGTACGAATCTGAGAGGAAGGGGAAAGAAAAGACGGTCCAAATTTTCTCTTCTTTCATCCTCCTTGCATCAGGCTTAATTGGAGAAGGCCGCGAAAAAATATAGTCTCTACTATATTAAAGTATCACTTTCAATGTCGTGTCATGTTAATTTTTTTGCAAAAAAGTCTCTTACATCTTTTAGAATAAACCGTCCGTTCTATGTCCCACCCCATCCAACCGCGCATGCCCTCTCCCCCGATATCGTGTCTGCCCCTACCCACGCAAGGTGTAACCGCCCTAGCTAGCCGCCTGTTCTAGGACCGCTGCTCCTTTAATAGAAAATATTTATCTTTATATTATATAATATAAGAGTTTCGTCGGTTTCTCCGTACGTCAATGCGCTCCCAAGCGAGCACCCCAGACCTCTCTGCGCGTGTTTGTGTCTACATCAAAATTTAAGGCATGTAGCAAAATATTAAGTGAGAGTAGGGATCGAACAAACGCCCTCTACCACAGCAATACTTGTATAATTACATTAAAATTAAGAGAGATCGATATCGTTAATATATGAAGTAACAATTAGAAAATTTAAAATATAATCACACATGATATATAGAAACCATCGTAGCCATGTACATGCAATATGGATAAATTCTCGGACTCATCTATAGTTTTTCATACAGATGTGGGGTTTAAATGGTAAAAATAAGAAAAATTATGCACAATTGTTGACTCTAAACCCACGTTCACATCCACATAGCCACTAGAACACATGTTTTTATGTTTTATACTCTATATTCAAGTATACTATAGAGATTTTATAGAAAAAACAATGAAATAATAAAATAGGGCCAAGTAATGTCGTGCTCGGGCCGACCAAAACCTTGTCGGGCCACAGGCCACTCATCAGGCCTAGTTTATTTGAACATGTATACTCGTACACTAGTGTTGCGCCCGCGTAGTCAGATAACATTAATTTCATTTGAGTAAGATCTACCTTAAATGTATAGATACCGTCGCAACGCACAAGCACTTAGCTAGTTTTAAAGATACTATGGTATTTAAAACTATGGTTTTTAAGTAGCAACCAAACACATATGTATCTCAAAACCATAAAATTACTTCACTATCAAACATACCCTTAATAAAAAATAATTTAACATTTTAAAAAATAATTAAAATAAAGATGATGCTACACCAATAATATAGTTTTGAATTTTACAGAGTCACCTATTAGTTTTGAATTTTACAGGGTCACCTATTCACCCCCCTCTAGGTGCTCTCAACTACATTTACGGTATAGAGAAACAAGTAGAAGATTGTGCTATAAGTCGTAGATTAGAAAAGTACCATGTAAATCTATAGAATCAATTTTCATCTCTCACCACATGAATTTGAGATAGACTTATATATAAACTTTGGAAAGTTGTGGAATGTCACATTCTAAAAAATAGCCTACTCCATTAGTTAGATTTCAATTCTTCAAAATGAAGGGAAACAAACGGGTCCTAAAGGATTGTTTGGAAGCAAGTGGAACGAAGGGGATTGAGGGGGCTAGAACCCTTCACTATTTAAAATTGAATAGTGACGGATTCTAGCCCCCTCAACCCCCTTCATTACCCTTGCTCCCAAACAGGCTCAAATGGTTCCAAGCAATCCTCAATGCACATGACCTTCCTCAGCTGATCAAACTTGACTTCTGTGAGCCTCTTCTTCACATTGGCTTTATGTTCCTCAGTCACCTTGACCTTCTCCCTTGCTCTATTGCCTCGAAGATCTCGTGCCTTCATCCTCGATTTAATCCAGTTGACTCCAAGTCATCCACATTGATTCTCACATAATCAATGTCTATCTTTCACTTAGCTTGTGATGTCCATTATCCATAGTCATCTCAGCTTTTGGACCATCACACTTGATCATCTATGTTGAACCCCATGAGCTTTGCACGAAGAACCTGTTCAACACTTAACACCATATCATACCTTTAATTGTGTTAGCATCCAAACCACCAAAACCTACAAGGGAGCTTTCAATCTCCCCCTTTTTGGTGATTGATGGTAACACAATTAAAGCTTACACAAGATAGAATTTAAAGCACAATTTTGAATTCTAAGTTATAGAATGCTCCCCCTAAATATGTGCTTACATAGAAATCTCAACTTTGGCCTCAAATGCTAAATTGTACATACTTAGGCTAAGTGTGAAGCTTACTATATCTTTGAATCCGTGGGGTGCATCATGTCAAATATCAAACTGCATTTCTTATGACACTCAAATGCACATAATCAAAGTTTTGCACCATAATATCAATTAAACACCAATTGAAATGATACTACATAGAATAATCCAACACATGAATATCTACCGATAGACACCAAATGAAAGTACCATAGATATCAAATCACTACACAAATACTAATTAAACCACCATAATAAGATAAACTAAAGATGATGCTACTGAGAGCACCTAGAGGGGGGGTGTGAATAGGTGATCCTGTAAAAACTTGAAACTTAAAGCCACAAACTTGATTAAGTGTTAGCACAATGAAATCAAGTGGCTAAGGAGAGCTCTTATGAATCACAATTGACACAGTGAGAACAAGCACAAGAGACACAGAGATTTATCCCGTGGTCCGGCCAAGTACAACACTTGCCTAGTCCACGTTGTGGCATCCCAATGGACGAGAGTTGCACTCAACTCCTTTCAAGTGATCTAATGATCAACTTGAATACCACGGTGTTCTTTTTCCTTTACTCTTTCCTGTTTGCGAGGAATCTCCACAACTTGGAGCCTCTCGCCCTTACAATGAAATGATCACAAAGAAGCACAGATGTAAGAGTGGGAAGAGCAACACACACAAGCCTCAAAGCACGAGCACAAACACGCACACAAGTCACAACTTGAGCTCTAAGATCACACACAGAGTTCTCAACTCAAGAGGAGCTCAAATTGCTATCACAACAAATCAAATGCGCTAGAGAGATGTCTTGGTGCTAAGAGATGATCAAAGAATGCTTGGTATTCTCCTTCATGTGCCTAGGGGTCACTTTTATAGCCCCAAGGCAGCTAGGAGCCGTTGAGAGCAATCCAGGAAGGCTACCCTTGCCTTCTGTTGGGTGGTGCACCGGACAGTCCAGTGCACCACCGGACACTGTCCGGTACAGATTCCTTTCCTATTCAGGCGCAACCGGCCATTGACGATTTGGAGCCGTTGGCGCACCGGACATTGTCCGGTGCACACCGGACAGTCCGGTGCCCCCATCGGACCGTTGGCCCGGCCACGCGTCACGCGCGGATTGCACGACCGATCGTTGGCTCGGCCGATCGTTGGCTCACCGGACAGTCCGGTGCACCACCGGATAGTCCGGTGATTTTTAGCCGTACGCCGCCGACGAAATCCCGAGAGCGGCCTTTTCACCAGAGCCAGCCTGGCGCACCAGACACTGTCTGGTGCACCACCGGACAGTCCGGTGCACCCAAACTGAGCAGAGTCTTGGCTGCTCGAGCCAAGTCTTTTCCATTTGTCTTTTCTCTAATTCTAGCACTTAGACAAATATGTTAGCACACAAAAACCAATGTACTAAGTCTAGAATCATACCTTTGTATTGATTTGCACTTTGTCCACCATTTGGCATAGTTTAACACATAACCATTTGTGTTGGACACTTAATCACCAAAATACTTAGAAATGGCCCAAGGGCACATTTCCCTTTCAGCTACACCAATAATATACTAATTAAAGCACAAGCATCGACAATTATACCATATCAGCACCATTAATACAACTAATGTTTTATTACCAAATAATCAACAATAAGATCGTGATAAGCATTATCAACACTATACTAATGCATTCCCCCCTTAAGATCAAAAGAAACTCAAGGAGACTTCCCACCTTTAAGTTGATCTCATCATCATTACAAGGTTGGGCTTTGAGCTCTTTAGCACACAAAACACCTTCACCCTTAAGACAAGCTTTCCTCCCAGGTTGAGGTCAGCTTTAATGCATAAATTCTCCTCCTTTGACATCAAACACCAAAACCACATCTCAATCAAGAATAAAGTATGTTGTCAAGGACAACAAGGAAATGCAACACACAAACATTACTTCCCCTTACAACTTAAACATATGCAATACAAGCATCTAAGGAGATCAAGGTACAAATACTCAGAATAAGAGTAAAAATACCTTCTTTTGTACCTATATGTCGTTTACCAAGAGGAAATGCAACACGCAAATAGTTACAGCAGAGCCGTGACTGTTTACAACTTTCTTGACACCACTCCGGTAGAGTAACACTTGCTCAAGATCACCACTCTTCTTTCTAGAAGCACCTCCCTTCTCCTTTGGCTTATAACTGCACCAATATTAACTCTAGATAGAAATACACAAGAGAGGGAGATAGAAATATTTCACAATGAGTCTCCACTTGCTTGCTGAAGAATTGTACTCCTTAGGGTCATGGAGGGGACCTTTATATGGCCTCAAGCCTCTCATAGTCGTTGAAGAACAAAAGAAGAAACTCGTCTGCGCTAGGGGCACTCGACTGGGTCCATGCACCCCTAGTCCGGCATCTAATTAGAACTTGCTTTCTACTAACGGGCACCGGATCGGTTCGGTGCACCATCGGGTCGGGTGCCACGTTAGCTAGCGTTGCAGCGCGTGCTCCCGTTGGAAGTAAGTGTCGGTGGGCAGTCCGGTGCACCACCAGACCACCACTGTTCCTAGTCTGATGAATTATAAAAGTAATTCCTGAGACCTCACCATTGAGCCGTACAGGTGGTCCGGTGCAGACAGACTCGGTCCGGTGCACTAGACTACTGAAGCCTTCAGTCGGGCCCTGTACTTAGTTGGCATGTGCCACCGGACCACTCCTATTCATGGTTCGGTGCGCCCAGACTAAAGGTTAGAGAGAACTTACCTCTTTTGGGTCACTTCTAGGTTCTAACTTTGATACTTCTCTTTCTTGTGAATAATTTTAACTCCTTGAGCTATGAACTTGAACATTGTGACTTGAACCATAACCCGTAAGAATTACTTTAATGGTTCCAAGTCATGTTCTTATGTAGCAATCCTCAATGCACATGGCCTTCCTCAGCCGATCAACCTTGACTTCTGCATAGCCTCTTCTTCACCTTGGATTTAGGTTCCTCAGTCACCTTAACATTCTCCATCGCTCTAGTGCCTCGAAGATCTCGTGCCTTCATCCTCGGTTCAATCTAGTTGTAACGCCCCGAATTTTTTGCAGTTGAATTTTTTTCTTTTCTTTACTCGCCAAAATTCGGGCGTTACCTTTTCTTTTTCTTTTTCCCTTGCTAAACCTTGACCTTTTCCAAAGTTCTAGCGGGATTCGGTTTGGATTTCCCGTGTAAGAAAACCCTAAATACTTTATGTTGTTTGATGCACCATGCCGAACCTTGCATTTCTTTTGATTGCTTTGAAAGTGCAATTGCATTCATGTAGAAAGATCGGATTTCGAAAATAAGGAGAAGATCTTTTCTTTCTTTTTTCTCTCTCTTTCTCTCTCCTCTTATTCTCTCTCTCCCGCGCCGTGGGCCGACCCCGGCCGGCCCAAGCCGCCCCTGGCGCCCCCTCTTGGGCCTTGGCAGGCCCAACCGCCCCCCCACCTCCCCTTTTTCCCCCAATTCTTTCTCCCTCCCTCTCATTTTCTCTCATTTTCTCTCATTTTCTCTCCCTCACCCCAAGCTGCCGCCGCCCCTACCCCCTGCCCTAGCGCCGCCCCTCCCCGTCGCCGATCGGCCGCCCCGCTCGGCCGCCCCGCCCCGTCCCCGTCGCCGGTGAGCCCCCTCCCCCTCCCCCTCTCCTCCCTCCCCCATTCCCCCCTCCCCTTTCCCCTCGCTGCTCGGCGCCATGGCCGCCGCCATGGCCGGCTCGGCCAGCCCCCGGCCGTGCCCCCCAGCCGGCGCGCCCCCTGGCCGCCCGGCCGTCCGCCCGCCCGGCCCCTTGGCCGCCTGGCCGCCCTGGCCCCCGGCCGGCCTTGGCCGCGCCCCCGGCCGTGCCCCCCAGCCGGCGTGCCCTCGGCTCGGCCGCCTGGCCAGCCCGACCCCCCCCCCCCCCCCCCCCCCGCGCGCTCGCCTGGCCGCCGGTTCAACCGGGCCGGCTCAGCCGCCCCGACGCCCAGCTCGCCGCCCAGCCGGCCGGTTCAACCGCCCCTAGGGCCGGTTCAACCGCCCCCCCTCTGTTTTTTTATTTATTTTTATTTTATTTTATTTACTTTCTGTGATCATAGTTATTTTATTTTAGGTAGGCTAATCATTATTAATGTTATTGAAATAGGAAGTTTAATTTAAAATTCCGTTATGCTAATTGATTCATGTAGTTAATTGTTTATCTCGTGCAATGTTGATCAACTTAAAGTGATTAGGTTTCCATTAGTGTATATGTAACAGAATTCTTTTGTTAAGAACCAATTGTAATTGATCGTTAGTGCATAAGATTTAACCCCCTGCGAGACCCTTTCCCGTTTCTTTCTAACCATAACAAATGCGATATCGAATGTCATACTTGATGCATATTCGCTTTATTTGTTCCCTTGTATGGTGTACTGTTCCTTTGTATTAAATGTGGATGGATGTATGTATGTTTGCAATCGCATAGAGAACGATCCGGTCGAAGAGCCCGAGGAATTCGCAGGAGAAGCCCCTGAGCAGCAGTCGTTTGGTGGAGGCAAGTGTCCTTTGACCTATCTCTGTCCTATTCATTATTTAATTCACCTCCCGCTTTACACATTCATGCCTAAGGATTGACTAGTTTTGTTATCCATGTCCTTGTTTACCTATCTGGGTTGGATTATTACTGTTTAGCTTAATGCTATTGCTCAAACTTTAATCAATGAACATGATGTGGTTATCTATGATACGCTGTTTTCCCTTCTCTTATGATGATGTGATACTTGTGGTCTTCAAGGGGGCTCGAGCGGTTTCTCGAGTGCCTCTCCGTAAGGACCTGTTCTATGGATGACCGCCCGGGAAAACAGTGCAACCATAAGGGTGGAATGGGGTGCCCTTAGCTGAATAATTAGAGGATCCGGGGTGTAGTTCACTTAGCCGTCGTGCCGTCAATGGGGCTCGGTGTATGCGGCTCGCTCTGCCAAGTTTGGGTTCGCCCCTTGGGGAGGAGTGCGGTGCATTTAGGAAACCTAACGGGTGGCTACAGCCCCGGGGAATCTTTGTAAAGGCTTCGTAGTGAATCCCTGGCCATTCACCTCGGGAGTGAATAAGGGTCTTGCAAGCCCGGGCCAGAGAGGGAATCACGGCTTGTGGGTAAAGTGCACAACCTCTGCAGAGTGTTTAAAAACTGATATATCAGCCGTGCTCACGGTTATGAGCGGCCAAGGGAGCTCCAGAGATTAGTGATACTTGATCAGAGATACTTCGGTACAGGTGGATATGAGATTGATGGTTTTGATTATGATTATGGTGCTGGTAAGTGGTACTCTTTCCGTTTGGAAAGGAGTACGTTTGGGTTAATAACTTGGGTTAATGCTAAAACTTGGCTTTCTACTAGTAAGTAATAATCTGACCAACTAAAAGCAACTGCTTGACTTATCCCCACATAAAGCTAGTCCACTACAGCCAAACGGGATGCTTGCTGAGTATGTTGATGTGTACTCACCCTTGCTCTACACACCAAACCCCCCCTAGGTTGTCAGCATTGCAACCACTGCTCAGGCGAAGATGAAGCTGTGGAAGGAGACTTCCAGGAGTTCCAAGATTACGACGAGTTCTAGGTGTGGGTTAGCGGCAACCCCCAGTCGGCTGCCTGTGAAGGCCGCGTTATCTACGTTTCTTTTCCGCACTTTGATTTATTGTAAGAACTATATGGACGTCTCAGACGTATGATGTAATCGACTATTTCCGTTATTAATACTATTTTGAGCACTGTGTGATGATGTCCATATTATGTAACTGCTGTGTACGTGAATAACTGATCCTGGCACGTACATGGTTCGCATTCGGTTTGCCTTCTAAAACCGGGTGTGACATAAGTGGTATCAAAGCCGTGCTGACTGTAGGACCGCTAACCTAGAGTAGAATGGTCGTTCTAAGGACTATGGACCTCTGTCTCTGTCTTGACTTTGATATCCCTTCAAAAGTTGGTCCTACCGACCAAACCTATGTTCTACTATATACTATACCTTGCTGAAAACCATGTTTTATTCTAATCCTTCATTTACTTATTACTTGCTGGTCATATTAATTCTGTTCTCACCCTTTTGCTTGCGATGTCTTTTGTAGATGGCTCGACTTAGACACACTGCACGAAAGTCAGTCATCCCCTTCTTACCCTCCCGCCTTGCTGAGCGTTCGCTTCGCCGTCCCGTGGCCGGACAGTCCAGCCACTTGGAGAGACTACACCACCGCCTGCGTGAGGAGCAGGAACGTCGACGACAGGAGCAGCAGAGCTCTTCCTTCTCGCTCCACCAGGAGATAGAGTCTGTGAGGAGCTGCTCCCCTGTGCTTCCTCTGGAGCCGCCCCCTGCATCACCACGGGGCGCCCCAGCTTCTAGAGTAGCTGCTGGAGGAGACCCAGACGACGGAGATGGCGACGACAGCTCGAGCCACGACACCGACTTCTCTGCTAACCCTGAGCCGGAAGGATGGGTTGCTCGACCCATCACTCGCGACGCTGCTCGCGGGTGTCACTTCCACGATGCGCTCGACACCCTGCTACGTCGGGCATTCGACCGGCATACTTGGTCTGTCGAGTATCGTTGTGTGGTCTACCAGCATAGTCGTGGGGTCTACCCGGACCGCTGGGAGGCAACTTGCTTGGTGCGCTGCCCGGAGAACAGTCTCCAGGGTGCGGAGGCCTGCTCAGAGCACTATTCTATCTCTGAGCGGGACTCAGCTGAGGCAGCCATGCAAGATGCTGCACGGCGTGCGCTTTCGCACTACTGCTCGGTTTTCGGAGGGGCAGCTGACGGTCTTGACCTGAAGTATTACCCCCGCCGTCCATCGGGCAGCGCAGGAGGCGTGATTGTCTCACCTGTCGGTGAGGGCAATCCTAGGTTGAGCAGCACAGTCAACCTAGCCGCCGTGCTAAACACGGAGCTGGACCATGCATTAGACGAGCTGAGTAGGGCTCGTGCTGAGATTGCCCTGTTGCGGGCTGAGCGCGCGGAACGTCGTCACTTGGATGGTGGTTCCCCCGCCCCCGTTGGGACTCAGCACCCGTACCGCTCACCTCAGCGTGGACACCAGTCTTATGGCAATCCCGACTGCAAGACCAAGATAAATCTAGAACCATAGATCGTTAGAGTTGGATCTTGTAATTAATACGAAATATATACATAGAAGCTTCAGTCTTAGAGTTAGTCTCAGTCTTAGTTAGTTTTAGTTAGACAGGGTAGTTTGCTATATCCTGTGCATCTATGTTTGTCGTGATGAACTATGTTTGGTTTGGATCTTTGTAATGATTGTCACCAGAGTGTGGGTATCCCCTGCATTTTGGTTTTCATATTATGTTAATGGAGTTAGTTATATAGTTGGGAAACCCCTTTTATTCCACTTTCCTTTCTATCTGAGAAGCTGTGTGGTCTGTGTTGGAGATCAGTGAAGATGCTCATCTGTTCAGTGCTGTTGAAGAATTCTATTCTCTTTTCTTATGCTGCAAGATCTGCCAGATCAGTTCTGATGTGTGGTCGCGTTCTGCAGATGTCAGAGAACCGGCGCAGAGGAGGAAGGCGTGCTCAGCAGGAGCGAGCCGCTCAACAGGAGGAGGTGCCCCAGCAGCAGCACCTGCCGCCCCCGCCCCCGATGTCGATCGAGCAGATGTTTCTGATGCAGACTCAGGCAGTTCAAGCCATCGGTCAGACTTTGGCCGCCATTCAGCAGCAGCAGCAGCAGCAGCAGCAGCAGCAAGCACCACCTCAGCCTCAGATGCCTCAGATGCCCAGAGACAAGCGTGCTGAATTCATGAGAGGTCATCCACCAACGTTTGCTCATTCTTCTGACCCCATGGATGCTGAAGATTGGCTGCGCACTGTGGAGCGGGAGTTGCATACCGCTCAGTGCGATGATAGGGAGAAGGTTCTGTATGGTCCTCGTCTGTTGAGAGGAGCAGCCCAGTCATGGTGGGAGTCTTACCTCGCCACCCATGCCCATCCTGACGCCATCACTTGGGAAGAGTTCAGATGTAGCTTTCGTCAGTACCATGTGCCTGCAGGTCTGATGACAGTGAAGAAGGAGGAGTTCCTGGCCCTCAAGCAAGGGCCATTGTCTGTCAGTGAGTACCGAGACAAGTTTCTGCAGTTGTCTCGCTATGCTCCTGAAGATGTCAACACCGACGCCAAGCGACAGTACCGTTTTCTGAGAGGCTTGGTTGACCCTCTGCAGTACCAACTGATGAATCATACCTTCCCGACATTCCAGCACCTGATTGACAGAGCAATCATGATGGAGAGAAAGCGCAAGGAGATGGAAGATCGTAAGCGCAAGATCAGTGGACCCCAACCTGGAAGCAGCAGCCGTCCTCGTTTCTCAGGCAATCAACCTCAGCAGTTCAGGCAGAACCAGCGTCCACCTCAGCAGCATCAGCAGTTTCAAAGGCAGTACCCTCAGAATCAGTACCAGAACCGTCAGAGCAATCAGTCAGGAGGTCAGTTTCAAAGGCAGAATCAGCAAGCACCTCGTCTTCCTGCCCCAGCAAACCAGCAGAACAGTCAGGCAGCACCAGCTCAGGTTGGAAACAGGGCATGTTTCCACTGTGGAGAGCAGGGCCATTGGGTGATGCAATGTCCGAAGAAGGCAGCCCAGCAGCAGTCAGGCCCCAGTGCCCCAGGAAAGCAGAATGTGCCCCAGCTCGGAGCCGGCAATCGCTCTCAGCCGCGCTATAATCATGGAAGACTGAATCACTTGGAGGCTGAAGCAGTTCAGGAGACCCCCGGCATGATAGTAGGTATGTTCCCAGTCGACTCCCATATTGCAGAAGTGTTATTTGATACTGGAGCAACGCATTCTTTCATTACTGCATCATGGGTAGAAGCACATAATCTTCCAATTACTACCATGTCAACCCCCATTCAAATCGATTCAGCCGGTGGTAGAATTCGAGCCGATAGCATTTGTTTGAATATAAGTGTGAAAATAAGGGGGATAGCGTTTCCCGCCAACCTTATAGTAATGGGTACTCAGGGAATAGATGTCATCCTAGGGATGAATTGGCTAGATAAGTATCAGGCAGTTATCAGTTGTGATAAAAGGACAATCAAGTTGGTGTCCCCACTAGGAGAGGAAGTGTGACCGAGTTAGTCCCGCCTGAGCCAAAGAAAGGAAGTTGTTATCGGATGGCTGTCGATAGCAGTGAAGCAGATCCAATTGAGAGTATCGAGGTTGTGTCCGAATTCCCAGATGTGTTTCCAAAGGACTTACCGGGTATGCCGCCAGAGCGGAAAGTTGAGTTTGCCATAGAGCTTCTTCCTGGAACCGCCCCTATCTTCAAGAGAGCTTACAGAATATCTGGACCAGAGTTGGTTGAGCTTAAGAAGCAGATTGATGAGCTGTCAGAGAAAGGTTACATCCGGCCAAGCACCTCGCCTTGGGCCGCCCCTGTCTTATTTGTGGAGAAGAAAGATGGCACTAAGAGGATGTGTATCGATTATCGAGCTTTGAATGAGGTCACAATCAAGAACAAGTACCCTTTGCCCAGAATAGAAGATCTGTTCGACCAGTAGAGAGGAGCCAGTGTGTTCTCCAAGATTGATCTGAGGTCAGGTTATCATCAGCTCAGGATCCGACCTTCGGACATTCCGAAGACGGCATTCATTACCAAGTATGGTTTGTATGAGTTCACCGTGATGTCTTTTGGTTTGACCAATGCGCCAGCGTTCTTCATGAACTTGATGAATAGTGTATTCATGGATTACCTTGATAAGTTTGTGGTGGTATTCATTGATGATATTCTGGTTTATTCTCAAAGCGAAGAAGAGCATGCAGATCATTTAGGGATGGTGTTGCAGAGATTGCGAGAGCACCAGTTGTACGCAAAGTTGAGCAAGTGTGAGTTCTAGATCAGTGAAGTCCTGTTCTTGGGTCACATAATCAACAAAGAAGGATTGGCTGTGGATCCGAAGAAAGTGGCAGACATTCTGAACTGGAAAGCGCCAACAGATGCTAGAGGAATCAAGAGCTTCATTGGAATGGCCGGATATTATCGGCGATTCATTGAAGGGTTTTCGAAGATTGCGAAACCAATGACAGCGTTGCTAGGCAACAAAGTTGAGTTCAAATGGACCCAGAAATGCCAAGAGGCCTTAGAAGCGCTGAAAGAGAAGTTGACTACAGCGCCTGTCCTAGTCTTGCCCGATGTGCACAAGCCCTTCTCGGTGTATTGCGATGCTTGTTACACAGGTTTGGGATGCGTTTTGATGCAAGAGGGAAGAGTTGTGGCTTACTCGTCCCGACAGCTGAAGGTTCATGAGAAGAATTACCCAATCCATGATCTAGAGTTGGCAGCAGTGGTTCACGCACTGAAGTCATGGAGGCACTATCTGTATGGACAGAAATGAGATGTTTACACAGATCACAAGAGTCTGAAGTACATATTCACTCAGTCAGAGTTGAACATGAGGCAACGAAGATGGTTAGAGTTGATCAAAGACTATGAGTTGGAGATTCATTACCATCCAGGCAAAGCAAACGTAGTGGCAGATGCTTTGAGCAGAAAAAGTCAAGTCAATTTGATGGTCGCTCGTCCGATGCCTTATGAGTTGGCCAAGGAGTTTGACAGGTTGAGTCTCGGATTTCTGAACAATTCGCGAGGAGTCACAGTTGAATTGGAACCTACCTTGGAGCGTGAAATCAAAGAAGCGCAGAAGAATGATGAGAAAATCAGTGAGATCCAGCGATTGATTCTAGATGGCAAAGGCAAAGATTTTCGAGAAGATGCAGAAGGCGTGATATGGTTCAAAGACCGCTTGTGTGTTCCCAATGTCCAGTCTATTCGGGAGTTGATTCTTAAGGAAGCTCATGAGACAGCTTATTCGATTCACCCTGGCAGTGAGAAGATGTATCAGGATCTGAAGAAGAAATTCTGGTGGTACGGAATGAAGAGAGAAATCGCAGAGCATGTGGTTAAGTGCGATAGTTGTCGAAGAATTAAGGCCGAACACCAGAGACCAGCTGGATTGTTGCAACCGTTGCAGATCCCTCAGTGGAAATGGGATGAAATCGGTATGGATTTCATAGTCGGATTGCCTCGCACTCGAGCCGGCTACGATTCCATTTGGGTAGTGGTGGACCGTTTGACCAAGTCAGCCCACTTCATACCTGTCAAGACCAGCTACAACAGTGCAGTATTGGCAGAATTGTATATGTCTCGGATCGTTTGTCTTCATGGTGTGCCAAAGAAGATAGTGTCAGATAGAGGAATGCAGTTCACCTCTCATTTCTGGCAGCAGTTGCATGAAGCCTTGGGCACGCATCTGAATTTCAGTTCAGCTTATCACCCGCAGACGGATGGCCAGACCGAAAGAACCAATCAAATTCTTGAAGATATGTTGAGAGCCTGTGCGTTACAAGATCAGTCCGGATGGGATAAGAGATTGCCTTATGCAGAGTTTTCCTATAACAACAGTTACCAGGCCAGTTTGAAGATGTCACCATTTCAGGCGCTCTATGGAAGGAGTTGTAGAACTCCGTTGCAATGGGATCAGCCTGGAGAAAAGCAAGTGTTTGGGCCAGACATTTTGCTTGAAGCCGAAGAGAACATCAAGATGGTTCGAGAGAACCTGAAGATAGCGCAATCGAGGCAGCGAAGCTATGCAGACACAAGAAGAAGAGAGCTGAGTTTCGAAGTCGGAGACTTTGTCTATCTGAAAGTGTCACCGATCAGAGGAGTCAGAAGATTCGGAGTGAAAGGCAAGTTAGCACCCCGCTACATTGGTCCGTATCAGATTCTTGCAAGACGTGGAGAAGTGGCTTATCAGCTCAGTTTGCCAGAGAATTTGTCTGCTGTGCATAATGTCTTTCATGTGTCTCAGTTGAAGAAGTGCTTGCGCGTGCCAGAAGAGCAGTTGCCAGTGGAAGGTCTTGAAGTCCAGGAGGACTTGACCTACGTTGAGAAGCCAGTGCAAATTCTTGAGATTGCAGATAGAGTCACCCGAAGGAAGACCATCAGAATGTGCAAAGTCAGATGGAATCACCACTCTGAGGAAGAAGCAACCTGGGAGCGTGAAGATGATCTAGTGGCTAAGTACCCAGAGCTCTTTGCTAGCCAGCCCTGAATCTCGAGGGCGAGATTCTTTTAAGGGGGATAGGTTTGTAACGCCCCGAATTTTTTGCAGTTGAATTTTTTTCTTTTCTTTACTCGCCAAAATTCGGGCGTTACCTTTTCTTTTTCTTTTTCCCTTGCTAAACCTTGACCTTTTCCAAAGTTCTAGCGGGATTCGGTTTGGATTTCCCGTGTAAGAAAACCCTAAATACTTTATGTTGTTTGATGCACCATGCCGAACCTTGCATTTCTTTTGATTGCTTTGAAAGTGCAATTGCATTCATGTAGAAAGATCGGATTTCGAAAATAAGGAGAAGATCTTTTCTTTCTTTTTTCTCTCTCTTTCTCTCTCCTCTTATTCTCTCTCTCCCGCGCTGTGGGCCGACCCCGGCCGGCCCAAGCCGCCCCTGGCGCCCCCTCTTGGGCCTTGGCAGGCCCAACCGCCCCCCACCTCCCCTTTTTCCCCCAATTCTTTCTCCCTCCCTCTCATTTTCTCTCATTTTCTCTCATTTTCTCTCCCTCACCCCAAGCCGCCGCCGCCCCTACCCCCTGCCCTAGCGCCGCCCCTCCCCGTCGCCGATCGGCCGCCTCGCTCGGCCGCCCCGCCCCGTCCCCGTCGCCGGTGAGCCCACTCCCCCTCCCCCTCTCCTCCCTCCCCCATTCCCCCCCTCCCCTTTCCCCTCGCTGCTCGGCGCCATGGCCGCCGCCATGGCCGGCTCGGCCAGCCCCCGGCCGTGCCCCCCAGCCGGCGCGCCCCCTGGCCGCCCGGCCGTCCGCCCGCCCGGCCCCTTGGCCGCCTGGCCGCCCTGGCCCCCGGCCGGCCTTGGCCGCGCCCCCGGCCGTGCCCCCCAGCCGGCGTGCCCTCGGCTCGGCCGCCTGGCCAGCCCGACCCCCCCCCCCCCCGCGCGCTCGCCTGGCCGCCGGTTCAACCGGGCCGGCTCAGCCGCCCCGACGCCCAGCTCGCCGCCCAGCCGGCCGGTTCAACCGCCCCTAGGGCCGGTTCAACCGCCCCCCTCTGTTTTTTTTATTTATTTTTATTTTATTTTATTTACTTTCTGTGATCATAGTTATTTTATTTTAGGTAGGCTAATCATTATTAATGTTATTGAAATAGGAAGTTTAATTTAAAATTCCGTTATGCTAATTGATTCATGTAGTTAATTGTTTATCTCGTGCAATGTTGATCAACTTAAAGTGATTAGGTTTCCATTAGTGTATATGTAACAGAATTCTTTTGTTAAGAACCAATTGTAATTGATCGTTAGTGCATAAGATTTAACCCCCTGCGAGACCCTTTCCCGTTTCTTTCTAACCATAACAAATGCGATATCGAATGTCATACTTGATGCATATTCGCTTTATTTGTTCCCTTGTATGGTGTACTGTTCCTTTGTATTAAATGTGGATGGATGTATGTATGTTTGCAATCGCATAGAGAACGATCCGGTCGAAGAGCCCGAGGAATTCGCAGGAGAAGCCCCTGAGCAGCAGTCGTTTGGTGGAGGCAAGTGTCCTTTGACCTATCTCTGTCCTATTCATTATTTAATTCACCTCCCGCTTTACACATTCATGCCTAAGGATTGACTAGTTTTGTTATCCATGTCCTTGTTTACCTATCTGGGTTGGATTATTACTGTTTAGCTTAATGCTATTGCTCAAACTTTAATCAATGAACATGATGTGGTTATCTATGATACGCTGTTTTCCCTTCTCTTATGATGATGTGATACTTGTGGTCTTCAAGGGGGCTCGAGCGGTTTCTCGAGTGCCTCTCCGTAAGGACCTGTTCTATGGATGACCGCCCGGGAAAACAGTGCAACCATAAGGGTGGAATGGGGTGCCCTTAGCTGAATAATTAGAGGATCCGGGGTGTAGTTCACTTAGCCGTCGTGCCGTCAATGGGGCTCGGTGTATGCGGCTCGCTCTGCCAAGTTTGGGTTCGCCCCTTGGGGAGGAGTGCGGTGCATTTAGGAAACCTAACGGGTGGCTACAGCCCCGGGGAATCTTTGTAAAGGCTTCGTAGTGAATCCCTGGCCATTCACCTCGGGAGTGAATAAGGGTCTTGCAAGCCCGGGCCAGAGAGGGAATCACGGCTTGTGGGTAAAGTGCACAACCTCTGCAGAGTGTTTAAAAACCGATATATCAGCCGTGCTCACGGTTATGAGCGGCCAAGGGAGCTCCAGAGATTAGTGATACTTGATCAGAGATACTTCGGTACAGGTGGATATGAGATTGATGGTTTTGATTATGATTATGGTGCTGGTAAGTGGTACTCTTTCCGTTTGGAAAGGAGTACGTTTGGGTTAATAACTTGGGTTAATGCTAAAACTTGGCTTTCTACTAGTAAGTAATAATCTGACCAACTAAAAGCAACTGCTTGACTTATCCCCACATAAAGCTAGTCCACTACAGCCAAACGGGATGCTTGCTGAGTATGTTGATGTGTACTCACCCTTGCTCTACACACCAAACCCCCCCCAGGTTGTCAGCATTGCAACCACTGCTCAGGCGAAGATGAAGCTGTGGAAGGAGACTTCCAGGAGTTCCAAGATTACGACGAGTTCTAGGTGTGGGTTAGCGGCAACCCCCAGTCGGCTGCCTGTGAAGGCCGCGTTATCTACGTTTCTTTTCCGCACTTTGATTTATTGTAAGAACTATATGGACGTCTCAGACGTATGATGTAATCGACTATTTCCCTTATTAATACTATTTTGAGCACTGTGTGATGATGTCCATATTATGTAACTGCTGTGTACGTGAATAACTGATCCTGGCACGTACATGGTTCGCATTCGGTTTGCCTTCTAAAACCGGGTGTGACACTAGTTGACTCCAAGTCATGCACATTGTTTCTCACATAATCAATGTCCATCTTTCACTTAGATTGTGATTTCCATTATCCATAATCATCTCAACTTTTGGACCATCACACTTGATCTTCTATGTTGAACTCCTTGAGCTTTGCACTAAGCACATGTTCAACACTTAACACCATATAAGACCTTTAATTGTGTTGGCATCCAAACCTCCAAAACCCACAAGGGAGCTTTCAAATGATAAGAATCACATAGATGACTTGGTGCGGTCGAGAGTTTGACGATCACCCGATGGAGATTATGGGTGGGCTAACTTATGGTGTAAATGGTTGTGGATGATTCACTGTGGCAGAGTGGCGAAGAATGAACCCACAGAGAGCTCTTGATTCATGTACAGATCAAGAGGAGCCACACCCTTGTGCATGTGCTCCGAAAAAGACCAGTGGAGAGTGACGACTCTTAGATACCTTAGGAAAAACATTGACACATTTCTAACCCTTGCTATATTTTGAATATTTACGTTTATGTAATTAGACTCTTATATTTAGATTATCAGAAATACTATGATATAATAGAGTTTGAACTTTGGGTGTTAACTTTTTTTCTCGCTACTAGACACCGAGGGATAAAGTAAGCTATTATATAGAATTTAATTATTACAAGAAATTTTAGATTAGTTTAATTAATCCTCATTGTAGACATATTAATTCTTCGAAACTCCACTTCATAAAGTGTAGAGATAATACGGGTATGGGTAGATGTCTAGATGACACCCTTTCTGTGGAGTAGGATTCATTACGCGATTAAAGCGGACAATTAAAAAGCAGGGACACAAGTATGCCAGTTTGGAAGATGAAACGGTAAACTAACAATGCGCCGCACCTACTGGAAACGAGGCGGCATGCGTGGCTGGACCCAACGGCCCACGAGAGAAAGCGACGGCTCATGGCGTCTGGCCCAGCGCCGAAGCCTTCGCCCCGGCCCGGATAACTCCGCTGGCTCCGTCGGTCGGCGACGCTTTCCATCTTCCCCGTCGTCAACTCGTCATGCATCCTCCTCCTGCGAAGCCTCTTTCCCATGGACGCCGGCCATACAGGCACACTCTTTCCCATGGACGCCGGCTACTGTCTCGGTTGAGGAGCTGAACTGAAAGCCTCCTCCGAAGCTGTTCCCGCTTCTGCCTTTTTGCATTTGCACTGGAAAAATACCTTATCCTCGATCCGTCGGAGCAGGGAGAAAACGAGACCCTAGTCAAGTCATCGCGATTCGCGCGCGAATAGAGCAGAGAGTGGGAGACGCCGCCGCCGCCGCCCGGTGCCGGACCGCAACCCAATTAATAATGCCTGCGTGCGTGCTCGACTACCCTAGTGGACGTCGCTCTCACGCTTCGTCATCGCCTTCAAGAAAGACAAAATAATTTGGATGCTTCGATCGCATGGACGGATCGATGCTCTTGTTCCGCCGATCAATGTACTACTAAAAGTCAGAATCTTCAAATTGTTTCTTCATTCCATAAATCCATAGGTTTGGGATCTCCGTGCCTGAATGCCGCCAGTTCGAGGCTGGTCCAGTTGCTGAAGCAAGTCATTTGATAACAATGGAGGTGCATATAGAACCGTTACCTGATGCTTGAAAAGTGCATAACTATGAGGTGGTTGAGCGAGCCTACCAACAAAACGACTTAACACATCAAACTGGCATGTAAGAGATTGAGCTTCCTTCAACAAATCAATTATATTGTGTTTGGTTTAAGGTTAAAGTAGGATGAGGCAGACTGACATCGTTCTCTCAATTTTTTGGAATCACGCCATCAAAAAAATTACTACGTTGTTTACCTTGTCCACACTTAACTCTCATCCAAACAATATAAAAACTGTGACCATCCCCTTCTATTCATTCTTATACATCCAACCAAACACACATTTACACTACCGGCCTTCACGGCTCATATGACCATTCTTAACGCACAGTTTCATCACGCTATTTCTAAAGTTGTCAAGTCAACCTTCACATCTCCTGTAAATCTCGCTCATATATCTCCTACCCCTTCATCCCAAAATAGTATTCTTTTTAGACTAAACATATATTTATTAGTAAATACAAGAATATGGTTGGTAAATATAACTAGATTTATTATCATTAATTTGAATGGGGATAGTGAAGAAAAAAAAGTTAAAAAGAACTATATTTTAGGACGAAGAGAGTATTAAATTATGTCTTGTCATTTTTCTTGGCATGTACGAGAATGAAACTCTTAGAAGTGTCCACGCAGAATGGTCCAAACGTTATGTCGTACCTGAAGGTAGTGGAATTGGATTGGGTCGGCTCGGCCCGACCCGAGCTCATCATGCTTCGGACTAAATGAGCTCAGGCCAAGAAGGTTCAAAAATTTTTTGGGTCGTGTCGTGCCAGCCCAAAATATAGAAACAGTGGTCCAGCCTAACCTTAAAGCACGCCGTGCCTTCGTTGCGCCGTGCTGGCCCAAGCACGAACCATATATTTGAACAACATAAAATCCAAATATTACAACCACATAAAGTTCATAGCTTACTAAATTAAAAATATTAAACAATGTGAGCAGCATTTGACCGTATAAAGTCCAAATATTATAACCACATTAAGTCTATACCTTACTAAATTAAAGAAATTAAACAATATGGACTTCATTGGTTCGTGTTAGCTCAAGCCCTGTCCATGCGCGTGTGCCGTGCTGGGTCCGACAGGCCGAAATTTGATGCCCGGCCCAGGCTCACCTTCAGACCGTGGTAGCCTGGCCCATATTCACTACCGGAACCAGCTGCTTTGTCAAGTGTCTAAAATACTCGGCAAAACCTGAAAAACACTCGGTGAAGGCTGACACTCGGCAAAGAAAGCTCGGCAAACTATACATCGGCAATGACTTCTTTGTCGAGTAATTTTTATCGGTCACTCGACAAAGACTTTATCGAGTATCAGCCGGTACTCGGTAAAGAAAAGTCACCATCACGACGACAGGTAATGGCGATGGAGCCTATGCCGAGTGCCCACAATGAGACACTCGGCAAAGGCTCACTCTTTGCCGAGTGTCCACTGTACTGACACTCGACAAAGAAGCTCCTCGTGGGCCTCTTTACCAGGTCCTTCGCCGAGCATATTAGGTGGCACTCGGCAAAGGCTCCCTCTTTGTCAAGTGCCCGTCGGACTAGCACTCGACAAAGAGATCACCAGTGGCCCCTTTATTAGTTCCTTTACCGAGAGTATTAGGAGGCACTCGGCAAAGGTTGCTTCTTTACCGAGTGTCAAGGCCACAACACTCGGCAAAGAGGCTTTACCGGTGCTTAGGTGTGCCTTCTTTGCCGAGTGCTATGACCTTGACACTCGACAAAGTGACAAGAATACCCCTTTTTATTTGCTTTTGCTATTCCATCTAAACAAACAAAAGATATATCACATAATCATCACATATACATCATAAATATCACATAATCATCACGTACATAATAGAGACCACATATTTCATAAAAACCACAAATCTCACAAGTTTTTCACAAACATATCTATGTTCATACCAAGTTTCACCAACATAAGTATTACCAACTCTCAAACATAAGTTCTTTTCACAAACATAAGTTCAAGACAAGTTTATCACACAAGTCTCACAATCACCACTAAGCTAAGAGAAGATCATCAGCGAGGTGGGCGGCTGAACTGGTGCGGGGTGCGGCGATGGGCTGGGCGATCCATGAGGGTTGTGTTGGATGCCGCCCCAGATTGTCCCTACACAGAGAAGAGATTGCATGTGTTATACCAGATGAATATATATCATGAGGACTAGAATTTTGATACTCACAGGAGTATGGAACTGAGCAGGGTCAACTGGAGGGAACAACGATAGTGATTAACGCCTGGCGCTCGGCAAAGTACATTCTTTGTCGAGTGTCAACGCCTGGCGCTCTGCAAAGATAACAATCGTCAGTTATAGACGGCTATTTGCCGAGCGCCGCGGTTTGTTGAGCGTTTGACACTCAGCAAAGAGGTCTTTGCCGAGTGTCTGTCTTTGTCAAGTGTTCTACACTCGGTAAACGTGGTGGTTACTGAGAGTAAGACTTTGCCGAGGGTGGTGCTCGACAAAGATTTCTTACTGATTACCCGATAAAAAACACTCGGCAAAGTCGCGAGCACTCGGCAAGGAGCCGGATTCCGGTAGTGATTATTTCGTGCCGATCAATGCTTTGGGCTCCTGTTTTTAGATATACTTGTGTTGACCCAAAAAGCTCGGCACATATTTCCAGCACTACAATAAGATATTGCTTGCAAAAAAAATGTTTATCCGGAGTTCGGACCACTGGAGGTCTCTCCACGCATGGTACCCCCAGCAAAACGTCACTCGCTGGCCGGCAGATACGGCGGCTACACAGAATCGAAGCTAGTGGTCAAGTGATGGACGGGCCTCGGATATTTTCACCAAAGGGTAGAGAGGAATCCTTTGATTGAGGATTGTATCTGGCGAAGTGTACCTAGAGAGGGATCTTTTCGTCGAGGACACGATAGACCTCCGGGACAACAAGTTGCAACATAATAATAATGTCCAAAGGTATATCACTGGCCCCTCCTGATTATGGCCTCACCTGTCAGTGAACGCGTGTGAACCCCCAGATACTAGCTTGGATGACAAAAAAAAAAAAAAAGATGCGCACATATCCCGCATGTCCTTTGGAAAGCATACGGATGATGATCCATCCATGGATGCTCTGCTGCCATGTATGCATGCTTATGCTATCCACTGGCATCTCAAAGCAGAGACGGACGTGAGTGAACAAGCCGATCTGTCTGTATATATATATAGGCAGCAGGCTCCTCAAGCATTGTGCATTGCCAAGCAACCGCGCAAGGTCCACAAGTAGCCAAAAGATGGAGGCACAGGCCAAGGCAGGTGCTAGAGGTGCCAGGGGCGGGACGAAGGTGGCCATGGTGTACTACTCCAAGTACGTCAAGACCCAGAACAGCCCTGCCGTGAGTATTGGTATAGCACAGCAGCTCGAGTCTACAGCCGCCGCCGTCGTAGGAGTAGCAGGAGGCGGCGGCGACGCGGACGTCGACGAGAGGGCGTCGGCTTTCATACTGGCAGTCCGGGAGCGGTTCAGGAACGAGAACAAGTATTAACCTAGCTAGCTCATCCGGTGAGGAAGCTCCGGAAGAGGTTAATATTTACAGCAATGTCTTCCGGGTCGCCATGGACGATGTGTAGCTAGGTAAAGAAGAAAAAAAAAAGTAGCTCTTGATTGCGTGCTATATACATGCACCTTTGATGTCTCCTCTTCCCTCTTTCTTTAGGGCCGCCTACGGTTGTATGTACCTGAAGAATGGAACAAGTGAAAAAAAAATTAACTATGCATGCATGAGAGTTCTACGTTTAATTAGAATCTGTGCATGCACTGCTTTCTTTGGCACATATGGCCATATGTGGGTACACCTTCTTGATACCTGAACCCCAAAACTTAGGATGGTTTGCGGCTAGCACATGTGGAATTGATGGTCCGTCTCTTGTGCTGCCCTGCCCCTTGCTTCAACATGTATATACTTCTGCAGCACAAAATCTCCAGCAGTCCAAGATTTTGGACAGAAGCGAGGAAAGAGGGATTTGCAATATCCACTCATGAGTACCATACCTGTCTGCATGTTGGACTTGCTTGTCCCCCATAACTGATCCCGTTACAGAAGTGATCCAGAACACTTATGGTCTGTTTGGTTGGGTTGTGGCTGTAAAAAAAGTTGCTGTGAGCTGTGAGCTGTGAGCTGTGGATAAAGCTCCTGTAGGCTGTAAGCTATTAAAAAGCTAAAAAATGTTTAGTGAAAACCACTAAAAGTCGTTAAAAGTTATTTGATATATGTTTTCACAGTTTCATCCGAAAAGCCACTAAAAGCAGGTCCAGGGGCGCTTTCAGATTTGCACTGCGAGAAAGTCGGCTTTTAGAAAAGCTGCTTCCTGAATCCGGTCCTTTGGTTGGCTTTTGGCTTTTATGGGGCAAAAGTAGGCCTGCTAATGGCAAAAAATCCAACCCACTCCCACCCATACCCAAATATAATAACTTTGATATCTATCCCACACCCACCCCAAAATATAAGAAGAAAATTAAACCCAACCCATCCAATAATATTATTGACCCCAAACCAACCCGTAATTGGGTGGAAACCCATGGAAACACCGTGGGTTCAGCTTATTGTCTCACATCAAGCCAACTGCATACACATACACTGATACACAACGATAATTTATAGGTAGTTTCAATGGCGTACAAAAAACATAGTCCACGACATAAAAAACAGTGAGAATAATATTATACACTGATACAATAACAAGTTTGGTCGATGAACATTTAGGTCTCGAGAAAATAACAAAAAACATCTGTTAAAGATCCTTAATGAACAATTATCTTTTTGGCAAGAAATATAAACTAGCATCAGCGAAAAGAGTCTCTGATCAAGCTCGAAGCTAGCAATAGTGGAAGGGCACGTCTAGGTAGCATCAGAAGCCCACCGAACGACACATAAATCTCCCTGGAACTGAAAAGAAAATAACTATGTGTGAACGGTCTCGGGGCGACAATGTGTTCGCTTCTTACGGGCATGGCGTCAGTAGGAGCCAGGGGACAGGTGGCGTCGGCGTCTAAGTGTGAAAGTGTCTAATTAGCGTCGGGCGTCAGCAGGAGCCAGGGGAGCTCCGTCAGCCGAGGCGAAGACATGGGGAGAGGGGAGACTCCAGTCGCCGGGGCAGGGAGCAGGATGCGACTGTCACACCCGGTTTTAGAAGGCAAACCGAATGCGAACCATGTACGTGCCAGGATCAGTTATTCACGTACACAGCAGCTACATAATATGGACATCATCACACAGTGCTCGAAATAGTATTAATAAGGGAAATAGTCGATTACATCATACGTCTGAGACGTCCATATAGTTCTTACAATAAATCAAAGTGCGGAAAAGAAACGTAGATAACACGGCCTTCACAGGCAGCCGACTGGGGGGTTGCCGCTAACCCACACCTAGAACTCGTCGTAGTCTTGGAACTCCTGGAAGTCTCCTTCCACAGCTTCATCTTCTCCTGAGCAGTGGTTGCAATGCTGACAACCTGGGGGGGGGGGGTTTGGTGTGTAGAGCAAGGGTGAGTACACATCAACATACTCAGCAAGTATCCTGTTTGGCTGTAGTGGACTAGCTTTATGTGGGGATCAGTCAAGCAGTTGCTTTTAGTTGGTCAGGTTATTACTTACTAGTAGAAAGCCAGGTTTTAACATTAACCCAAGTTATTAACCCAATGTATCCTTTCCAAACGGAAAGAATACCACTTACCAATACCATAATCATAACCAGAACCATCAATCTCATTGCCACCTGTACCAAAATATCTCTGATCAAGTATCACTAATCTCTGGAGCTCCCTTGGCCGCTCATAACCGTGAGCACGGCTGATATATCAGTTTCATAACACTCTGCAGAGGTTGTGCACTTTACCCACAAGCCGTGATTCCCTCTTGCCTCGGGCCGATCAAACCCTTAAACACTACCAAGGTGAATAGGCAGGGTTTCACTACGTAGCCTTTACAAAGATTCCCCGGGGTTGTAGCCACCCGTTAGGTTTCCTAAATGCACCGCACTCCTCCCCAAGGGGCGAACCCAAACTTGGCAGAGCGAGCCGCATACACCGAGCCCCATTGACGGCACGACGGCTAAGTGAACTACATCCCGGATCCTCTAATTATTCAGCTAAGGGCACCCCATTCCACCCTCATGGTTGCACTGTTTTCCCGGGCGGTCATCCATAGAACAGGTCCTTACGGAGAGGCACTCGAGAAACCGCTCGAGTCCCCTTGAAAACCACAAGTATAATCATAAAGAAGAACGGGAAAACAGCGTATCATAGATAATCACATCATGTTCATTGATTAGAGTTGAGCAATAGCATCAGACTAAGTAGTAATAATCCGACCCAAATAGGTAAACAAGGACATGGATAACAAAAGCTAGTCAATCCTTAGGTATAAATGTGTAATGCGGGAGGTGAATTAAAGAATGAATAGGACAGAGATAGGTCAAAGGACACTTGCCTCCACCAACCGACTGCTGCTCAGGGGCTTCTCCTGCGAATTCCTCGGGCTCTTCGACCGGACCGTTCTCTATGCGAGCGCAAACATACATACATCCATCCACATATTTAATACAAAAGAACAGTACACCATACAAGATTAACAAATAAAGTGAATATGCACCAAGTATGACATTCGATAACGCATTTGTTATGGTTAGAAAGAAACGGGAAAGGTCTCGCAGGGGGTTAAATCTTATGCACTAATGACACAATTGGTTTTTAACAAAATAATTCTGTTATATATATTTATATATACTAATGGAAACCTAATCACTTTTAGTTGATCAACATTGCACAGGGTAAACAATTAACTACGTGAATCAATAACATAACAGAATTTTAAATTAAACTTCCTATTTTCCCATAGCATGAACAGTGATTAGCCTACTTAAAATACAGTAATTATGATCACAGAAAGTAAATAAAATAAAATAAAAAAAATAAAAAAAACAGAGGGGGGGGGGCGGTTGAACCGGCCCTAGGGGCGGTTGAACCGGCCCTAGGCGGGGCGCGCAGGGGCGGCCGAGCCGGGGCGGCTGAGCCGGCGGCGGGCGGCCGGGCTGGCGAGGGCGGGCGGCGCAGGGGGCGGCCGAGCAGGGGGGCGGGGCGGCCGAGCCGCTGGGCGCGCAGGGGCGCGGGGCAGGGCGCGGGGCGGCCGAGCGGCCGAGCCGGCCATGGGGGCGCGCGCGGGGGGGGGGGGGGGGGGGGGGGGGGGCGGCCGGGCTGGCCAGGCGGCCGAGCCGGGGGCGCGCTGGGGGGCCGGGGGCGCGGCCAAGGGGCCGAGCGGGCGGGGTGGGGCGGGCGGCCGAACCGGCCATGGGGCCGAGCGGCGAGGGGAAGGGGAGGGAGGAGAGGGGGAGGGAGGAGAGGGGGAGGGAGGAGAGGGGGAGGGGCCTCACCGGGGACGGGGACGGGGCGGCCGAGCGGGGCGGCCGATCGGCGACGGGGAGGGGCGGCGGCCTAGGCAGGGGCGGCGGCTAGGGCAGGGGTAGGGGCGGCGGCTTAGGGAGAGAGAGGGAAAATGAGAGGGAGAGGGAGAGGGTTTTGGGAAAAAGGGAGATGGGGGGGCGGCATGGGCCAATTGGGCCCAAAAGGGGGGGCGCCAGGGGCGGCTGGGCCGGCCGGGGTCGGCCCACGGCGCGGGAGAGAGAGAAAAAGAGGAGAGAGAAAGAGAGAGAAAAAGAAAGAAAAGATCTTCTCCTCATTTTCGAAATCCGATCTTTCTACATGCATGCATTTGCACTTTCAAAGCAACCAAAAATGCAAGGGCGGCATGGTGCATCAAACAACATAAAGTATTTAGGGTTTTTTTATACCTACGGGAATTCCAAACCGAATCCCGCTAAACTTTGAAAAAGGTCAAGGTTTAGCGAGGGGAAAAAGAAAAGGGAAAGGTAACGCCCGAATTTTGGCGAGTAAAGAAAAGAAAAAATTCAACTGCAAAATTCGGGGCGTTACAAACCTATCCCCCTTAAAAGAATCTCGCCCTCGAGATTCAGGGCTGGCTAGCAAAGAGCTCCGGGTACTTGGCCATCAGATCATCTTCACGCTCCCAGGTTGCTTCTTCCTCAGAGTGGTGACTCCATCTGACTTTGCACATTCTGACGGTCTTCCTTCGGGTGACTCTATCTGCAACCTCAAGGATCTGAGCTGGCTTCTCAACGTAGGTCAAGTCCTCCTGGACCTCAAGACCTTCCACTGGCAACTGCTCTTCTGGCACACGCAAGCACTTCTTCAACTGAGACACATGAAAGACATCATGCACAACAGACAAATTCTCTGGCAAACTGAGCTGATAGGCCACTTCTCCACAAACAAGGCAGGGGCGGCCCAAGGCGAGGTGCTTGGCCGGATGTAACCTTTCTCTGACAGCTCATCAATCTGCTTCTTAAGCTCAACCAACTCTGGTCCAGATATTCTGTAAGCTCTCTTAGAGATGGGGGCGGTTCCAGGAAGAAGCTCTATAGCAAATTCAACTTTCCGCTCTGGTGGCATACCCGGTAAATCCTTTGGAAACACATCTGGGAATTCAGACACAACCTTGATACTCTCAATTGGGTCTGCTTCACTGCTATCGACAGCCATCTGATAACAACTTCCTTTCTTTGGCTCAGGCGGGACTAACTCGGTCACCACTTCCTCTCCTAGTGGGGACACCAACTTGATTGTCCTTTTATCACAACTGATAACTGCCTGATACTTATCTAACCAATTCATCCCTAGGATGACATCTATTCCCTGAGTACCCATTACTATAAGGTTGGCGGGAAACGCTATCCCCCTTATTTCCACACTTACATTTAAACAAATGCTATCAGCTCGAATTCTACCACCGGCTGAGTCAATTTGAATAGGGGTTGACATGGTAGTAATTGGAAGATTATGTGCTTCTACCCATGATGCAGTAATGAAAGAATGTGTTGCTCCAGTATCAAATAACACTTCTGCAATATGGGAGTCGACTGGGAACATACCTACTATCATGCCGGGGGTCTCTTGAACTGCTTCAGCTTCCAAGTGGTTCAGCCTTCCATGATTATAGCGCGGCTGAGGGCGATTGCCTGCTCCAGGCTGAGACACATTCTGCTTTGCTGGGGCATTGGGGCCTGACTGCTGCTGGGCTGCCTTCTTCGGACATTGCATCACCCAATGGCCTTGCTCTCCACAGTGGAAACATGCCCTGTTTCCAACCTGAGCTGGTGCTGCCTGACTGTTCTGCTGATTTGCTGGGGCAGGAAGACGAGGTGCTTGCTGATTCTGCTTCTGAAACTGACCTCCTGACTGATTGCTCTGACGGTTCTGGTACTGATGCTGAGGATACTGCCTTTGGAACTGCTGATACTGCTGACGCTGCTGATGCTGCTGAGGTGGACGCTGGTTCTGCCTGAACTGCTGAGGTTGATTGCCTGAGAAACGGGGACGGCTGCTGCTTCCAGGCTGGGGTCCACTGATCTTGCGCTTACGATCTTCCATCTCCTTACGCTTCCTTTCTGTCATGATTGCTCTGTCAATCAGGTGCTGGAATGTCGGGAAGGTGTGATTCATCAGCTGATACTGCAGAGGGTCAACCAAGCCTCTCAGAAAACGGTATTGTCGCTTGGCGTCGGTGTTGACATCTTCGGGAGCGTAGCGAGACAACTGCAGAAACCTGTCCCGATACTCACTGACAGACGATGACCCTTGCTTAAGGGCCAGGAACTCCTCCTTCTTCACTATCATCAGACCTGCAGGCACATGGTACTGACGAAAGCTACTTCTGAACTCTTCCCAGGTGATGGTGTCGGGGTTGGCATGGGTGGCGAGGTAAGACTCCCACCATGACTGGGCTGCTCCTCTCAACAGACGGGGACCATACAAGACTTTCTCCCTGTCATCACACTGAGCGGTATGCAACTCCCGCTCCACAGTGCGCAGCCAATCTTCAGCATCCATGGGGTCGGAAGAATGAGCGAACGTTGGTGGATGACCTCTCATGAATTCAGCACGCTTATCTCTAGGCATCTGAGGCATCTGAGGCTGGGGTGGAGCCTGCTGCTGCTGCTGCTGCTGAATGGCGGCCAGAGTCTGACCGATGGCTTGAACTGCCTGAGTCTGCATCAGAAACATCTGCTCAATCGACATCGGGGGCGGGGGCGGCAGCTGCTGCTGCTGGGGCGCCTCATCTTGCTGACCGGCTTGCTCCTGCTGAGCACGCCTTCCTCCTCTACGCCTGTTCTCTGACATCTGCAGAACGCAACCACACATCAGAACTGATCTGGCAAAGCTTGCAGCATAAGAAAAGAGTATAGAATTCTCCAACAGCACTGAACAGATGAGCATCTTCACTGATCTCCAACACAGACCACACAGCTTCTCAGATAAAGAGGAAAGTAGAATAAAGGTTTTCCCAACTATATAACTAACTTTATTGACATAGTATGTAAACCAAAATGCAGGGGATACCCACACTCTGGTGACAATCATTACAAAGATCCAAACCAAACATAGTTCATCATGACAAACATAAATGCACAGGATATAGCAAACTGCCCTGTCTAACTAAAACTAACTAAGACCGAGACTAACGCTAAGACTGAAGCTTCTATGTATATATTTATTTCGTATTAATTACAAGATCCAACTCTAACGATCTATGGTTCTAGGTTTATCTTGGTCTTGCAGTCGGGGTTGCCATAAGACTGGTGTCCACGCTGAGGTGAGCGGTACAGGTGCTGAGTCCCAACGGGAGCGGGGGAACCACCGTCCAGGTGACGACGCTCCGCGCGCTCAGCCCGCAGCAGGGCGATCTCAGCACGAGCCCTACTCAGCTCGTCTAATGCATGGTCCAGCTCCGTGTTTAGCACAGCGGCTAGGTTGACTGTGCTGCTCAACCTAGGATTGCCCTCACCGACAGGTGAGACAATCACGCCTCCTGTGCTGCCAGATGAACGGCGGGGGTAATACTTCAGGTCAAGACCGTCAGCTGCCCCACCGAAAACCGAGCAGTAGTGCGAAAGCGCACGCCGTGCAGCATCTTGCATGGCTGCCTCAGCTGAGTCCCGCTCAGAGATAGAATAGTGCTCTGAGCAAGCCTCCGCTCCCTGGAGACTGTTCTCCGGGCAGCGCACCAAGCAAGTTGCCTCCCAGCGATCCGGGTAGACCCCGCGACTATGCTGGTAGACCACACAGCGATACTCGACGGACCAAGTATGTCGGTCAAATGCCCGACGTAGCAGGGTGTCGAGCGCATCGTGGAAGTGACACCCGCGAGCAGCGTCGCGAGTGATGGGTCGAGCAACCCATCCTTCCGGCTCAGGGTTAGCAGAGAAGTCGGTGTCGTGGCTCGAGCTGTCGTCGCCACCTCCGTCGTCTGGGTCTCCTCCAGCAGCTACTCCAGAAGCTGGGACGCCCAGTGGTGGTGCAGGGGGCGCCTCCAGAGGAAGCACAGGAGAGCAGCTCCTCACAGACTCTATCTCCTGGTGGAGCGAGAAGGAAGAGCTCTGCTGCTCCTGTCGTCGACGTTCCTGCTCCTCACGCAGGCGGTGGTGTAGTCTCTCCAAGTGGCTGGACTGTCCGGCCACAGGACGGCGAAGCGGACGCTCAGCAAGGCGGGAGGGTAAGAAGGGGATGACTGACTTTCGTGCAGTGTGTCTAAGTCGAGCCATCTACAAAAGACATCGCAAGCAAAAGGGTGAGAACAGAATTAATATGACCAGCAAGTAATGAATCATAAATAAATGAAGGATCAGAATAAAACATAATTTTCAGCAAGGTATAATATGTAGTAGAACATAGGTTTGGTCAGTAGGACCAACTTTTGAAGAGATATCAAAGTCAAGGCAGGGACAGAGGTCTATAGTCCTTAGAACGACCATTCTACTCTAGGTTAGCGGTCCTACAGTCAGCACGGCTTTGATACCACTTATGTCACACCCGGTTTTAGAAGGCAAACCGAATGCGAACCATGTACGTGCCAGGATCAGTTATTCACGTACACAGCAGCTACATAATATGGACATCATCACACAGTGCTCGAAATAGTATTAATAAGGGAAATAGTCGATTACATCATACGTCTGAGACGTCCATATAGTTCTTACAATAAATCAAAGTGCGGAAAAGAAACGTAGATAACACGGCCTTCACAGGCAGCCGACTGGGGGGTTGCCGCTAACCCACACCTAGAACTCGTCGTAGTCTTGGAACTCCTGGAAGTCTCCTTCCACAGCTTCATCTTCTCCTGAGCAGTGGTTGCAATGCTGACAACCTGGGGGGGGGGGGGGGTTTGGTGTGTAGAGCAAGGGTGAGTACACATCAACATACTCAGCAAGTATCCTGTTTGGCTGTAGTGGACTAGCTTTATGTGGGGATCAGTCAAGCAGTTGCTTTTAGTTGGTCAGGTTATTACTTACTAGTAGAAAGCCAGGTTTTAACATTAACCCAAGTTATTAACCCAATGTATCCTTTCCAAACGGAAAGAATACCACTTACCAATACCATAATCATAACCAGAACCATCAATCTCATTGCCACCTGTACCAAAATATCTCTGATCAAGTATCACTAATCTCTGGAGCTCCCTTGGCCGCTCATAACCGTGAGCACGGCTGATATATCAGTTTCATAACACTCTGCAGAGGTTGTGCACTTTACCCACAAGCCGTGATTCCCTCTTGCCTCGGGCCGATCAAACCATTAAACACTACCAAGGTGAATAGGCAGGGTTTCACTACGTAGCCTTTACAAAGATTCCCCGGGGTTGTAGCCACCCGTTAGGTTTCCTAAATGCACCGCACTCCTCCCCAAGGGGCGAACCCAAACTTGGCAGAGCGAGCCGCATACACCGAGCCCCATTGACGGCACGACGGCTAAGTGAACTACATCCCGGATCCTCTAATTATTCAGCTAAGGGCACCCCATTCCACCCTCATGGTTGCACTGTTTTCCCGGGCGGTCATCCATAGAACAGGTCCTTACGGAGAGGCACTCGAGAAACCGCTCGAGTCCCCTTGAAAACCACAAGTATAATCATAAAGAAGAACGGGAAAACAGCGTATCATAGATAATCACATCATGTTCATTGATTAGAGTTGAGCAATAGCATCAGACTAAGTAGTAATAATCCGACCCAAATAGGTAAACAAGGACATGGATAACAAAAGCTAGTCAATCCTTAGGTATAAATGTGTAATGCGGGAGGTGAATTAAAGAATGAATAGGACAGAGATAGGTCAAAGGACACTTGCCTCCACCAACCGACTGCTGCTCAGGGGCTTCTCCTGCGAATTCCTCGGGCTCTTCGACCGGACCGTTCTCTATGCGAGCGCAAACATACATACATCCATCCACATATTTAATACAAAAGAACAGTACACCATACAAGATTAACAAATAAAGTGAATATGCACCAAGTATGACATTCGATAACGCATTTGTTATGGTTAGAAAGAAACGGGAAAGGTCTCGCAGGGGGTTAAATCTTATGCACTAATGACACAATTGGTTTTTAACAAAATAATTCTGTTATATATATTTATATATACTAATGGAAACCTAATCACTTTTAGTTGATCAACATTGCACAGGGTAAACAATTAACTACGTGAATCAATAACATAACGGAATTTTAAATTAAACTTCCTATTTTCCCATAGCATGAACAGTGATTAGCCTACTTAAAATACAGTAATTATGATCACAGAAAGTAAATAAAATAAAATAAAAAAAAATAAAAAAAACAGAGGGGGGGGGGGGGCGGTTGAACCGGCCCTAGGGGCGGTTGAACCGGCCCTAGGCGGGGCGCGCAGGGGCGGCCGAGCCGGGGCGGCTGAGCCGGCGGCGGGCGGCCGGGCTGGCGAGGGCGGGCGGCGCAGGGGGCGGCCGAGCCGGCCGAGCAGGGGGGCGGGGCGGCCGAGCCGCTGGGCGCGCAGGGGCGCGGGGCAGGGCGCGGGGCGGCCGAGCGGCCGAGCCGGCCATGGGGGCGCGCGCGGGGGGGGGGGGGGGGGGGGCGGCCGGGCTGGCCAGGCGGCCGAGCCGGGGGCGCGCTGGGGGCCCGGGGGCGCGGCCAAGGGGCCGAGCGGGCGGGGTGGGGCGGGCGGCCGAACCGGCCATGGGGCCGAGCGGCGAGGGGAAGGGGAGGGAGGAGAGGGGGAGGGAGGAGAGGGGGAGGGAGGAGAGGGGGAGGGGCCTCACCGGGGACGGGGACGGGGCGGCCGAGCGGGGCGGCCGATCGGCGACGGGGAGGGGCGGCGGCCTAGGCAGGGGCGGCGGCTAGGGCAGGGGTAGGGGCGGCGGCTTAGGGAGAGAGAGGGAAAATGAGAGGGAGAGGGAGAGGGTTTTGGGAAAAAGGGAGATGGGGGGGCGGCATGGGCCAATTGGGCCCAAAAGGGGGGGCGCCAGGGGCGGCTGGGCCGGCCGGGGTCGGCCCACGGCGCGGGAGAGAGAGAAAAAGAGGAGAGAGAAAGAGAGAGAAAAAGAAAGAAAAGATCTTCTCCTCATTTTCGAAATCCGATCTTTCTACATGCATGCATTTGCACTTTCAAAGCAACCAAAAATGCAAGGGCGGCATGGTGCATCAAACAACATAAAGTATTTAGGGTTTTTTTTATACCTACGGGAATTCCAAACCGAATCCCGCTAAACTTTGAAAAAGGTCAAGGTTTAGCGAGGGGAAAAAGAAAAGGGAAAGGTAACGCCCGAATTTTGGCGAGTAAAGAAAAGAAAAAATTCAACTGCAAAATTCGGGGCGTTACAGCGACCGTTGGTGCACGAGTGAAGACTTAGGGAGTTAGGGTTGAGTTGGGTATGTTGGGACTTGGGACTAGAGATGGCCAAACGGGCCACCCAGCCCGGCCCACCAGGCACGGTTAGAAAACCGGGCCGGGCCGTCTAAGCACGCGGGCTCAATTTCCTGTCCAAGCCCGGCCCGCAGCGGGCCTAAACGGGTCGGACCGACCCGTTTAGCACGATAAAAGCGGGCCGAAAAGCGGGCTATGCGGGTCGGTAAGCACGTTTTAGTGTAAAAAGCGAGCTTAACAGGCTTAGAGGTAAACGGGCCGTGCCAGGCTAGCCTACCGTGCCTAGTTTCCTGTCCAAGCCCGACCCGCTTATTCGTGCTGGGCCGGCCCGGGCCCGCATAGAACCGGGCCGTGCCGGGCTCGGATCGGGCCCAAACAGCGGGCTTCGTGTTGGGCTCGCGGGCCTCGTGCTTATTGGCCATCTATAGTTGGGACTAAGTTGGGAGTCGACTTGAATACAGTCCTACGATCTACGGATGGGTGAAGACCCATGGAAGCCCACGCCTATGTAAACCCATCTACACCCATGGGTATCAACCATTTTGACCCACAATACAAAATAAACCCACCCAACCCATTCACAACTAAAACCCATCACAACCCACCAAAATAAACCTGTGGCGGAACTGCCCGAATTATTCCAACTTAAGTGCCTAAGCCCCGCCTTAGAGGCTAGACCACACTTAAATGGGAATAACCCATCAATCCCTCGGATCTAGTCCGACATGGCCACTAACAGGATCAAGTACCACAATCTCACTCGAAGGTGAGTCACAGAGCAAATACAATAAAGCATAAAACCATACATGTCAGAATATTGAATTATTACATCACCATCATCATCGGAGTTTTTGCAAAAGTAACCATCATTGTTCGAAGTGCAGCGGAAATGAACTAACGGTAAATAAATAGAGAGATGGGGAAGCCTGTCCCATCACTCCTTATGCTCCTCCTCAGCCGAGGCAGGGTCCCACTCGACAGTCCAACCCGGTGGCAAGGTGGACGGCCAAGTTAGTCCAGCAACCATTTCCTCCAGAGAACCTGTAAAAAATTATGCCACAAGCAAGGCTGAGTATACTAATACTCAGCTAGACTTACCCGGTGTGAGGAGTCTACTCCTCTACCTCTAGACATGCAGCTGTTTGGCTGTGGGGTTTGGTTGCCAAAAGCACTAGCTGAGTTTCTAAATCAAGTTTTTAAGTTTGTCAATGTTAAGTGTGACTCTCTTAAGGCTAAAGATGTACTATCTATCCATACAAAGTAGCAAACATTTTAGCAATCAACATCTTGTATCATCTCCGCATAATTCCACTTGTTACTCAATGTAGCAGCATGGATCAAGCAGTCTCATTAGCTGCGAGAAGCAGACGATTCAAATCGAGTTTTTATCCTTGCAAGGTAAACCTAAACACACGACATGTAGGAGCACTCCGTCCCCACACACATCAACCGTCCCCATCGATTCCCTGGCAACAGATCAGGGCTCACCGCCTTGGCGTACAATGCCCCACTGACCCCGACTGGCCGTCGTGCAGTGACCGCACTTGCACCCACCATAACCGGAATGGGAGACCACGTCTCAGGTCGCGTGAGGGGTAAAGTCTGCGGGTAGGTTCACTCAGGTACTAGGCTTACCGATTTACCATATTTCTCGGTATGTGTTTAGTACGTTCAAACGCTTGACTCACGGTACCACACCTTAATCCTTATTCAACTTTTTATCCCGTAGACAACCAATCCCCATGGATTGTTGCCCACAACCAGCATCAGTACGATATGAAAGTGGGTACAATCAATGTCCTGACCTCGCGCGAGTGCTAGAAAAATCACTCGTCTTCTACCGAGATCCTACTTAATAAAGCAGCTACTCGACCTAGCATACTAGTATTCATCTCAATAGGATTCCTGAGATCATGCAACTAGGGTTCCAAACAATTCCTACACCTAAGTGCACAATCAATCCTACAATCATTTAGTGAAGTAAAGTATCATAAATAACAGGTTATGCATAAAACCGGGGCTTGCCTTCCAAAGCAGTGGCTGGCAGGTCCTCTGGTGCAGGCTCGGGTGCTGGATCTGGGGCTACCTCCTGAGCAGCTCCTTGCTCCGGCACGAGGACGTACTCTCCGTCAGCAAGATTACAGTCTATCGAAATGCAATGAACATGTATGTCATGATTATGCAGGATTCAATAATATTATGCTAAAGAGAACTAGGTTAAGAAGTAACTTAGGGTTTCTTAGTTATGTGGGGCTTCTAGTGGTATATATATACATAGACTTATTACCTTTTGAGCTTAGGTTTTCTTCTAGGATAACATAGTGGATTTGCATTGTCTTTATAGATTTCAGTGGACAAATTTACAAAGGTTTTAGGATAACATTAATTTACATCATCCATTTTCCTTTCTTTATTTTCCATTTAGAGTTTCTAGTGTAGGTTTGAACTATGACAATGTTTTAATAATTTCCAAAAATTCTGCAAAAAGTACAGTGGGTTGTCACTTGCTATTCTAGCTTGTCTTAAGAATTTGAGGCTTAAAGTACAAAAGCTTGGCTTTAAACAAAAATGACAAGAGTTATGCAAAATGGGCCATTTTACACTACATCTCTTAGTTAGGGGTAGGTTATGTCCTAAAGATTATTTTTGCTGGCACCCCATAGCAATAATAGGTCTCTGTGCTAAAAATCACAGAAAACTAAGGGGTGGTTATTTAGTTATGATTTTCTTAAGTTTTAAGGTCAAAAAGGCTCTTTCTACTACATTATTATTTGAAAAATATCAAACAGCAGATTTCATATTTTTCCCAAATTCTCCTTAATAAAACATTAGTTATCCCAAGGGTGGGGGTGTTTTTACCTTGGGGTTATTTTTGTAGAGTTTTTCTAAGTTTCACTTGTTTTATTAAAACAAAAGGGATCCTACTTATTTTATACTAAAACAGGGCATGATATATTTTTCTAGTGAACTATATTGAATAAGTATCCTAACAAAAATAGAGGTACTCTCTGGTTCATTAATTAAATTACATTTTCTATTTTTCTTACCCTTAAGCATATTATGAAATAAGGGGTAAAAACTAGCTAAATGGAGTGGACAGAGAGGTTTAACATTTTTAATTGGTTTAGTAGGTATATACAAACTTCTCAAAATTTTTCTAACCTCAGTCAAATAGTGCAACTAATTTTGGCCCTATTATTAAGCTTTTGGTCAAAACTATAATTAAATCAGAGCTTTAAGGTTCTCTATAGTACATAGGGGGTTTTATATTTTTCTTAAGTAGGTTACATTATTTAGAGTCTGACAAAATTGGTTTGACCAAATTTGGATGATTTAAACAGAAGTTATGCATTTTCAAAGTTTCTGTCCAATTTAAAAACAGATTTAATAAAGGTTTTCTGGAAAAACAGTTTACACCGAGGTCCCTGGGTTTAAACTAAATCAACCTTCGCAAATCTACCCCACGCCACTATTCCCCTGTGTCTCTGACATTTCACAAAACCCCTTGACCTTCTCTCCCTCTCACCCGCAGTCCTTCCCCTTATGCAAACAGTAACCGCGGGAAAGAAAAGGGCGGCGCGGCTTACCGGCGGCGAGGGAGGTCCGGCGAAGGGTGGGGTTGGCTCGGGGAGACTCTGGCGGTCACGTCGAGGTACGGCTTGACGTCGGAGATGGCCGGAATCGCCCGGTCCACGCGTGCAGGTGGGTGTCCTCGTCGGCGGCGAGTATACCGGCCAAACCACGGCGAACTGGTTCAATCCGAGGGCATGGTGAGCTTCACGGGGTAACATAGCGACCGTGTGCACAAGGAATCGAAGGATGATGGAGTGGTTTACCCGGTCCACGTACTCCGGCGGGGTTGAGAGCTCCGGCGAGCGTGGACTGGCCTCTCCGGCGAAGCAAACTCCGATTCCTCGCTCGGGGAGCCTCACGGAGGTGTGCACAGTCTTCTCCGAGGGCTGGACGGAGTTGTGGATGGTTCTACTGGCCGGTCTCCGGTGGCAGAGGGAGTGGGCGGCCGCGGACTCGCTGCGCACGGGCAAACGGCGACGAGCTAGACTCCAGTGAGGTTTGAGGGTGCGTGGAAGGGTACAATCTAAGTCTGGGAGGGTTTTATAAGCGCGGGCGCGGGCCATGGCGCTGGCTTGGCTCGGGCGCGGCGCTGGGCATGCGGGGGCGCGCGTGAGCGTGCTCTGGCGCGGGCAGAAGGCGTCGAACACGTGGAGGTGTTTTTCTTCCAGTGTTCAAACGTCTCCAGAGATCGCAAACGTGCGAATCTCGCCATGAATCCGGCGCAGGCCTCTTCCTGGCACCTAGGGCTATCTCACATGTGTGAGTTCCAATGGAGGATACGCCCTAGATCAGGAGATAGACGGGCGCCAAATCTGGCTTGTCTCACTGCCCACCCTGCGACAAAACTGATGTCAAGAGCTGTCAAACGTCCGAGTCTCGGTCTCCACTTTTTCCAGGGGGTGCCTTAGGTGGTATACCACATTTTTGGTATAGAACCCAAGTGGTTTTGGCGCCATCTTCAAAGTGAACACGGTTGAACTTTAACTTAGGGTTAGAATTTGACTTAGAGGGAAATAGAGAGCTCTAGCTCTCTCTCCACTTGGAGATTTGAATTGGGGTTTCTCCAGGGGTCTTTTTGCAACATTTCCCTCCCCTAATTGATGGTTATAAAGTTGCTTAGGGTTTGGGTAAAAGTTACACATACTTTGCACACTTGATCACTCTCTTTCCCCCCTTACCTAGGGTTTTGGAAGACAGGGTTTTAAGAGAGGTCTAGGGTTCTTCTCCCCTCTTATCTAAGGTAGTAAGTGAGCAAGGATTAGGGTAATGCTTCTCATGTCATTGGCAACTTTATTAGCACTTGATCTCCAAGTTCTCCAGTGTTGCCCTAAGCCTTTACCCCTTGTGATCACAGCTTCTAGTGCCAAGGTGGGCTCTAGCCAAGGTAACACCTGGGGTGTTACAGCCCTCCCCCCTTAAAGGAATCTCGTCCCGAGATTTAGGTAGAGTCCCTTGGAGGGTGCTTGAAGGTGTGCTGGTGTTGTTTTTCCTTTACACTTAAGTTTCTCTTATTAACTGCTCTTCGAATGTCATCCTCTTTGCAACTTCAGAAGGAAGCCCTTTTTAAGTTAATTCCACAACTTAGACTATCCTTGTTATCTAAGTTTTTCTTATAATTGAATTCAAAGGGCAGGTGGGGGTGGGGTTCTGGGGTTACGTACCGACTCCTTTGGGCAGAAAGTCGGGGAAGTGAGAGCGTAGATAATCCTCAGTCTCCCATGTAGCTTCTTCTGCTGAATGGTGACTCCACTGAACTTTATACATTCTGATCGACCTTGCCCGAGTTGATCTCTCCTTTTGATCCAATACCTTGACGGGGTACTCTTGGTAAGATAAGTCCGGTTCTATCTCAATGTCTGGTTCCGGTAGTACTTCAGTGGGTAGGCGAACGCATTTCCGCAGCTGAGATACATGAAACACATTGTGAACTGACGACATGTGAGGTGGCAATTCCACTTGATAGGCTACGGGTCCACAAGCTTCCTTGACCTCGTATGGCCCAATGTAGCGAGGAGCTAACTTGCCCTTGATCCCGAATCTCTGGACACCCTTGGTGGGTGATACCTTAAGGTAGACATGATCTCCCACCTCAAACTGTAGAGGCTTCCGCCTCTTGTCATGATAGCTCTTTTGCCTAGCCTGAGCAGCTTCTAGGTTCTTCTTGATGATCCTGACCTTTGCCTCTGCCTCGAGTACTAAATCTGGCCCAAAAATTTCCCTTTCTCCTGCCTGAGACCAATTTAGTGGGGTCCTACACCTTCTCCCATATAATGCCTCAAAAGGGGCCATCTTCAGACTGGACTGATAGCTGTTATTGTAAGAAAACTCTGCCAAGGAAAGACACTTGTCCCAATCCTTTCCGTAGTGTAGTGCACATGCTCGCAACATGTCTTCCAAAATTTGATTCACCCTTTCTGTCTGGCCATCTGTTTGGGGGTGGTATGCTGAGCTTCGGATGACATGGGTCCCAAGTGACTCTTGCAATTGCTCCCAAAATCGTGCCACAAATGATGCTCCTCTGTCAGATATAATGGTCTTGGGAATACCATGCAACCTTACTATCTGATCAACATACATTTCAGCGTACTTCTCTGTCCTGTGGGTGGTATGCACTGGCAAGAAATGAGCAGTCTTGGTCAACCTGTCTACGATAACCCAAATAGAATCATGGTGCCTGGAGGTATTGGGTAATCCTACTATGAAGTCCATACAAATGTCCTCCCATTTCCAAGATGGTATGGGAAGGGGTTGCAAAGGGCCTGCTGCCTTCAAGTGATTAGCTTTAATTCTCTGGCAGGTGTCACACTCGAATATGTACTTGGCAATTTCCCTTTTCATTCTAGTCCACCAATATAGAGATCTGAGATCATGGTACATCTTGTTGCTACCAGGATGCATGGAGAATTTGGAGAGGTGAGCTTCATCCAGTATCTTCTTTCTGAGCTCAGGGTCCTTGGGAACAACCAATCGATCTCCAAACCATAGAATTCCCTTGCTATCCTGTCGGAAACACTTGTATTTTTCTGCCTTTTGCTTGATCATATCTTTGATAACCTGAACACCCTTATCCTCAACCTGTGCCCTGACTATCTGTTCTTGCAACGTGGGCTCCACCGAGATATAGCTTAGGTCACCTGAAGAAACAACTTCTAGGTTCAGCTTGCACAACTCATCGCACAGGGTGGCGACTCTTGCATCCATGCTCATACAGTTGCACTGGGCCTTTCTGCTCAAAGCATCTGCCACAACATTGGCCTTACCTGGGTGGTAATGCACCTCCAAATCATAGTCCTTGATTAACTCCAACCATCTCATTTGCCTCATGTTCAGATCTGCCTGAGTGAAAATGTACTTGAGACTCTTGTGATCAGTGTAGATGTTACAGTGAGCTCCCATCAAGTAGTGTCTCCATATCTTAAGAGCATGAACCACAGCTGCCAATTCTAGATCATGGGTAGGGTAGTTCTGCTCATGGGGCCTGAGTGCTCGGGAAGCATAAGCAATCACTCTGTTCTCTTGCATCAAGACACATCCCAATCCGGTACCAGAAGCATCACAATAAACTTCAAATGGCTTGGTGTTGTCAGGTTGGGCCAGCACTGGGGCTGTTGTCAAATGTTGCCTTAAGGTATGAAAAGCATCTTCACACTTTTGGCTCCACTCAAATTTGACTCCCTTCTTCAACAGTTCAGTCATTGGCTTGGCAATTCTGGAGAAATCCGGAATAAATCGTCGATAATACCCTGCCAATCCCAGAAAACTCCGAATCTGCTTCACTGTAGTCGAGGGTTTCCAATCCATCACCTCCTGCACCTTCTCAGGATCAACTGATATCCCATCCTGAGAAATTGTATGACCCAAGAATTTGATTTCCTTCAGCCAGAACTCACACTTACTCAACTTAGCATACAACTGATGATCACGCAGTCTCTGAAGTACAGTATGCAAGTGTTTGGTGTGCTCGGCTTCATTCTTGGAATAAACCAGAATGTCATCAATGAAAACGACCACGAACTTGTCTAACCCTGGCATGAATACTGAGTTCATCAAGTACATAAAATAAGCCGGGGCATTGGTCAGCCCGAAAGACATCACCAAAAACTCATACAGCCCATATCTGGTTGAGAAAGCCGTCTTGGGAATATCGCTGGCACGGATCTTAATCTGATGGTAACCTGAGCGAAGGTCTATCTTGGAGAATACCTTGGCTCCTACCAACTGATCAAACAGAACATCAATGCGGGGCAGTGGGTATTTGTTCTTGATAGTCACCGCATTGAGAGGACGGTAGTCCACACACATCCTCAAACTCTCATCCTTTTTCTTCACAAATAATGCGGGACATCCCCAGGGTGAAGTGCTTGGACGAATAAACCCCTTGTCCAACAATTCTTGCAATTGTTTCTTCAATTCTGCCAATTCCGCGGGAGGCATCCTATAGGGTCTCTTGGAGATAGGGGCAGTCCCGGGTTGCAATTCGATGGCGAACTCAATATCTCGGTCAGGTGGCATTCCTGGCAATTCATCTGGAAAAACATCTGGGTAGTCACAGACCACTGGGATCTTTTCCACTGGGGAATTTATCATGACGAAAGCACAAGAACGGGTGCATCCCTGATCGGGCAAATATAATGTAGTTTCACCACAGGTTGGTGAGTGCACCTCAATGGCCCTGGCTGCAATATCCATAACTGCTCGATGCCTGGTTAACCAGTCAGTTCCCAATATAATATCCACACTATCCAAACCCAAAATGAGGAGGGTGGTTTTAATTATTAGACTACCAAACTTTATGAGCACGTGCCTGTTGATTTGATAGGTGGCAACCCTGCCTCCTGGTGTTGAAATTGTAATGCCCCCATCGGTGTGGTGAAAGGGCAACTGGCATTTGGCACTAAACTTGGCACTGATAAAACTATGCGATGCACCAGAATCAAAAAGAATAATAGCAGGATAATTCAAAACTGTAAAGATACCAGTCATGACGGGTGCTCCCTCTGGAATATCAGCCATGGTGGTGAAGTTCAGCCTGCCTTGCCTCACTTGCACCTTCTGCCTCTTGCCTTGGTTCTGATTGACATTCTGCCCCTGCCTCTGTTGGTTCCTGGGGCAATTCTTGGCATAGTGCCCAGTGTTGCCACATGTGAAGCACCTGTTGTCATTTGCCTGGCGGTACTGCTGCTGCTGCTGATTGCTCCTCTGAGCCAGAAATTGGGTGCGGTTGGGTGCCTGCTGCTGCTGCGGTCGGATCACCCATTGCCCTTGCTGCTGCTGCGGTCCCCTGCCCTGGGTGTCGGACACAATCCTGAAGCGCTGTGGCTGAGCTGGGGGTCCTGCCACAGGGGTCTTCCTCTTCTTCTCTGCCTATCTAGCTGTAATGCAGTCCTCTTGGGAGATAGCCATGTTGACCAACTCATTGTAGCTGTTGGCCCTGACGGTGTTGAGACGATCACGGAGCTTAGTGCTGAGCCCCCTCCTGAACCTGTCTCTCTTCTTCTCATCTGTATCTGCATGGTACCCAGCATACTGGCACAAGTCATTAAAGGCCTGGGCATACTGCAACACTGTCCTGTTGCCCTGAGTGAGTGCCAAAAACTCATTGAGCTTCCTGTCCATAATCCCGGCTGGTATATGGTGTCCCCTGAAAGCTGCCTTGAACTCCCTCCACTCCACCTCTCGGTCCTCTGGCTGCATAGCAAGAAAATGATCCCACCAAGTCCTGGCGGGTCCGTGAAGCTGCTGGGTGGCAAACCTGACTTTGGTGACCTCTGAGCAAGCTCCATGGAGCAGTGGGAATTTGGATTCCACCACTCGCAGCCACACATCTGCGTCAAGTGGGTCCTCCGCCCTTGTGAACAATGGAGGCTGGGTGCTAAGGAATTCCTGGTATGTAGCCGCCGCAGGGTGACGCTGATGGTCTCCACCACCATAATGCTGAGGTGGTGGCTGACGCTGAGCCAGCTGCCTCAGGATCTCATTCTGCTGAGCCATGAGCTCCTGCAGAGTGGGAGGCGGTGGTGGTGGAGGAACGTGCTCATTCTGGCCACGACGCTGCCTCCCGGCCATCTGAAAAATCACATACTTAACACCTTATTCCCAAGTTCAAGAAGTTTATCGCGAAGGAAAAAGTTAAAACAACATGATAAACTCCAACTTCCACAAAAGGGGTTTAAAAGGTACAAATCCTTCCTTCCAAATTTAAACTGATGACAGCATCCATCAAACAAGCTCCCAAGAGAGTTTAGCACGATTACATCAATTTGTCCCAAAATGACTCAACTCTATCTAGCCTAGTACCCCAAGGGTGCAAAAGCTAAGCTAGCTGCGAGGAGTCCTACCATCCAACTTCTAAGCCTATCCTGAACACCTAGTGAGCGAACGAAGCAACACTCGACTCGGGGGAAGGTGGTCTTCCCGAGCCAGCAGTGTCCACACTGGAGGCAGGCTCATCTCCTCCCTCAATGTCGACGTCCTCGTTTGCCTCTTGGTCCTGGATCTCCTGGTGATGCATGTCCAGGTGCTCGTTAGCCTCAGCAAGCTGCTGCTGAGTGTTAAGGAGCTGATCCTCTAGAACCTCAATGGTGTTCTCCCTGGTGCCCACCAGCTCCTCCAACTCCTGAATATCAGTGGATAGCTGCTCCACCTGCAAGTCCTTCTCCACCATTTCTTGAGACAAGTCAACCACGAGCTCCTCTCTGTTATCCAGCGTAATCTTTGTTGCCTCCAGCAGCGCCATCAGATGGGACATTGCCTCACCGCGCATCACCTGCAGACGGTACAGGGCATTCATGCACCGTACAGTTAAGTGCACGGTCTGCCCTGGGTAGATGGCCCAGATATCCTTGGCATGCTCCACCCAATCCTTTCACATTGGGTCGTCCTCCCTCTCAGCGGGGAACAAGCCAATGGGGTGGGTGGCCAGCTCCAAAGGATGGAATCCACAGAAGGTAGTCAATCCATGCAGAGCGATCGCCTCGATCGTGTCCTCTGCTCGGTATCCGAAAGACTCGGAGTCCAAAGAGCGCCATCCTGGCTGCAGGGGATGAGGCTCCAAGGTCATCCTCACTCTACAGCGAGGCACTCGGTGCTTCTCGAACTGCTGCACCGCGTACTGAGGGGGTGTCGTGTATCCGGCCCCCTGAAGTACCTCCCACAGAATGCGAGGAAAGCCCTCTCGTGCAAGTCCGTCCGTGTGGGTCAGTGCATTTCCGTCATCGGAGGATCCGTGGGAAGTCATCTGTGTACGGTTAAGCGTAAGTAAAAGAAAAAGAATTATAAAAAGAACAAGGAAAAAAATAAAAACTCAGCCCTTCTCTAGTTAAGAGAAAAAAGCACTAGGGGCCTAGTTGGTTGTTATCTTGTTTTTAAGTCCTTTACTCAGTTATCCATTTGCTTAATGATGAATGCATGCATGCTCGTCCTGAACGGCCTCACAACAAGATAAAAGGAATAGGGAAGAACTCCCATCCTGTAAAAGTGGCCTGTAGGGCCTAGTTACTTAGCCACCTAGCTACCCTTATATTACCCTAAGGCTTCACGTCCTAGGTCTATCCTGCTCGTCCTACTATCTATCCAACATTGTTTCTATCAAGTTTTACTTTGGAAAAAGGATGGTATTCACGTTTTATTGATTCCTCTGTGGTGGTACAAGCTCCGATACCAGCTGTGGCGGAACTGCCCGAATTATTCCAACTTAAGTGCCTAAGCCCCGCCTTAGAGGCTAGACCACACTTAAATGGGAATAACCCGTCAATCCCTCGGACCTAGTCCGACATGGCCACTGACAGGATCAAGTACCACAATCTCACTCGAAGGTGAGTCACAGAGCAAATACAATAAAGCATAAAACCATACATGTCAGAATATTGAATTATTACATCACCATCATCATCAGAGTTTTTGCAAAAGTAACCATCATTGTTCGAAGTGCAGCGGAAATGAACTAACGGTAAATAAATAGAGAGATGGGGAAGCCTGTCCCATCACTCCTCATGCTCCTCCTCAGCCGAGGCAGGGTCCCACTCGACAGTCCAACCCGGTGGCAAGGTGGACGGCCAAGTTAGTCCAGCAACCATTTCCTCCAGAGAACCTGTAAAAAATTATGCCACAAGCAAGGCTGAGTATACTAATACTCAGCTAGACTTACCCAGTGTGAGGAGTCTACTCCTCTACCTCTAGACATGCAGCTGTTTGGCTGTGGGGTTTGGTTGCCAAAAGCACTAGCTGAGTTTCTAAATCAAGTTTTTAAGTTTGTCAAAGTTAAGTGTGACTCTCTTAAGGCTAAAGATGTACTATCTATCCATACAAAGTAGCAAACATTTTAGCAATCAACATCTTGTATCATCTCCGCATAATTCCACTTGTTACTCAATGTAGCAGCATGGATCAAGCAGTCTCATTAGCTGCGAGAAGCAGACGATTTGAATCGAGTTTTTATCCTTGCAAGGTAAACCTAAACACACGACATGTAGGAGCACTCCGTCCCCACACACATCAACCGTCCCCATCGATTCCCTGGCAACAGATCAGGGCTCACCGCCTTGGCGTACAATGCCCCACTGACCCCGACTGGCCGTCGTGCAGTGACCGCACTTGTACCCACCATAACCGGAATGGGAGACCACGTCTCAGGTCGCGTGAGGGGTAAAGTCTGCGGGCAGGTTCACTCAGGTACTAGGCTTACCGATTTACCATATTTCTCGGTATGTGTTTAGTACGTTCAAACGCTTGACTCACGGTACCACACCTTAATCCTTATTCAACTTTTTATCCCGTAGACAACCAATCCCCATGGATTGTTGCCCACAACCAGCATCAGTACGATATGAAAGTGGGTACAATCAATGTCCTGACCTCACGCGAGTGCTAGATAAATCACTCGTCTTCTACCGAGATCCTACTTAATAAAGCAGCTACTCGACCTAGCATACTAGTATTCATCTCAATAGGATTCCTGAGATCATGCAACTAGGGTTCCAAACAATTCCTACACCTAAGTGCACAATCAATCCTACAATCATTTAGTGAAGTAAAGTAGCATAAATAACAGGTTATGCATAAAACCGGGGCTTGCCTTCCAAAGCAGTGGCTGGCAGGTCCTCTGGTGCAGGCTCGGGTGCTAGATCTGGGGCTACCTCCTGAGCAGCTCCTTGCTCCGGCACGAGGACGTACTCTCCGTCAGCAAGATTACAGTCTATCGAAATGCAATGAACATGTATGTCATGATTATGCAGGATTCAATAATATTATGCTAAAGAGAACTAGGTTAAGAAGTAACTTAGGGTTTCTTAGTTATGTGGGGCTTCTAGTGGTATATATATACATAGACTTATTACCTTTTGAGCTTAGGTTTTCTTCTAGGATAACATAGTGGATTTGCATTGTCTTTATAGATTTCAGTGGACAAATTTACAAAGGTTTTAGGATAACATTAATTTACATCATCCATTTTCCTTTCTTTATTTTCCATTTAGAGTTTCTAGTGTAGGTTTGAACTATGACAATGTTTTAATAATTTCCAAAAATTCTGCAAAAAGTACAGTGGGTTGTCACTTGCTATTCTAGCTTGTCTTAAGAATTTGAGGCTTAAAGTACAAAAGCTTGGCTTTAAACAAAAATGACAAGAGTTATGCAAAATGGGCCATTTTACACTACATCTCTTAGTTAGGGGTAGGTTCTGTCCTAAAGATTATTTTTGCTGGCACCCCATAGCAATAATAGGTCTCTGTGCTAAAAATCACAGAAAACTAAGGGGTGGTTATTTAGTTATGATTTTCTTAAGTTTTAAGGTCAAAAAGGCTCTTTCTACTACATTATTATTTGAAAAATGTCAAACAGCAGATTTCATATTTTTCCCAAATTCTCCTTAATAAAACATTAGTTATCCCAAGGGTGGGGGTGTTTTTACCTTGAGGTTATTTTTGTAGAGTTTTTCTAAGTTTCACTTGTTTTATTAAAACAAAAGGGATCCTACTTATTTTATACTAAAACAGGGCATGATATATTTTTCTAGTGAACTATATTGAATAAGTATCCTAACAAAAATAGAGGTACTCTCTGTTTCATTAATTAAATTACATTTTCTATTTTTCTTACCCTTAAGCATATTATGAAATAAGGGGTAAAAACTAGCTAAATGGAGTGGACAGAGAGGTTTAACATTTTTAATTGGTTTAGTAGGTATATACAAACTTCTCAAAATTTTTCTAACCTCAGTCAAATAGTGCAACTAATTTTGGCCCTATTATTAAGCTTTTGGTCAAAACTATAATTAAATCAGAGCTTTAAGGTTCTCTATAGTACATAGGGGGTTTTATATTTTTCTTAAGTAGGTTACATTATTTAGAGTCTGACAAAATTGGTTTGACCAAATTTGGATGATTTAAACAGAAGTTATGCATTTTCAAAGTTTCTGTCCAATTTAAAAACAGATTTAATAAAGGTTTTCTGGAAAAACAGTTTACACCGAGGTCCCTGGGTTTAAACTAAATCAACCTTCGCAAATCTACCCCCACGCCACTATTCCCCTGTGTCTCTGACATTTCACAAAACCCCCTGACCTTCTCTCCCTCTCACCCGCAGTCCTTCCCCTTATGCAAACAGTAACCGCGGGAAAGAAAAGGGCGGCGCGGCTTACCGGCGGCGAGGGAGGTCCGACGAAGGGTGGGGTTGGCTCGGGGAGACTCTGGCGGTCACGTCGAGGTACGACTTGACGTCGGAGATGGCCGGAATCGCCCGGTCCACGCGTGCAGGCGGGTGTCCTCGTCGGCGGCGAGTATACCGGCCAAACCACGGCGAACTGGTTCAATCCGAGGGCATGGTGAGCTTCACGGGGTAACATAGCGACCGTGTGCACAAGGAATCGAAGGATGGTGGAGTGGTTTACCCGGTCCACGTACTCCGGCGGGGTTGAGAGCTCCGGCGAGCGTGGACTGGCCTCTCCGGCGAAGCAAACTCCGATTCCTCGCTCGGGGAGCCTCACGGAGGTGTGCACAGTCTTCTCCGAGGGCTGGACGGAGTTGGGGATGGTTCTACTAGCCGGTCTCCGGTGGCAGAGGGAGTGGGCGGCCGCGGACTCGCTGCGCACGGGCAAACGGCGACGAGCTAGACTCCGGTGAGGTTTGAGGGTGCGCGGAAGGGTACAATCTAAGTCTGGGAGGGTTTTATAAGCACGGGCGCGGGCCATGGCGCTGGCTTGGCTCGGGCGCGGCGCTGGGCATGCGGGGGCGCGCGTGAGCGTGCTCTGGCGCGGGCAGAAGGCGTCGAACACGTGGAGGTGTTTTTCTTCCAGTGTTCAAACGTCTCCAGAGATCGCAAACGTGCGAATCTTGCCATGAATCCGGCGCAGGCCTCTTCCTGGCACCTATGGCTATCTCACATGTGTGAGTTCCAATGGAGGATACGCCCTAGATCAGGAGATAGACGGGCGCCAAATCTGGCTTGTCTCACTGCCCACCCTGCGACAAAACTGATGTCAAGAGCTGTCAAACGTCCGAGTCTCGGTCTCCACTTTTTCTAGGGGGTGCCTTAGGTGGTATACCACATTTTTGGTATAGAACCCAAGTGGTTTTGGCGCCATCTTCAAAGTGAACACGGTTGAACTTTAACTTAGGGTTAGAATTTGACTTAGAGGGAAATAGAGAGCTCTAGCTCTCTCTCCACTTGGAGATTTGAATTGGGGTTTCTCCAGGGGTCTTTTTGCAACATTTCCCTCCCCTAATTGATGGTTATAAAGTTGCTTAGGGTTTGGGTAAAAGTTACACATACTTTGCACACTTGATCACTCTCTTTCCCCCCTTACCTAGGGTTTTGGAAGACAGGGTTTTAAGAGAGGTCTAGGGTTCTTCTCCCCTCTTATCTAAGGTAGTAAGTGAGCAAGGATTAGGGTAATGCTTCTCATGTCATTGGCAACTTTATTAGCACTTGATCTCCAAGTTCTCCAGTGTTGCCCTAAGCCTTTACCCCTTGTGATCACAGCTTCTAGTGCCAAGGTGGGCTCTAGCCAAGGTAACACCTGGGGTGTTACAGCTTTATTGTGATATCCTGGCCCCTGGGATGGGATGTCCTGGCCCAAGGCTTAATAGAATTAATAGTGTAATCATACCAACAAGGTGCATCTTCTTTTTCGGAAGCCTATCTCGAAAGAACCTCCAAGTTAAGCGTGCTTGGCTTGGAGCAATTTGGGATGGGTGACCGACCGGGTAGTTTTCTTGTGTGCGCATGAGTGAGGACAAAGTGCGCACAAAAGACTCGTGTTGGTCTGTGGGGACAATATATGATCCTAGAGAGCTGCCAGGAGTAAGTACCGCCGGTCCAGGGATTGGACGGGGTGTTACAAGTGGTATCAGAGCCGACCCTCGCGGTTTCACGGGCGTGTGTGGGCTAGGGGGTTCGGGTATATGGCGCATGGCGCATGTGGGCCCGGAGTGGTCACATGGCATGGCATATGACGACACTAGACATACAGACGTGGCCAAGAGGGGAGGTTCCTAGATTGGGGTTGACCGACGAGGACGTCGGTCTTCTAAGGGGGGTGGATTGTGATATCCTGGCCCCTGGGATGGGATGTCCTGGCCCAAGGCTTAATAGAATTAATAGTGTAATCATACCAACAAGGTGCATCTTCTTTTTCGGAAGCCTATCTCGAAAGAACCTCCAAGTTAAGCGTGCTTGGCTTGGAGCAATTTGGGATGGGTGACCGACCGGGTAGTTTTCTCGGGTGCGCATGAGTGAGGACAAAGTGCGCACAAAAGACTCGTGTTGGTCTGTGGGGACAATATACGATCCTAGAGAGCTGCCAGGAGTAAGTACCGCCGGTCCAGGGATTGGACGGGGTGTTACAAAACCCATTTCTTAAACCCACATAAAATACCCGCTTACACCCACCCCATTTGCAGGCCTAGGCAAAAGCCAAAGCCAAAAGTCAAACCAAACACACCCTTAATATAATCATTGTTGTTCAGCTTGATCTCTGCATGTGCAGCGTGCGAAAAAAAACAAGCAGGTCCATGTGATTACAATAATAAGGGACCTCCTGTTTTGGGCCAGTTCTTGACCAGTACAGTATATCGTGTTTGATAGTTCATCATTTTCTCACTCCTCATTTTTTTGTTTAATTTGTACAACATAATAGATTGATCCATCACAATTCCATTTCTCATAGGCTAATAATTAGTGCTAATACGAGGAATGAGTTTTGTCGGCGTTCCGAGACCGGGGGGTCCCTTGGGCCGACGAGTGAGTGTCGCCGCGTGCCCCAGCCCAGATGGGTCGAGCGCGAGGGCGAGCGCGAAGGGGGAGAAGCGAGGCGGCCGGAGACCGGCGTGAGAGAGGTGGGAATCCCGCGGCCTTCGTGTTCGTCCCGCGCCCAGGTCGGGTGCGCTTGCAGTAGGGGGTTACAAGCGTCCACGCGGGAGAGGGAAGCGAGCGGCTCCAAGCGAGCGCCTGTCTCGTCCTCGTCCCCGCGCGGCCAACCTTCTCTAAGAGGGCCCTAGTCCTTCCTTTTATAGGCGTAAGGAGAGGATCCAGATGTACAATGGGGGGTGCAGCAGAGTGCTACGTGTCTAGCGGAGGAGAGCTAGCGCCCTAAGTACATGCCGATGTGACAGCCGGAGAGATTTTGGCACCCAGCTGGTGTGATGTCGTGGCCGTCGGAGGAGCGATGGAGCCTGGCGGAGGGACAACTGTTGGAGCGGTTGGGCCCTTGCTGACGTCCTCTTGCTTCCGTAAGGGGGCTGAGAGCCACCGTCGTCACAGAGCGTGCGGGGCGCTATCATTTCCTATCTGGCGGAGCTAGCCAGATGGGACACCGGTCTTGTTCCCTGTGGCCCAAGTCAACTCGGGGTAGGGTGATGATGGCGCCTCCTGTTGACGTGGCTGGCCCGCGCCCTAGGTTGGGCGATGTGGAGGCTCCTCCGAAGCCGAGGTCGAGTCTGTCTTCCATGGCCGAGGCCGAGTCTGAGCCCCTGGGTCGGGCGAGGCGGAGGTCGTCGGCAGAGGCCAGGGCGGAGTCCGAGCCCTGGGGTCGGGCGAAGCGGAGTTCGTCGTCTTCTGGGGCTGAGCCCGAGTCTGAGCCCTGGGTCGGGCGGAGCGGAGTTCGCCGTCTTCCGGGGCTTAGCCCGAGTCCGAGCCCTGGGTCGGGCAGAGCGGAGTTCGCCGTCTTCCGGGACTTAGCCCAAGTCCGAGCCCTGGGTCGGGCGGAGCGGAGTTCGCCGTCTTCCAGGGCTTAGCCCGAGTCCGAGCCCTGGGTCGGGCGGAGCGGAGTTCGTCGTCTTCCGGGACTTAGCCCGAGTCCGAGCCCTGGGTCGGGCGGAGCGGAGTTCGCCGTCTTCCGGGACTTAGCCCGAGTCCGAGCCCTGGGTCGGGCGAAGCGGAGCTTTCTATGGTGCCTTTGGCAGGGCCTGACTGCCTGTCAGTCTCACTCTGTCAAGTGGCACTGCAGTCGGAGTGGCGCAGGCGACGCTATTCTTCTGTCAGGCCGGTCAGTGGAGCGGCGAAGTGACGGCGGTCACTTCGGCTCTGCCGGGGGGCGCGCGTCAGGATAAAGGTGTCAGGCCACCTTTGCGTTAAATGCTCCTGCGATTTGGTCGGTTGGCGCGGCGATTTAGTCAGGGTTGCTTCTTAGCGAAGGCAGGGCCTCGGGCGAGCCGGAAATATGTTCGCCGTCGGAGGGGGGCCTCGGGCGAGACGGAAATCCTCCGGGGTCGGCTGCCCTTGTCCGAGGCTAGGCTCGGGCGAGGCGTGATCGAGTCGCTCGAATGGACTGATCCCTGACTTAATCGCACCCATCAGGCCTTTGCAGCTTTATGCTGATGGGGGTTACCAGCTGAGAATTAGGAGTCTTGAGGGTACCCCTAATTATGGTCCCCGACAGTAGCCCCCGAGCCTCAAAGGGAGTGTTAGCACTCGCTTGGAGGCTTTCGTCGCACTTTTTTGCAAGGGGACCAGCCTTTCTCGGTTGCATTTTGTTCCGGTGGGTGCGCGCGAGCGCACCCGCCGGGTGTAGCCCCCGAGGCCTCAGAGGAGTGGTTTCACTCCTTCGAGGTCTTAATGCCTTGCGTAATGCTTCGGCTGGTCTGGTTGTTCCCTCATGCGAGCTGGCCGTAGCCCGGGTGTACGGTCGGGTCCCAAGTTCTCGGGCTGGTATGTTGACGCTGTCAACGGTTCGGCCGGAGCCGGGTTTGCGAGAGCAGCCCCCGAGCCTCTGCACAGGGCGAGAGGGCGATCAGGGACAGACTCGGCTTTTTTACATACGCCCCTGCGTCGCCTTTCTGCAAGGAGGAGGGGGAAAGCGCCATGTTGCCCTCGATGGGCGCCGAACATGGTGTCTCCGGTGAGCTGCAAGCGGGTAATCCGAGTGGACGTCCGTGCCCCGTTCGTTAGGGGTCGGCTAGGGGCCCAGAGGCACGCCCAAAAGTACCTGCGGGTGATCTGCCGGACCCGGTCCCCTGGCGACGGGGTCCGAGGGCTCGATGCCTCCCTCCGATGGGATTCCGTTACAATATCGCTCCCACTGGTCTCGGAAATGTCCTAGGGTACCTCGGGAGCGCAGCCTGAGCCTTGGTTATGTATCGAACGTACCCATGGTCATCCCTCGCTCGGCGTCTAAGGCGGCTGTGAACCCTTTGGGGGCCAGCCTTCGAACCCCTGATCAGTAATGGGCACGGAGCTCGAGTAGCCTGAGGCGGCCGTGGAACCCTTCGGGGGGCCGGCCTTCGAACCCTGACCAGTAGTGGGTGTAGGGCCCACGCGATCTGAGGCGGCTGTCGAACCCTTCGGGGGGCCAGCCTTCGAACCTCTGATCAGTAGGGAGGCTCGGAGCCTGGTTCCTTCACGGGGAAGGATCCTTTTCGGGGTATCCCCCTTTCCCGGTCCCTGTTGCAAGAGAGAGAAAGAGGAAAAAAGGAAAAGGATACGAAATCGAACGACGCGGCGTACCTTTACTGACGCGGTCATTATGGCGAAGGCGAAGCGTCGCCCGCTTCTCCTGCCAGAGGCGCCGCCTGTCCCGCCGCGGAGTTAATGCGACGGGGCGAGCGGTTGGCGGGGCGGCCGTTGCGCGTGCGCAAGCCGTTCGAGGAACGGAACACGGGCGCGTTGTCTTCACGCCGTGAGAGAGGGTTCTCTCGCTGCCCCCGGATGGGACGTGAGCTTGGCTGACGACGTGACCGCTGCTCCTGCCTGCCTGCCACCGTCATTACTGCCGGTCCATTTTTGGCCGCACTGACCGCCGCGCCAGGCTGGCGCTGCTGGGTCGCCTCGAGCCGCGGTATTGGTTCCGCAACCGAGGAGGCGTGGTGGTGGCGCAAGTGGCGGTGCAGTTGCTTGCATGAAGCATCTGGCGCGCCGGTTGTGTGACGCGTGGGCCTGGGCCTCCATGCTGGGCGTGTCGGGAGTCGGAGAAGCGCGTCCACTTGGCGCGGTTGCATGCCGTCTGCATGGCTGCCCGCCCCTTTCGCCCGCTGGTTTGGGCAAAAGTGGAGGGTCACTTGTAACCGCTGGGCGGTCGTGCGCACCGCGCGCGACGGTTTGGCTTCTTCTGCTCTGAGCCGGTTTGCATGTCGTGTGGGACCCAGCCCCCGCGCCGCACGGGGGGACCTTGGAGTGTGTTGGAGAAGACTCAGCCCGCGACGGTTGGGGGCGCAAGTAGGGAGAGTCGCCTTTAAAAGGAGGGTGACCCCCTTCGGAAGGCGACCATGTCTTCGCGCTCCCTTATGCATCACGTCTTTCCATCTTCCAAGCCCCCGGATGGGAGATACCCGACGTCTTTTCGCCTCATCGTTGGAGGAACGCAACTCCGTGGGAGTTGGTACCTTTCAGCCATCGTTCGGCTTCAAGGATTTTCGTCAGCCAGCCCGGCTGCACCCCTTCGCCAGCGGTCACCCGAGACGGCGACCACCAGCCCCTGGATGGGGAGAAGCATGCCGGGCCGTGATCTTGGTCCCACCCTCAGCTTCAAGGATGTTCATCATCCTCGCTGGGGTGGAGGCCGGGCTGAGCCGGAGCTCTACCTCCCGCGCGGGTTCGTGGGTCACCCTCCCCTGCGGCGTTTGAGGGAGAGGGCGCTCGCCGGCCCTGCAGGCGGGTCGGACTTCGACAACGCGGGGCTGGTCGACGGCGGGCGTCGTCAGCCCCAGCGCGTCGAGCTCGTCGGCTTGGCTCCCGGTGGCCCCTCCTGCCGGAAGGCAGCTGCCGCGCCGTGTGCACGGGAGGACCGCCCAAGATGTCGCGCGCTGCTAGGGCGGCGTTCGTGTTCTGGGGTGGTCCTGTCTTTGCACCGGTATGGCGCCTCCGCGCGGAGGTCGGTGCCCCACTTGTCCGGGAGGATTTGAGTGGGGATCTGCCGGAGGGCTGACGGCCCCTGTCGTCGGTGCCGAGGCGGAGGCGGCTCGAGAAGTCCCCGTCGCCGACGGGATCACCGCCACCATCCGCGCTTCGGGCCTCCGGCTCTTTGTACTTGTCCTCGCCCCTCGAGCGTCAGCGTGGGCGAGGGCAAGATTGCAGCAGCGCCCACCCTGAGGCCTGCGCTGCTGCAGTTCGGCCACCCGGAGCGGGGGTCGTTGTTGTCGCCGTCAGAGCGGGCGGCGGCGAGCCGCCCATCAGCCTTCTGTTGCTCCGCAGGCCCTCCCCCATCGAGTGGGGTTGTTCGTATCTGCGGAGGGGGAACCGGAGTTCCGTTTGTAAAGGCACTTTGAATGCCAGTGTTTTTGTTCATTGTGGCTGTCGAGGCCTGAACATGTATGTGATTTTGGCACGGAGCCGTGTTTTTTCCTCATTTTCGAGCACTAAGACTCGCCTGTTGGTTGTCTGAACCGCTTCACCAAGCGTGAGTCGCCCCGTGTCAAGGTGACGAGTGAGGTATCCGTATCCCGGAGGTGTAGGAGTCCCTCGGCTCAGTCGGCCTTGTTGTCCGAGGCTCCTCTAGCTTAGTTAAAGGGACCCCTTGGCCGCTCTTCGACGAGCCGAGGCCAGGGGTAGCAATATCAGCATGAACAGGGGCAGAGTTGGCTCGAAAATGAAACCTGGTTGGCCGGAGCCTAGCCGGGTCGCCCGTTGGCGGGACCGATGCTAGAGTTGACCAGCCGAAGCCTCGGGTCGGGCTGGCGCCCTCTAAGGACGGCTGGCCGAGGCCCTGGGGCGACCGGCCGAGCCGCCTGCTCGGGCCGGATTCCCGAAGAAGACCCTGGCAGCGATTGCCCGGGCGTGGCGATGACGTCGTCCTTTAGAGCGGAGATCCTTGGACCGCGTCGCCGTCCGAGGCTAGGTTGGACCTCGCCGAAGGTGTCGTCGATGCCGAGGGTGCTACTGCCCCTTTCCAGCATCAAGACCCGAGCCTGCAGGATCAGATTGTCTTGTAGCGTGTGCCTTCTGCGGCCGCCAAGGCCAGAACACACACCCTCGCTGCGTTGTAAAGCTGTGTCTCTTTTCCTCTTGTTTCGAGTATCTTGACTTTTTTGTCGGTAACAGGGATGTTTGTGCGAGCGAGAGTTGCTTCTCGCGGAAGGTGATGAGTGAGGTATCCGTATCCCGGAGGCGTGGGAGTCCCTCGGCTCGGTCGGCCTTGCCGCTTACGCGCACTTTCACCCGTCCATGAGGCTCTGTCACCGACTCAGTCGAGAAGGCTCGAAGGATCGCTTCGACAGAAGAGCTTCCGAACGTGAAGACTTGTTCGGTCCGCAGAATCACTTTATCCGAACGCGAGTTACTTATCGCAGAAGGTGATGAGTGAGGTATCCGTATCCCGGAGGCGTAGGAGCCCCTCGGCTCGGTCAGCCTTGGCTGCTTACGTGTACTCCGTTGTTTTCAGGATCCACTTTTCGAAGTAGTCAAAAAGCACGAAAGACATTCTGGCAGAAGAGATCTTTTTTCGAGGAAAATTTCAACGCAGAGGGGGTTCCCCCCCCTTTTAGCCCCCGAGGGAGGGTCGGGCTTTGCCGAGGCGAGGCCGACCCTTCCTTGATGACTAAACTTTGCGTGGGTGCGAGGTATATGAACAACTTGAAAACATCTTAAGGGTAGAAGCGACGTAGCTGTTGGATGTTCCAAGCGTTGCCGTAGACCTCGCCTTGACTGTTAGCCAGCTTATACGTTCCGGGCTTCAGAACCTTGGCGATGACGAACGGTCCCTCCCAGGGGGGCGTGAGCTTGTGCCTCCCTCGGGCGTCTTGTCGCAGCCGAAGCACCAGGTCGCCCACCTGGAGGTCTCGGGGCCGGACCCCTCGGGCGTGGTAGCGTCGCAAGGACTGCTGGTACCGCGCCGAGTGTAGTAAGGCCTTGTCCCGAGCCTCTTCCAGCTGGTCCAGGGAGTCTTCTCGGCTAGCTTGGTTGCTTTGATCGCTGTAGGCCCTCGTCCTCGGGGAGCCGTATTCCAGGTCTGTGGGCAAGACAGCCTCGGCCCCATAGACTAGGAAGAACGGCGTGAAGCCCGTGGCTCGGCTCGGCGTTGTCCTCAGGCTCCAGACCACCGAGGGGAGTTCCTTCATCCATCGCTTGCCGAACTTGTTGAGGTCGTTGTAGATCTGAGGCTCGAGCCCTTGTAGAATCATGCCGTTGGCTTGCTCTACTTGCCCATTTGACATGGGATGAGCCACGGCGGCCCAGTCCACCCGGATGTGGTGATCCTCGCAGAAGTCCAAGAACTTTCTGCCGGTGAACTGGGTGCCGTTGTCGGTAATGATGGAGTTTGGGACCCCGAAGCGATGGATGATGTTGGTGAAGAACGCCACCGCCTGCTTGGACCTGATGCTGTTCAGAGGTCGGACCAGCAGGTGCGTGTAGCCCCCGGGTGCGTGTAGCCCCCGGGGACCAGCGGGTGCGTGTAGCCCCTGTTCACTTGGAGAATTTGTCGATGGCGACCAGCAGGTGCGTGTAGCCCCCGGGTGCCTTCTGCAAGGGGCCGACGAGGTCCAGACCCCACACAGCAAAGGGCCAGGTGATGGGTATCGTCTGCAGAGCCTGAGCGGGCAGGTGGGTCTGCTTCGCATAGAATTGACACCCTTCGCAGGTGCGGACAATTCTGGTGGCGTCGGCCACCGCCGTCGGCCAGTAGAAGCCCTGTCGGAAGGCATTCCCGATGAGGGCTCGAGGCGCTACGTGATGGCCGCAAGCCCCCGAGTGTATCTCCCGCAGGAGTTCCTGACCTTCGGCGACGGAGATGCATCGCTGGAGGATGCCTGTGGGGCTGCGGTGGTAGAGCTCCTTTTCTTCGCCCAGCAAGATGAACGACTTGGCGCGCCGCGCCACCCGCCGAGCCTCGGCTCGGTCGAGGGGTAGCTCTCCTTGGTGGAGATATCGCAGGTACGGGGTCTGCCAGTCTCGATTAGGCGTGGCCCCGCTTCGCTCCTCCTCGACGCGCAGTGCCTCACCCTCGGGGGCCGAGGGTATCTCGGGCTGAACCGAGGGCGCCTCGGGCCGAGCTGAGGGTGCCTCGGGCTGTGCCGAGGGTACTTCGGGTTGGGCCGAGGGCACCTCGGACTGGGCCGAGGGCGCCTCAGGCTCGGGCGTGTCGTCGATCTTGACGGAAGGTTGGTGCAGATCTCGGGAGAAGACGTCCGGGGGAACAGTTGTTCGCCCCGAGGCTATTTTAGCCAGCTCGTCCGCAATCTCGTTGTAGAGCCGAGCGATGTGGTTAAGCTCGAGCCCGTAGAACTTGTCTTCCAGGCGCCGAACCTCATCGCAGTAGGCCTCCATCTTCGGGTCGCGGCAGTGGGAGTTCTTCATGACTTGGTCGATGACGAGCTGTGAGTCACCGCGGGCGTCGAGGCGCCGGACCCCTAGCTCGATGGCGATCCGCAACCCGTTGACCAGAGCCTCATACTCAGCCACATTGTTGGACACCGGGAAGTGGAGGCGTAGCACATAGCGTAGGTGTTTCCCGTGGGGCGAGATGAAGAGTAGGCCCGCGCCAGCTCCCGTCTTCATCAGCGACCCGTCGAAAAACATGGTCCAGAGCTCCAGTTGGATCGGAGCCGTCGGTAGCTGGGTGTCGACCCATTCGGCTACGAAGTCCGCCAAGACCTGGGACTTGATGGCCTTCCGAGGGGCGAACGAGATTGTCTCGCCCATGATTTCCACCGCCCACTTTGCGATCCTGCCCGAGGCCTCTCGGCACTGGATGATCTCCCCTAGGGGGAAGGATGACACCACAGTTACCGGATGAGATTCGAAGTAGTGTCGCAACTTCCGCCATGTCAGGATCACTGCGTACAACAGCTTCTGAACTTGTGGGTAGCGGATCTTGGTTTCGGACAGTACCTCGCTGACGAAGTAAACTGGCCTCTGAACGGGCAATGCATGCCCCTCTTCTTGCCTCTCGACCACAATCGCGGCGCTAACCACCTGAGTGGTCGCGGCGACGTAGACCAAGAGGGCTTCTCCGGCAGCAGGGGGCACCAAGATAGGCGCCTTCGTGAGGAGCGCCTTCAAGTTCCCGAGAGCTTCCTCGGCCTCAGGGGTCTAAGTGAAGCACTCGGCCTTCCTTAAGAGGCGGTACAGAGGCAGACCTCTTTCGCCGAGGCGTGAGATGAAGCGGCTCAGAGCCGCGAGACATCCCATGACCCTCTATACACCTTTCAAGTCCTTGATGGGCCCCATGCTGGTGATGGCTGCGATCTTCTCTGGGTTGGCTTCAATGCCACGCTCGGAGACGATGAACCCCAAGAGCATGCCTCGGGGCACCCCGAAGACACACTTCTCGGGATTGAGCTTGACGCCTTTCGCCTTGAGACATCGGAATGTCACTTCAAGGTCGGAAAGGAGGTCGGAAGCTTTCCTCGTCTTGACTACGATGTCATCGACATAGGCCTCGACCGTGCGGCCAATGTGTTCGCCGAACACATGGTTCATGCACCGCTGGTACGTCGCACCCGCATTCCTCAAGCCGAACGACATGGTGACATAGCAGTACATGCCGAAGGGTGTGATGAAAGAAGTCGCGAGCTGGTCGGACTCTTTCATCCTGATTTGATGATACCCTGAGTAGGCATCGAGGAAAGACAGGGTTTCGCACCCAGCAGTGGAATCCACGATTTGATCGATGCGAGGCAGAGGGTAGGGAACCTTCGGACATGCTTTGTTGAGACCAGTGTAGTCTACACACATCCGCCATTTCCCCCCTTTCTTTCTCACAAGCGCGGGGTTGGCAAGCCATTCGGGATGGAATACCTCTTTGATGAACCCCACCGCCATTAGCTTGTGGATCTCCTCGCCTATCGCTCTGCGGTTCTCCTCGTCGAATCGGCGCAGAGGCTGCTTGACGGGTCGGGCTCCGGCCCGAATATCCAGCGAGTGCTCGGCGACATCCCTCGGTATGTCGGGAATGTTCGAGGGACTCCACGCGAAGACGTCGGCGTTTGCGCGGAGAAAGTCGACGAACACTGCTTCCTATTTGGGGTCGAGCCCGGAGCCGATCCGGATCTGCTTGGAGGCGTCGCCGCTGGGGTCGAGGGGGACGGCCTTAACCGTCTCCACTGGCTCGAAGTTGCCGGCATGACGCTTCACGTCTGGCACCTCCTTTGAGAGGTTTTCCAAGTCGGCGATGAGGGCCTCGGACTCGGCGAGGGCCTCAACGTACTTCACGCACTCCACGTCGCATTCGAACGCGTGTTTGTACGTGGGGCCGACGGTGATGACCCCGTTGGCCCGGCATCTTGAGCTTCAGGTAGGTGTAGTTGGGGACGGCCATGAACTTCGCGTAGCATGGCCTTCCCAGTACCGCGTGGTAGGTTCCTCGGAACCCGACCACCTCGAACGTCAGAGTCTCCCTTCGGAAGTTGGAGGGTGTTCCGAAGCAGACGGGAAGGTCGAGTCGTCCGAGGGGCTGGACGCGCTTCCCGGGAATGATCCCATGGAAGGGCGCAGCGCCTACTCGGACGGAGGACAGATCAACAGGCAGGAGCCTGAGGGTCTCAACGTAGATGATGTTGAGGCTGCTGCCTCCGTCCATAAGGACCTTGGTGAGCCTGACGTCGCCGATGACGGGGTCGACGACGAGTGGGTATTTCCCCGGGCTCGGCACGTGGTAGGGGTGGTCGGCTTGGTCGAAGGTGATGGGCTTGTCGGACCAGTCTAGGTAGACTGGCGCCGCCACCTTCACCGAGCAGACCTCCCGGCGCTCTTGCTTGCGATGCCGAGCCGAGGCATTCGCCGCTTGCCCACCGTAGATCATGAAGCAGTCGCGGACCTCGGGGAACTCTCCTGCTTGGTGATCTTCCTTTTTGTCGTCGTCACGGGCCCTGCCACCCTCCGCGGGTGGCCCGGCCCTGTGGAAGTGGCGCCGAAGCTTGACGCACTCCTCAAGGGTGTGCTTGACGGGCCCCTGATGATAGGGGCACGGCTCCTTGAGCATCTTGTCGAAGAGGTTGGCACCTCCGGGGGGCTTCCGAGGGTTCTTGTACTCGGCGGCGGCGACAAGGTCCGCGTCGGCGGCGTCGCGTTTCGCTTGCGACTTCTTCTTGCCTTTCTTCTTGGCGCCGCGCTGAGTGGACACCTCGGGAGCATCTTCCGACGGGCGGCCCTGGGGCTGCTTGTCCTTTCGGAAGATAGCCTCAACCGCCTCCTGGCCGGAGGCGAACTTGGTGGCGATGTCCATCAGCTCGCTCGCTCTGGTGGGGGTCTTGCGACCCAACTTGCTCACCAGGTCGCAGCAGGTGGTGCCGGCGAGGAACGCGCCGATGACATCCGAGTCGGTGATGTTGGGCAGCTCGGTGCGCTGCTTCGAGAATCGCCGGATGTAGTCCCGGAGAGACTCTCCCGGCTGCTGCCGACAGCTTCGGAGGTCCCATGAATTCCCGGGGCGCACGTACGTGCCCTGAAAATTGCCGGCGAAAGCTTGGACTAGGTCGTCCCAGTTGGAGATCTGCCCCGGAGGCAGGTGCTCCAACCAGGCGCGAGCGGTGTCGGAGAGGAACAGGGGGAGGTTGCGGATGATGAGGTTGTCGTCGTCCGTTCCACCCAGTTGGCAGGCCAGACGGTAGTCCACGAGCCACAGTTCCGGTCTCGTCTCCCCCGAGTACTTTGTGATAGTAGTTGGGGGTCGGAACCGGGTCAGGAACGGTGCCCATCGGATGGCCCGGTTGAAGGCCTGCGGACCGGGCGGTTCGGGCGAAGGACTCCGATCCTCCCCGCTGTCGTAGCGTCCCCCACGCCTGGGGTGGTAGCCTCGGCGCACCCTCTCGTCGAGGTGGGCCCGACGGTCGCGGTGATGGAGCTCGTTGCCGAGGCGGCCCGGAGCCGCAGGCGCGGTGTTGCGCGTGCGCCCGGTGTAGACCGAGGCTTCCCGCATGAATCGGGAAGTCGCGACATAAGGTTCCGAGGGGTACCCCTGCCTTCGGGAGGCAGAGCTCTCGGCCCGTCGGACCGCAGCGCCTTCCAGGAGATTCTTGAGCTCCCCCTGGATTCGCCGACCCTCGGTGGTTGATGGCTCCGGCATCACGCGGAGAAGCATCGCTGCTGCAGCCAGGTTCTGGCCGACCCCACTAGATGCGGGTGGTGGCCTGACCCTGACGTCGTCGACGACGCGGTGCTGGAAACCCTGGGGCAGATGACGTATTTCTCCGGCCGGGGGTTGGCCCGCCCATGCCTGCTCGACGTCCCGGCGGATCGGCTCAAGCGCTCCTGCTCCCTCGTCGAGCCTGGCCTGCACCCCGCGGATTTGCTCGAGCTGTGGGTCATGGCCCCCCGCCTGAACGGGGACCACAGCTAGCTCCCGTGGGATGTCAACGCGGGGCACGGGCCTAGGGAGATCACCGTCCTTCGGCATGCCGAGATGATTGCCTTCGGAGGGACCCCCTAGATCGACGTGGAAACATTCGCGGCTTGGGCCGCAGTCCTCGTCGTCGAGGCTGCGGCTATCGTCGGAACAGTCGGAGAGGCAGTAGTCACATGCGGTCATGAAGTCCCGCATGGCACTGGGGTTGCCAAGTCCAGAGAAATCCCAACAGATGTTGGGCTCGTCGTCTTCCTCGGACCCAGAGGGCCCGTAGGTCGAGACGTCCGTCAACCGGTCCCAAGGCGACCGCATGCGAAACCCCAGAGGGTTTGGACTCGCCTCTACGAGAGCGCCCGCCAAAGCGAGGTCGCTAGGCGGGTTGAGGCTGAATCCAAATGATGTGGGATGGGAATCGGTCGGTACCTCTTGGTCGACGAGCGGCGATAAAGTCGCGTCGGGGACTGACTGCACCGTCGTCTCAGGTACGAGGGCGACGTCCAGCAAGCGCGCTGGCGTCGTCCGCTTGCTCGGGATTGGCGTGTCACGGGGAGACGGCGCTCGTCTTCGTCTCAAGCGCGAAGTCGATACCCGGTGCGCCCCCCGTTGGGGTGCCGGCGCTGTCGACTTGCTTGACAGCCGACGAGGCGCTGCCTCCTGCTTGGCCTTGGCTGCCCTGCCTTCCCCTCCGTCGGCGGGGAAGAAGGCGGGACGAGGTCGAAGGTTGTTCTTCCACCACGCGGGGAAGATGTCGTCGATTCTGCCGCCGGTGGGCGGGCTGCCGGCCGCCATTATCGTTGTCGCGCGGCGGTGGAAGGAGTATCATGTCGTAGCTGCCGTCGAAGGACATGAACTCAAGACTCCCGAAACGGAGCACCGTCCCGGGTTGGAGAGGTTGCTGGAGACTGCCCATCTGGAGCTTGACGGGAAGCTGTTCGTCAACACGCAGCAGGCCCCTACCTGGCGCGCCAACTGTCGGCGTTCCGAGACCGGGGGTTCCCTTGGGCCGACGAGTGAGTGTCGCCGCGTGCCCCAGCCCAGATGGGTCGAGCACGAGGGCGAGCGCGAAGGGGGGAGAAGCGAGGCGGCCAGAGACCGGCGTGAGAGTGGTGGGAATCCCGCGGCCTTCGTGTTTGTCCCGCGCCCAGGTCGGGTGCGCTTGCAGTAGGGGGTTACAAGCGTCCACGCGGGAGAGGGAAGCGAGCGGCTCCAAGCGAGCGCCTGTCTCGTCCTCGTCCCCGCGCGGCCAACCTTCTCTAAGAGGGCCCTGGTCCTTCCTTTTATAGGCGTAAGGAGAGGATCCAGATGTACAATGGGGGGTGCAGCAGAGTGCTACGTGTCTAGCGGAGGAGAGCTAGCGCCCTAAGTACATGCCGATGTGGCAGCCGGAGAGATTTTGGCACCCAGCTGGTGTGATGTCGTGGCCGTCGGAGGAGCGATGGAGCCTGGCGGAGGGACAGCTGTCGGAGCGGTTGGGCCCTTGCTGACGTCCTCTTGCTTCCGTAAGGGGGCTGAGAGCCGCCGTCGTCACAGAGCGTGCGGGGCGCTATCATTTCCTATCTGGCGGAGCTAGCCAGATGGGACACCGGTCTTGTTCCCTGCGGCCTGAGTCAGCTCGGGGTAGGGTGATGATGGCGCCTCCTGTTGCTGTGGCTGGCCCGCGCCCTAGGTTGGGCGATGTGGAGGCTCCTCCGAAGCCGAGGTCGAGTCTGTCTTCCATGGCCAAGGCCGAGTCCGAGCCCCTGGGTCGGGCGAGGCGGAGGTCGTCGGCAGAGGCCAGGGCAGAGTCCGAGCCCTGGGGTCGGGCGAAGCGGAGTTCGTCGTCTTCTGGGGCTGAGCCCGAGTCCGAGCCCTGGGTCGGGCGGAGCGGAGTTCGCCGTCTTCCGGGGCTTAGCCCGAGTCCGAGCCCTGGGTCGGGCGGAGCGGAGTTCGCCGTCTTCCGGGACTTAGCCCGAGTCCGAGCCCTGGGTCAGGCGGAGCGGAGTTCGCCGTCTTCCGGGGCTTAGCCCGAGTCCGAGCCCTGGGTCGGGCGGAGCGGAGTTCGCCGTCTTCCGGGACTTAGCCCGAGTCCGAGCCCTGGGTCGGGCGGAGTAGAGTTCGCCGTCTTCCGGGACTTAGCCCGAGTCCGAGCCCTGGGTCGGGCGAAGCGGAGCTTTCTATGGTGCCTTTGGCAGGGCCTGACTGCCTGTCAGTCTCACTCTGTCAAGTGGCACTGCAGTCGGAGTGGCGCAGGCGGCGCTGTCCTTCTGTCAGGCCGGTCAGTGGAGCGGCGAAGTGACGGCGGTCACTTCGGCTCTGCCGGGGGGCGCGCGTCAGGATAAATGTGTCAGACCACCTTTGCGTTAAATGCTCCTGCGATTTGGTCGGTTGGCGCGGCGATTTAGTCAGGGTTGCTTCTTAGCGAAGGCAGGGCCTCGGGCGAGCCGGAAATATGTTCGCCGTCGGAGGGGGGCCTCGGGCGAGACGGAAATCCTCCGGGGTCGGCTGCCCTTGTCCGAGGCTAGGCTCGGACGAGGCGTGATCGAGTCGCTCGAATGGACTGATCCCTGACTTAATCGCACCCATCAGGCCTTTGCAGCTTTATGCTGATGGGGGTTACCAGCTGAGAATTAGGAGTCTTGAGGGTACCCCTAATTATGGTCCCCGACAAGTTTATTCCACTAAATTTAGGAGTCTTGATATAACACATCAACTAAAATAGATTGTTTCTCCAAACCAAACACCCCGACCATTAATGTTTCAGCGGACTTTGCGCTCGGCTTAGAGCGTCACAATAGAGGCAACTGTTTCTAAATAAACCCAAGAGTCAACTCGCTGGGTATTATGAATTTTGAAAATGAGAAAAAACAAAATAATCTAACATGTTCACTATTGGAATTTGGCTCTTTGCCGAGTGCCACACAAAAAACCCTGTGTAAAAGAAAACACTCGGCGAAAAAGCTCTTTGCCGAGTGTTTTATTTTTGACACTCGACAAAGAGTTTATTTGCCGAGTGTTTTTTTGACACTCGGCAAAGAGCTTCTTTGCCGAGTGTTTTTTTCAACACTAGGCAAAGACAACTTAAAAATCACATTTTAAAGCAGTAAATTAATTCAAATGAAAACGTTTTCAACAATAAATTTGTATAACTCATCATGATGTACAATTTATATTTTGAACATTTCTTTATATGACAAAATAAAAACAAATTTGTTCATAAAACCTATATCTCTCTCGTAGTTTATGAAACTACGAGAGAGATGTATAAGATTTGTGCATATTGTTAGAACTATCATTTGAGATGAACAAATGACCAAACATCCAAAATAAACTTTGTAGATCTTGAGAAATTATAGAATTTTTTAGTTGACAACTTTTTCATTTGAAGTCATCATGTCAACGAAAACTACGTCTGAATTTAAAAAATTGAAAATTTGAATTTTGAAAACGACCTCGAAAGAAAAAACCACCAACATGAAAGTTATAGGTATTGAAGAGTTATGAAACTTTGTAGTTGATAATGTTTTGGTTTGAAATAATATTTTCATGCAAAACTATGTTTGAATTTTAAAATTTGATTTTTTTCAAACTATCTCGGATGGAAAAACCACCAAAATAAAAGTTGTAGGTCTTGAAATGTAACGAAACTTTGTAGTTGACGGTTTTTTTGATTGAAATCATCTTATCATTGAAAAATTCATGTGAAGTTTTCAAATTTGAAATTCAAATTTTGTAAACGGTCTCGGATGTAGAAACTATTAAAATAGAACTTGTAGATCTCGAAAAGTTATGCAACTTTGGTCACATTTTCAAATGAATTCATTTAGTGCCTTAAATAATCAAATTACTCTCGGTTTGTTACAGTACTTGAGGAATGAAAACGTAATATAGACATAATTGATGTAGTAGTGTAGTAGTAGAGGAGGGTATGCACGAGAGAGAGGTTGCGAGTTCGAATATCACCATTCATAAAACATGTAAATTTGATTCAAAATAATAGTGAAAAATGATAGGGCGATAGGTATGGTAATTGGTAGCGGTTGGAGAGTTGTTCCTATAATTTAAAAAATATTTTGCTGTTTTTTGGGGTTTTTTCGATTCTTAAATTGCGAGTGCTTTTCTTTGCCGAGTGCTTTTCGACACTCGGTCCGAAAAAAGTACTTGGTAAAGAACGCTTTGCCGATAAAATGTTTGCAGAGTATTCTTTGCGAGTGTAAAATGACCTTTGCCGAGTGTCTTAGACACTCGGCAAAGAACGCGATTTCGGTAGTAGTTAATATATAATAATGTATAAACACAGACGCATGAATCATACAAAAGTATGTGCACTTAGTTTTCATAAAGAGATAACTTATCATTCTTTCTCCTTGTATAAATAAAATGCTTTATGAGGTATCTTTTTTTTTCTATTGATGGAGCTCCTTTAATAATATAGCTAGCTTGTTAAGGTTGTCCATGTCACCAAGAGACTGCATAATAAATAACACGATCTTCAAAAGTGTTATAAGCCCAACCTTAGTGGAGGGTTTATAAGAGTCTTGAAAGGGAAATAGGGTCACACCTTTTCCTAAATGATTTTGGTGGTTGAATTGCCCAACACAAATAATTGGACTAACTAGTTTGCTCTAGATTATAAGTTCTATAGGTGCCAAAGGTTCAACACAAACCAATAAAAAGTCCAAAAAGGGTTCAAATAGACAAGAGCAAAACCAACCGAAGGCTGCCCTGGTCTGGCGCACCGGACAGTGTCCGGTGCACCAGGGTGAATCCACTATGAACTGCTCAGCTTCGGGAATTTGGGGAGCCACTCCGCTATAATTCACCGGACTGTCCGATGTGCCATGCGGAGTAACGACTAACAGCGCCAACGGTCGTCTGCAAAAGTGAACAATGCGTGAACAGTGCGCGAACAACGCGCGCCGAGTCAGAGCAGGCGCCAGAAGGCGCACCAGATAGTGAACAGTGACTGTCCGGTGCACCACCGGACTGTCTGGTGGCCCCACATGTCAGAGCTCCAACGGTCGAACCCTAACGGTTGGGTGACGTGGCTGGCACACCGGACAGTGTCCAGTGTGCCCGTCGACAGACAGCCTCCCCAACGGCCACTTTGGTGGTTGGGGCTATAAATACCCCCAACCACCACACTTCAAGGCATCCAAGTTTTTCAGCCAACACATTCAATACAAGAGCTAGTGCATTCAATACAAGACACAATTAGATTGAATCAAAGCCTCTCCAAGTCCCAATTCCACTCAAAGCAATTAGTGACTAGAAGAGAGAGTTTTGCCCGTGTTCTTTGAGCTCTTGCGCTTGGATCGCTTTTCTTGTTCCCCATTTCTTGTTCCCAAGACATTTGTAATCAAAGCAAGAGACACCAATTGTGTGGTGGTCCTTGTGGGGACTAAGTGTCCCAATTGATTGAGGAGAAAAGCACACTCGGTCTAGGTGACCGTTTGAGAGAGGGAAAGGGTTGAAAGAGACCCGGTCTTTGCGACCACCTCAATGGGGAGTAGGTTTGCAAGAACCGAACCTCAGTAAAACAAATCACCGTGTCACACTCTTCATTTGCTTGTGATTTGTTTTTGCCCTCTCTTTCGGACTCGCTTTTATTTCTAACGCTAACCCCGACTTGTAGTTGTGCTTAAAGTTTATAAATTTAAGATTTGCCTATTCACCCCCCCTATAGGCGACTTTCAATTGGTATCAGAGCCGATACTTTATTAGAGCCTAATCGCTCGAAGTGATGTCGGGAGCTCACGCCAAGAAGGAGATGGTGACCAGCGAGAAGCCCACCACAAGCCACGGGAAAGCTCCATCGGGAGAGTCCGACAACAAAAGGGAGGAATCACCTCCCCGTGTCAAGTCACACCGGAGTGGCGACAAGAAGAAGAAAATGAAGAAGTTGGTCAACTATGAGACCGACTCTTCGTTGCCTTCCACCTCCGGCTCTGACACGTCGTCCGTCACTTCTAAGCGCCATGAGCGCAAGAAGTTTAGTAAGATCCCCTTACACTATCCTCGCATTTCCAAACACACTCCTTTACTTTCCGTCCCACTAGGCAAACCACCGGTTTTTGACGGTGAAGATTATTGTATGTGGAGTGATAAAATGAGGCACCATCTAACCTCACTCCACGCTAGCATTTGGGACATTGTTGAATTTGGAGCGCAGGAACCATCCGTAGGGGATGAAGGCTATGACTCGGACGAGGTAGCCTGAATCCGGCACTTCAACTCCCAAGCCACTACTATACTTCTCGCCTCTCTAAGTCGAGAGGAGTATAATAAGGTGCAAGGGTTGAAGAGTGCCAAAGAGATTTGGGACGTGCTCAAGACCACGCACGAAGGAGATGAGGTGACCAAGACCACCAAGCGGGAAACGATCAAGGGGGAGCTCGGTCGATTTATGCTCAACCAAGGAGAGGAGCCACAAGCCATGTACAACCGGCTCAAGACCTTGGTGAACCAACTGCGCAACCTCGGGAGCACCAAATGGGATGACCATGAAATGGTCAAGGTTATTCTAAGATCACTCGTTTTTCTTAACCCTACACAAGTTCAATTAATTCATGGTGATCCTAGATATAAGCTAATGTCTCCCGAGGAAGTTATAGGAAAGTTTGTGAGCTTTGAATTAATGATCAAAGACTCCAAACAAATCATCGAGCGAGGCGCCACCTCCACACCCGAGGTGCAACCCATCACATTCAAAGCGACGGAGGAGAAAGAAGAGTCTACATCAAGTAGGCTTCCCATCGACGCCTCCAAGCTCGACAATGAGGAAATGACGCTCATCATCAAGAGCTTCCACCAAATCCTCAAGCAAAGGAGGGAGAAGGATTACAAGCCCCACTCTAAGAAAGTTTGCTACAAGTGTGGTAAGCCCGGTCATTTTATTGCTAAATGTCCATTATCTAGTGATAGTGACAAGGGCGACGACAAGAAGGGAAAGAGAAGAGAAAAGAAGAGATGCTACAAGAAGAAGGGCGGCAATGCCCATGTATGCTGGGAGTGGGACTCCGACGAGAGCTCCACCGACTCCTCCTCCGACGAGGACGCCGCCAACATCGCCATCAACAAGGGTTTCCTCTTCCCCAACGTCGGCCACAAATGCCTCATGGCAAAGGACGGCAAAAAGAAGGTAAAATCTAGAGCCTCCACTAAATATGCAACATCTAATGATGAGGATAACTCTAGTGATGATGAAGTTAATTTGCTTGCCCTTTTTGCCAACCTAAACATGCAACAAAAGGAAAAAAATAAATGAATTAATAGGTGCTATTCATGAGAAGGATGAACTCTTGGATAGCCAAGATGACTTCCTTATTAAGGAAAATAAGAAGCATGCTAAGGTTAAAAATGCTTACGCTCAGGAGATAGAAAAATGTGAAAATTTGACTAGTGAGCTAAGCACTTGCCATGATGTTATCTCAAACCTTAGAAATGAAAATGCAAAATTATTTGCTAAGGTTGAGAAGTTAGATGTTTGTGATGATTCAATTGTTAGTCTTAGAAATGATAATGATAGTTTGATTACTAAGATTGACAAATTGAATGCATCTCTCTCTAGCCTTAAAATTGAGAATGAAAAATTAGTTGCTAAGGCTAAGGAGTTAAATGTTTGCTTTCCAATCTTAGAAATGAAAATACCATGTTACATGCTAAGATTGATGAATTAAATGTTTGCAAACCCTATACATCTACCATTGAGCATGTTACTATTTGTACTAGATGTAGAGACATTAATGTTGATGCTATTCATGATCACCTAGCTTTAATTAAACAACAAAATGATCACATAGCTGAACTTAGTGCTAATATCAATGAGCATGACTTAGAAAATAAAAAATTTAAATTTGCTAGAAGTATGCTCTATAGTGGGAGACGCCCAGGCATTAAGGATGACATTGGCTTCCAACAAGGAGACAATGTCAAGCTCAATGCTACTAAAAGATTGTCTAATTTTGTTAAGGGCAAGGCTCCCATGCCTCAGGATAACGAGGGCTATGTTTTATATCCTGCTGGTTATCCTGAGGATAAGATTAGGAGAATTCATGCTAAGAAGACTCATTCTGTTTCTCACCATGCTTTTATTTATAAGAATGAGACTTCTAGCTCTAGGCGTTCTACCCATGTTAAAATGCCTAAAAATAAATCTCCTATTGCATCAAATGATCATAACATTTCATTTAAGACTTTTGATGCTTCATATGTTTTAACTAACAAATCAAACAAAGTAGTTGCCAAATATGTTGGGGCCAAACACAAGGGCTCAAAGACTTGTGTTTTGGTACCCAAGGTGCTTGTTTCTAATGTCAAAGGACCCAAGACCGTTTGGGTACCTAAGAACAAGGCCTAAACTTGTTTTGTAGGTTTATGCATCCAGGGGCTCAAGTTGGATCATTGATAGCGGGTGCACAAACCACATGACTGGGGAGAAAAGGATGTTCTCCTGCTATGAGAAAAATCATGATCCTCAAAGAGCTATCACATTCGGGGATGGAAATCAAGGTTTGGTCAAAGGACTTGGTAAAATTGCTATATCACCTGACCATTCTATTTCCAATGTTTTTCTTGTAGATTCTTTAGATTACAACTTGCTTTCAGTTTCACAATTATGCAAAATGGGCTACAATTGTCTTTTTACGGATATAGGTGTTACTGTCTTTAGAAGAAGTGATGATTCAGTAGCATTTAAGGGAGTGTTAGAGGGTCAGCTATACTTAGTTGATTTTAATAGAGCTGAACTCGACACTTTCTTAATTGCTAATACTAACATGGGTTGGCTCTGGCATCGCCGACTAGCCCACGTTGGGATGAAGAATCTTCATAAGCTTCTATTGGAAGAGCACATTTTGGGACTAACAAATATTCATTTTGAGAAAGACAGGATTTGTAGTGCATGTCAAGCAGGGAAGCAAGTTGGTGTTCATCATCCACACAAGAACATCATGACGACTGACAGGCCGCTTGAGCTACTCCACATGGATCTATTTGACCCGATTGCTTACATAAGCATCGACAGGAGTAAGTACTGTCTAGTTATTGTGGATGATTATTCTCGCTTCACTTGGGTGTTCTTTTTGTAGGATAAATCTCAAACCCAAGAGACCTTAAAGGGATTCTTGAGACGGGCTCAAAATGAGTTCAACTTAAGGATCAAAAAGATTAGAAGCGACAACGGGATAGAGTTTAAGAACTCACAAATAGAAGGCTTTCTTGAGGATGAGGTCATCAAGCATGAGTTCTCTTCTCCCTACACGCCACAACAAAATGGTGTAGTGGAGAGGAAGAATAGAACTCTACTTAACACGACGAGGACCATGCTTGATGAGTATAAGACTTCGGACCAGTTTTGGGCGGAAGCAATCAACACCACTTGCTACGCCATCAACCGTCTCTACCTTCACCGAATCCTCAAGAAGACATCATATGAACTCCTAATCGGTAAAAAGCCCAATGTTTTATATTTTAGAGTCTTTGGTAGCAAATGTTTTATTCTTGTTAAAAGAGGTAGAAAATCTAAATTTGCTCCTAAGGTTGTAGAAGGCTTTTTACTTGGTTATGACTCAAACACAAGGGCATATAGAGTCTTTAACAAGTCCACTGGACTAGTTGAAGTTTCTTGTGATATTGTGTTTGATGAGACTAACGGCTCTCAAGGAGAGCAAGTTGATCTTGATGAGCTAGATGATGAAGAGGCTCCGTGCGTCGCACTAAGGAACATGTCCATTGGGGATGTGTGCCCCAAGGAACCCGAGGAGCCTCCACATGCACAAGATCAACCATCATCTTCAAATCAAGCATCTCCACCAACTCAAGATGAGGATCAAGCTCAAGATTATGAAAATGAAGATCAAGAAGAGCCACCTCAAGAGGAGGACAATAATCAAGGGGGAAATGCCAATGATCAAGACAAGGAAGATGATGAGGGTCCAAGACTGCCACACCCAAGAGTCCACCAAGCGATACAACGAGATCACCCCGTGAACTCCATCCTCGGCGATATTCATAAGGGGGTAACCACTCGATCTTGTGTTGCTCATTTTTGTGAACATTACTCCTTTGTGTCTTCTATTGAGCCATATAGGGTGGAAGACACATTAAGGGATTCAGATTGGGTGTTGGCAATGCAAGAGGAACTCAACAACTTCACTAGGAATGAGGTATGGCATCTTGTTCCACGTCCTAACCAAAATGTTGTAGGTACCAAGTGGGTCTTCCGCAACAAGCAAGATGAGCATGGTGTGGTGACAAGGAACAAAGCTCGACTTGTGGCAATATTCACAAGTCAAAGGTTTGGATTTCGGTGAAACCTATGCACCCGTAGCTAGGCTTGAGTCAATTCGCATATTACTTGCCTATGCTACTTACCATGGCTTTAAGCTTTACCAAATGGACGTGAAAAGTGCCTTCCTCAATGGACCAATCAAGGAAGAGGTCTATGTTGAGCAACCTCCCGGCTTTGAAGATAGTCAGTACCCTAATCATGTTTACAAACTCTCTAAGGCGCTTTATGGGCTCAAGCAAGCCCCAAGAGCATGGTATGAATGCCTAAGAGATTTTCTTATCGCTAATGGCTTCAAATTAAAGTCGGCAAAGCCGATCCTACTCTCTTTACTAAAACTATTGCAAATGATTTGTTTGTATGCCAAATTTATGTTGATGATATCATATTTGGGTCTACTAACAAATCTACATGTGAAGAGTTTAGTAGGATCATGGTTCAAAAATTCGAGATGTCTATGATGGGGGAGTTAAAGTATTTCTTAGGATTTCAAGTCAAGCAACTCCAAGAGGACACCTTCATCAGCCAAACTAAGTACATTCAAGACATACTCACCAAGTTTGGAATGAAGGATGCCAAGCCCATCAAGACACCCATGGGAACCAATGGGCATTTCGACCTCGACATGGGAGGTAAATTCGTAGATCAAAAGGTATACCGGTCGATGATAGGATCTCTACTCTATGTGCATCTCGACCGGATATTATGCTTTCCGTATGCATGTGTGCAAGATTCCAAGCCGATCCTAAGGAAGTTCACCTTAGGGCCGTAAAACGAATCTTGAGATATTTAGTTCATACACCTAAGTTTGGTCTTTGGTACCCCAAGGGATCCACTTTTGATTTAATAGGTTATTCAGATGCTGATTGGACAGGGCGTAAAATTGATAGAAAGAGCACGTCAGGGACTTGTCAGTTCTTGGGAAGATCCCTGGTATCTTGGGCTTCAAAGAAACAAAATTCTGTAGCTCTTTCTACCGCCGAAGCCGAGTACATTGCCGCAGGCCATTGTTGCGTGCAATTGCTTTGGATGAGGCAAACCCTTAGGTACTATGGTTACAAATTAACCAAAGTTCCTCTCTTATGTGATAATGAGAGTGCAATCCGCATGGCGGGTAATCCCGTTGAGCACAACCACACTAAGCACATAGCCATTCGGTGTCACTTTTTGAGGGATCACCAACAAAGGGGGATATCGAGATTGCTTATGTTATCACCAAAGAACAATTAGCCGATATCTTTACCAAACCATTAGATGAGAAAACCTTTACCAAACTTAGGCATGAGCTAAACATTCTTGATTCTAGGAACTTTGATTGATATTTTGCACACATAGCTCATTTATGTACCTTTGATCATCTCTCTTTCATTTGCTATGACTAATGTGGTTGTCAAGTGTATTTCATGCTAAGTCATACATTGAAAGGGAAATGGAGTCTTGGGCGAAGACAAGGCTTCCACTCCACTCCATCGTATCATTCATCCTTCACCATCACTCCGCATCGCTCTTCACTTTGGTATAATCCTTCACTCATATATTATTTGCCAAAGGGGGAGAGAGTTTGAAGAAGGGCTCTAAAGACTCCATTTTTTGCGATTAATGCCAAAGGGGAGAGAGTATTAGCCCAAAGCAAAAGGACCGCACCACCACGCCAAATTTCAAAAAAATTCGGAAAGTTGTTTTCAATTGGTATTTTTAAAATTAGTATTCCTCAAAGAAATTCTATCTCAATTGGTACTATTTAAAGAAGAGGTTTTCAAAAATTGGTATCTAAAATATTTGATCTTCTTTCAATTGATAAAACTCTCTTGAACACTAAGGGGAGAATTTCATTAAGGGGGAGTTTTGTTTAGTCAAAGGAAAAGCATTTGAAACAGGGGAGAAAATTTCAAATCTTGAAAATGCTTCTCGAAACTTCATTCATTTACCTTTGACTAATTGCAAAAAGACTTTGAAAAGAATTTCCAAAAGAATTTGCAAAAACAAAACAAATGGTGCAAGCGTGGTCCAAAATGTTAAAAGAAATAAAGTAATCCATGCATATGAATATATAAATTGGTTTAATTCCAAGCAACCTTTGCACTTACCTTATGCAAACTAGTTCAATTCTGCACTTATATATTTGCTTTGGTTTGTGTCGGCGTTTCGAGACCGGGGGTCCCTGGACCGACAAGTGAAATGTCGCCGCGTGCCCCAGCCCAGATGGGTCGGCGCGAGACGGAGCGCGAAGGGGGAAAAGGCAGCCGGAGAGAAGGAGGTGGAAATCCCGCGGCCTTCGTTTTTGTCCCGCGCCCAGGTCGGGTGCGCTTGCAGTAGGGGGTTACAAGCGTCCACGCGGGAGAGGGAGCGAGCGGCCTCACGCGAGCGCCTGTCCCGTCCTCTTCCCCGCGCGGCCAACCCTCTGTAAGAGGGCCCTGGTCCTTCCTTTTATAGGCGCAAGGAGAGGATCCAAGTGTACAATGGGGGTGTAGCAGAGTGCTAACGTGTCTAGCGGAGGAGAGCTAGCGCCCTAAGTACATGCCATCGTGGCAGCCGGAGAGGTTTTGGCACCCAGTTCGTGTGGTGTCGTGGCCGTCGGAGGAGTGCTGGAGCCTGGCGGAAGGACAGCTGTCGGGGCTGTTGAGTCCTTGCTGACGTCCTCTTGCTTCCGTAAGGGGGCTGAGAGCCGCCGTCGTCATAGAGCATGCGGGGTGCCATCATTACTTGTCTGGCGGAGCGAGCCAGATGGGACGCCGGTCTTGTTCCCCGTAGCCTGAGTCAGCTTGGGGTAGGGTAATGATGGCGCCTCCTGTTGACGTGGTCGGTCCGCGCCCTAGGTTGGGCGATGTGGAGGCTCCTCCGAGGTCGAGGTCGAGTCTGGCTTCCGTGGCCGAGGTCGAGTCCGAGCCCCTGGGTCGGGCGAGGCGGAAACCGTCGGCTAAAGGCAGGGCTGAGTCCGAGCCCTGGGGTCGTGCGAAGCGGAGTTCGTCGTCTTCCGGGGCTGAGCCCGAGTCCGAGCCCTGGGGTCGGGCGGATCGGAGTTCGCCGTCTTCTGGGGCCGAGCCCAAGTCCGAGCCCTGGGGTCGGGCAGATCGGAGTTCGCCGTCTTCCGGGGCTGAGCCCGAGTCCGAGCCCTGGGGTCGGGCGGATCAGAGTTCGTCGTCTTCTGGGGCTGAGCCCAAGTCCGAGCCCTGGGTCGGGCGGAGCAGAGTTCGCTGTAACACCCCTGGTGTTACTATAACTAAAACTTGAGCATGGCATCATAAGCATTGGCATTGCATATGTGTGACACACCTAGAGTGCATTCACTAGGCAAAAATTTCAAACAAGTTGTATTGTTTTAATGTTTTTGCAAATAGAACCCTGGTTAAAGGACTTAACCCTAAATAGTGGTTAAAGGGGTAAAACTTAACCCAAGTTAAGAAAACCTAAAGACTTTAGGGTAAAAGTCATAAAATGACCCTAAGAATAAACTTGAATCACTTTTATACCCTTGGGATACCAGAAACCCTAATTAGAACCCTGGCAAACCCTGAAACCAAACCCTAGGGGCTTATATGCAAAATTAGTCCACTTTTGGACTAAAGTGCAAAAACCAAGCCAAATAAGTATCTTAAGTCCTTTGGTTCACAAATATGTGGACTTGAAAGCAAAACCCTAAGTTTTGGGTTTATTTGCAAAAAGTACCACTTGACCTCTATATAGCCTAAGTCTGAAATCAGTGTTGTGAGCACAACTTTGAGCCCTTGTAACTTTCAAAGCATAGGGTTTTTGCCCTAGGTCACCACATCAAAGTTTAAGACCAAACATAGGAGAACAACTTTGCTTAAAGGTGTGGGCATTGTTGTTAAGGAAAAACTGAAGAAAATCTCAACCTAAGTTGGACTGTCAGGCTGATTCAATCTGAAATTCAGATATTCAGTGTAGCAGAGTCCACTTTGAGTATGAATTCCACCTGGATTTAGTGCTCAAATGTGTTCAAGTCCTATAGTCGAGTTGTAGCTGGTATGTAGCACTACAACTTTCATGCAGAGCCTTGGATGTGTTGCTAAGGAAAATTTAGAGAAATTGTGGCTTGAACTTGCTCTGTCAGTCGCTCTGAATGGGGTGATTGCCATGGTACAGTAACTTGACTGGATCAGATCAACCGCGCGGCTGCCCTCACCGCCGACGGATTCCTCCGCCGTGATTCGGGTCACCGGCGTTTGGATTCGTGCACCGGACTTGTGGATAGCGCTGTGGGGTTAAAAGATCGTCGTCACCGTTGGACTGGAAGCTATCCCGATCGGCCACGACACCCCTCCCCTTGGCTCACCGCCCGCGGTAAAGTGCTCACCGTCGACCACCGCCTCCCGGCCGTGCGCCGCGTGGCTCAACACTTTCACCGTGTCGCCATGACCTCCTCTGAACTCTCCGTAGCTCACCGGAGTTACGGCCACGGCGATAAACACGTGTTCACTGCACGCGGTTCTTCCTCCTCTCCGGCCGCCAGCACAACCTGCTCAAATTGATCGCCGCCGTTGTCACTCCCTATAAATTGAGCCCCACACCAGTTCCGTAAGGTCCTAAGCTAGTTAACCACCGCTAATCGGCCACAATCATCCACTCATCTGCTCGAATTCGGAGTTTCCCCCAATTCAAGCTTCCGCCACCGTGAAACCAAGCTCACCGTCGCCAGCCCATCTCCGGTCAGCTTCCGTCCCCTGCTTCCTCGTTTAAGCTTCCTCACATGTCTACGATGCTTACTGAACCACCAATTTGAACTACGAGCTCACCAATCACCGGGAACACGATCTACTGTCCGCCACCCCTTCGGTTCACGCGGACAGAGCTTGATAGCTCACTATTTGTGCAATTAGGTTGGGGAAAACATTCATGGGGACTCGGATTTGGTCTCGGCCGGAGCTTAGCGCCGGTCACTGCCCCAATCGGCCGGTCTGCTAGCTCGCCGGAGCGCGGCGGTGCGCGGGCGCCGTCGGGGACTTGAAATACAGAATAGATAGAAACTAGAGGGTCTTTTTGTGAAGTGTCAGTGACTTAGAAAAACAGTAACCGAACCTATCTCCAGTTAGCCAAAACGCCGAGGGCCTCTGCGCAAACTCGCCTCACGGGCGCGGGCGCGCGCGCGATTTCGCGCGGATCTGGGCCGCCTGGGCTGAATCCGGCCGAGTTCTATTTAATTCTTTTCCTTTTTCTTTCTCAGCAGAGCTTCAAAAATAAGTAGAAAAATGTAGAAAAATGCTAAAATTGTGAAACTAATTTTCCTAGACTTGTTATTTTCCCTAGAATTTAGTAAAAATAAGTTTATGATTTTTAGTGAAATTAAGAAATTTTAAGGTATTTAAAGTAGTTAAAAGTCTTGGTTATAGATTTTTAGAAAATAATTGGTAAGTCCTAAAATGCCCAAAATTTTTATATGAGTGTTATACAATATTTAGAAGCCTTGGGTAAAGTTTGAATTGATTTGGACCTTGTTTGATCACCAAACCCCAAAACACCCCCCTGCCCTATGAACTCCTTTACCGATTCCGGAAACCCTAAGTTCCCGGAACTCCGTGAAGGAAAGTTGTATTCAAGACATAAATAATAAGTTTATGTTATCTTTGCATCCTCATGAGCATCCCATGGCATCCATTCTTATACTTATGTATGGTTATGATTAGAACGTGAAGAAGAGGTAGAAGTCCCCGAAGACAGGACACCACCACCTTCGGAATCCCAGGCCGGGAATAGTTTCTACTTCGATATCTGTGGATCCGAACCCGAATCACCTGTAAACGAAGGCAAGCCCCGGTGCATTTGCCACCTTCCTTGCTATTTTAAAATCTTTCTCACTTGATTGCTGCATTAGGTGATACGAGTTGCTTGATAAAACCATTCCTGCATTACCTTCCTTGAATTTGATTACCTTCCTTAATCACCTGTTTTACAAAAGCTTTTTGATGCTTAGCTTTGCTCTAGAAAAACAAAAGGTTTTGTTTTTACAAAAGATGTTGTGGCAAAAGTGGGTGGGATGTTTTCAAAAATAAAACTTGATGGTGGATCCATCACGGCCGTGATGGATTCAACATCGGAAAAGATGTACCTCTGCCAGGTACCAAGTTTTGGGTTAAATGATTAAGCTGAGACCGGGCGGGTGACTTGCACGAGAAGAGAGTCTCGGTGTAGTGTCTCCGTCTGAGTCGATTAAGGACCTTGTCGATGTAGGCCTGCTGACCGAGGACCCTTTAACTGGTCACATGCCTCGTCATGGGTAAGCCTTGCCTCGGGTAGACTAAGGCCGGAATAAGATAACACGAAATGGGCGTGGAGCGGTGGCGAGAGTAGCGTGTACCCTCCGTGGCAAGAGGCTGGACGGTGGTGTATCTGTGCTCTCGGTTTGCGTGAACCTGATCCGGTCTTAAGAACCCCGGTGGCGGGTTGACATATGCAAGGGTTAAGTGCTACATATGTCGTGTGATTGGAGATCCTCAGCTGAGTATAATCGATTCGGATCGCCGTACCTCTGCGGTTATGGAGACTTGGCCACTGACTTACACGTAGAACTCCACTAAAAGATAAAGGGTTTTTGTTGAGAAATTGGCTAGTATAGGACTAGTGATTGAACTAGGGTAGAAAGAACTCTAGTGCAGGTAATTTTACTTAACTTGACAAATTAAAACTGGATTTTTAAGGATCCACTTTAGTAAGCATTTCTGCAAAACAGAGTCTTTGAATATTGAAAAGCCTTACCTTGACTCCCATGTAACCAGCATACCCTTGAGAGTCTTTTCTTTAGTCGGGTAAGACTTGCTGAGTATTCCATACTCAGGGTTTATCCCTTCGTTGTTTTTAGGTGAGGAAGTAGCAGACTTTTGCTGCTTCTGTGCCAAGGTGGTTCCAAAAGAAGAACAACAAGACTGAAGTGCGGGAGGACTCGGTCCTCCACTTAGGATCTTTTGCTTTTAGCTTCTCGGGAGGAGTTTGTGCCTCCCTGGTTTGTATAATATTTCTACTCTGCACTCACTTTTAGTCTGGTCTGTAATAAATTAACTCAAGCTTGCTTTTGAAATAAATGTAAGTTTATGTAATTGCTTCCGCATGTCTTTATCTCCGATGTTCTGTAATGTCTGCAAGACGGGTGAGACGTTCCTGGTAAGGTAAGGAAAGATACCGAACTTGTCAAGTAGTCAGGGGCACCTACAGGGTTGTCTAAAGTCCGTTGGACAAGGACAACTGTAGGTGGGCCTAATTACTTGGGAGGTTCTGTCACAGCTGGTATCGGAGCATAGCCCTTCTTGGCAGATATTATGAGGCATCTTCAAAAGAATTTTCAAAAGTCTTACCTAGAAATTCTTTTCTCTTCTTACCTAAGTATTCTGAAGAGTCTAACTTAAAGACCAGATAGGAAGAGTGCGACGTATAGAAGGTTGAATCGACTAAGGTTGATTCTGTAATTATACATGCATCATGCTAAGCACTATACTAATAACATTTTCCCCCTTAGAAAAGATGTCGCCACGCACCAGGCTAACGGCACGCAAGTCTACGGGACCAATTGGGGTGCCTCGGCATCAATTGGCTCCCCGACATGAAAGCAGCAGCAGTGGAAGTAACGACCCCATCGGAGACCTTGAAGCTCGTGTGAGTCGACTTCAAGCAGCGCTTCAACATAGGACTGATGCTTGGGTCGCCGACGGAGATAGAATCAACGAACTGAGAAGGGACATCCGACACTTGCAGGATCAACTCGCTGATCGAGACTTAGCACTTGACTGGGCCATACAGTCTCGTTTGCTAATGTGTGCTAAGGAAGCAAGGGCTCAGGCCCGAGTTAAAGAACTTAGCTCGACTGTTGATAACCTGCAGGTTTACTGCAATACGTTGCACGAGGAAGTCCATATACTATACCCACAACTACACCCAAGTGAGCCTGCACACCCTGCTGAGGCGGAAGCTGGACCATCTCACGTTGCGGGACGTGCGCTGGGTGGGGAGTTAGACCTTTTTGAGCCCCCTCCTTCTTTGAGGTTGGTTGATGTCTGGACTCCCACACCTGACGATGAAGCCGCCAAGACTAATGGCAAGCAGGAATAAAGGTGTAATAGAAGTAGAGTAGTGTATGGTAGGGTATTGTAGGGTGTACTGTTGTATAATAGGTTGAACTTTTGTATAATGGGTATTGTATCCTGTTATGTAATATCGAGTCTGTATCATTACTTTTTATAGTAATGTAAAATGGAAGGTTTTCTCTGGCACATTATGTTTACTTCAAATGTTTTTGCCACAGATGCCGACCAGGACTCGAGGACAGGACGCAGCAGGAACTTCTGGGGGACGGGATGTTACCCCAAACCCACCTCCAGTTCCTCCCACGTTAGCCGAGGCAATCGCCGCCTTGGTGAATGCCACCGCAGACAATACCCGCTTCCTTAGGGAAATGGCGGGTCAGCAGCAATTCCAGCAGCAGGGAAGAGGTTATCCGCAAGGCCCTCGTGAGACTACCTATCTGGACTTCTCTGAAACCCGTCCACCTCTATTCGTCAAGGCAGAAGATCCCCTAGAAGCTGACGAGTGGATTCGGGTTATCGAGCAAAAGTTTGGTCTTCTCCGTTGCTCAGAGACGCAGAAGCCGTTGTTCGCCGCACAACAACTCCGTGGTCCTGCCAGTACCTGGTGGGGAAATTTTGTGGCTATTCAACCTGACAACCATCAAGTCACCTGGGATGAGTTTAAAGCAGCTTTCCGTGAACACTACATCCCCGAAGGAGTGCTGCATATGAAACAAGAGGAGTTTATGAAGTTACAACAAGGCGGAGATACCGTCACTCAATATCTCAACAAATTCAATCACCTGTCGCAGTATGCCATCGACCAGGTGAATACGGATTTAAAGAAGAAGAACTGTTTTATGCGGGGACTGAATGATAGGCTACAATGGAAAATGGCCACATGCATAGACCTCACATATGGAAAGGCTGTCAGCACGGCCTTATCTGTTGAAGCCAAATACACAAATTCTGGGAAGAATAAGGGATTCGGTGGTGAGAGGCCTAATCAGGGCCAGGCGAAGAAACCACGGTTTGTGATTCGACCTTCAAACCAAAATCGCACTTTTTCTCGTCCACCTTCATTTCCCTTCAAACAGCCAATCATTATCCGCCCCAATAATACCCCCACTACCCCAAAACAGCCGGGTGCCCCAGGCACTCGATTTCCTGCCTTGCCTAGTTCTTCAACTGGGTGCTTTAATTGCGGCAAGTCGGGACACTTCATCAAAGACTGCCCATATCCTAGGCAAAATCAATCTAATGCTTCACAAGGATCTGGGAAATCAGCTCAGCCTAAAGGAAATGCTATGGGGAAGAATACGAAGAAAATGGGGCGTGTATATTACACTCAAGTGGCTACTACACCGGAAGGAGAGCCGGTGATGATGGGTACGTTTCCCGTGGCCAGTCACCCAGCAATTATTCTTTTTGATTCTGGTGCTTCACATACATTTATTAGCAAGAAGTTTGTGGAACAACATCATATTGCATACCATGAATCAAAGGAGGGATTTAAAATTCATTCACCTGGGGGACACATTTATACTAGAGAAGTGGCCTATGGAGTGCCAGTAACAATGGCCGGACGGAACTTTCCTGCTAATATGATCATTCTGAAAGGCCAAGATATAGATGTAATCTTGGGTATGAATTGGTTAACCCAACACAAGGCAATTCTCAACACTGAACTCATAACCGTCAGGTTGAGCTATAACCAAGAAGAGATTCTTTTGACTCTCCCCGCAACCGATCCAGCCAAAGCTTCTGGTAGAGTCTATGAAGCCATTGTACCGGAGATCAAGAACATTCCGGTAGTATGTGAGTTTCCAGATGTATTTCCGGAAGATTTGCCTGGACTGCCCCCTGAAAGAGATGTAGAATTCGTAATTGAACTAAAGCCCGGTACGGCTCCCATCTCCCGAAGATCGTACCGTATGCCCCCTAATGAATTGGCGGAATTGAAAATTCAATTACAAGATCTACTGAATAAGGGATTCATCCGGCCAAGCTCGTCCCCTTGGGGTTGTCCCGCCATTTTTGTTAAGAAGAAGGATCAAACCTTGAGAATGTGCGTGGATTATCGACCCCTAAATGAGGTCACCATCAAGAATAAGTACCCCCTTCCAAGGATCGACATATTATTTGATCAACTGACTGGGGCGAGGGTATTTTCCAAAATTGATCTCAGGTCGGGCTATCATCAAATCCGTATTCGGCCCGAGGATATACCGAAGACCGCGTTTACTACGCGGTATGGATTGTTTGAATACTTGGTAATGTCTTTCGGGCTCACAAATGCTCCTGCCCATTTCACTTATCTGATGAACTCGGTGTTCATGCCCGAGTTGGACAAATTCGTAGTAGTCTTCATCGACGATATCTTGATATATTCTAAGAATGAAGAGGACCATGCTCAGCATCTACGGATTGTATTGACGCGCCTCAGGGAACATCAGCTATATGCCAAGTTCAGTAAGTGCGCGTTCTGGCTGGAAGAAATTCAATTTTTGGGGCACGTGTTATCAGCTAAAGGAATTGCGGTAGATCCTAGCAAGGTCAAAGATATTCTGGAATGGAAACCCCCAACAACTGTTCACCAAGTCCGGAGTTTTCTTGGACTAGCTGGGTATTATCACAGATTCATACCAGATTTTTCTAAGCTTGTGAAGCCAATCACAAGTTTGTTGAAGAATGACATTAAGTTCAATTGGTCTTCTAAGTGCAATGAAGCCTTTGAGCAACTGAAGACACTATTGACCACTGCTCCGGTATTAGCTCAACCGGACATCACTAAACCTTTTGATGTATATTGTGATGCATCTGGCAGTGGGCTCGGCTGTGTACTAATGCAAGAGGGCCGAGTGATTGCGTATGCTTCAAGGCAGTTGCGCCGACATGAGGAGCACTATCCAACTCATGATCTGGAGCTAGCTGCTGTGGTTCATGCCCTAAAGATTTGGCGTCACTATCTGCTGGGTAATATCTGTCACATATATACAGATCATAAAAGTTTGAAGTACATCTTCACCCAGTCAGAGTTAAATATGAGACAAAGATGATGGCTTGAGCTCATTAAAGACTATGAACTGGAGATCCATTATCACCCAGGTAAAGCCAATGTGGTGGCAGATGCATTGAGTCGTAAGACTTCCTGCCACTGTCTTATGGCGAAGACCTCCGAGAATACTTTGTGTCAGGAAATGGAAAAACTAAACCTGGGGATCATCCAACAAGGGACTCTAAATCAGCTAAAGCTTGAGTCAATCATTTTGCAAAGGATAATTGATGCTCAAAAAGATAATCTGGGTATGAAGCACATTCGAGAGAAGATAAAGGCTGGAGTAGCCAAGTGTTTCAAGGAAGACGATCAAGGTGTGATATGGTTTAAAAACCGCATAGTAGTGCCAAAGAACGAAGAGCTCCGCCAGCAAATTCTTGATGAAGCACATCTTAGTCGTTATTCTATTCATCCCGGAAGCACTAAGATGTATCAAGACTTAAAGCAATATTATTGGTGGACGAAGATGAAAATCGAAATTGCACGCTATGTGGCTAAGTGTGACACTTGCAGACGTGTCAAGGCCATACACATGAAAATTGCTGGTCCATTACAATCCTTGCCAATCCCAACATGGAAATGGGAAGACATCAGTATGGACTTTATTGTGGGATTACCCAGGACGGCCAAAGGGTGTATCGCGTTTCGGGGTTAAAGGGAAGCTTGCACCCAGGTACATTGGTCCATTCCTGGTGCTTGAGCAATGTGGACCAGTGGCATACCAACTTCAGCTCCCCGAAACATTGTCTGCTGTGCATAATGTGTTCCACGTGTCACAATTGAAGAAGTGTCTTCGGGTTCCTGATCGAACCGTTGAAGTGACTGATGTTGTCCTGGAACCAGATTTAACATACTCGGAGCATCCTATTCGAGTTCTGGATCAAAAGGACAGGGTCACCCGAAGAAAGACTCTCAAGTTCTACAAGATACAGTGGAACCAGCATTCTGAAGACGAGGCTACATGGGAAACCCAAGACTTCTTGAATAAGAATTTCCCAGGCTTCGTAGCCTCATGTAAATTGTAAAGCCTGTATAGCTGTTGTAATAAAGAAGTAACCCCCACATTACCCCTGCCTTGTACCAAAATTAAGGAAATAAAAATGTGATGTGTTTCCTTTACCATTCCTTACCCTAGGATTTTTAATCTCGGGACGAGATTCTTTTATGGGGGGAAGGATGTAACACCCCTGGTGTTACTATAACTAAAACTTGAGCATGGCATCATAAGCATTGGCATTGCATATGTGTGACACACCTAGAGTGCATTCACTAGGCAAAAATTTCAAACAAGTTGTATTGTTTTAATGTTTTTGCAAATAGAACCCTGGTTAAAGGACTTAACCCTAAATAGTGGTTAAAGGGGTAAAACTTAACCCAAGTTAAGAAAACCTAAAGACTTTAGGGTAAAAGTCATAAAATGACCCTAAGAATAAACTTGAATCACTTTTATACCCTTGGGATACCAGAAACCCTAATTAGAACCCTGGCAAACCCTGAAACCAAACCCTAGGGGCTTATATGCAAAATTAGTCCACTTTTGGACTAAAGTGCAAAAACCAAGCCAAATAAGTATCTTAAGTCCTTTGGTTCACAAATATGTGGACTTGAAAGCAAAACCCTAAGTTTTGGGTTTATTTGCAAAAAGTACCACTTGACCTCTATATAGCCTAAGTCTGAAATCAGTGTTGTGAGCACAACTTTGAGCCCTTGTAACTTTCAAAGCATAGGGTTTTTGCCCTAGGTCACCACATCAAAGTTGAAGACCAAACATAGGAGAACAACTTTGCTTAAAGGTGTGGGCATTGTTGTTAAGGAAAAACTGAAGAAAATCTCAACCTAAGTTGGACTGTCAGGCTGATTCAATCTGAAATTCAGATATTCAGTGTAGCAGAGTCCACTTTGAGTATGAATTCCACCTGGATTTAGTGCTCAAATGTGTTCAAGTCCTATAGTCGAGTTGTAGCTGGTATGTAGCACTACAACTTTCATGCAGAGCCTTGGATGTGTTGCTAAGGAAAATTTAGAGAAATTGTGGCTTGAACTTGCTCTGTCAGTCGCTCTGAATGGGGTGATTGCCATGGTACAGTAACTTGACTGGATCAGATCAACCGCGCGGCTGCCCTCACCGCCGACGGATTCCTCCGCCGTGATTCGGGTCACCGGCGTTTGGATTCGTGCACCGAACTTGTGGATAGTGCCGTGGGGTTAAAAGATCGTCGTCACCGCTGGACTGGAAGCTACCCCGATCGGCCACGACACCCCTCCCCTTGGCTCACCGCCCGCGGTAAAGTGCTCACCGTCGACCACCGCCTCCCGGCCGTGCGCCGCGTGGCTCAACACTTTCACCGTGTCGCCATGACCTCCTCTGAACTCTCCGTAGCTCACCGGAGTTACGGCCACGGCGTTAAACACGTGTTCACTGCACGCGGTTCTTCCTCCTCTCCGGCCGCCAGCACAACCTGCTCAAATTGATCGCCGCCGTTGTCACTCCCTATAAATTGAGCCCCACACCAGTTCCGTAAGGTCCTAAGCTAGTTAACCACCGCTAATCGGCCACAATCATCCACTCATCTGCTCGAATTCGGAGTTTCCCCCAATTCAAGCTTCCGCCACCGTGAAACCAAGCTCACCGTCGCCAGCCCATCTCCGGTCAGCTTCCGTCCCCTGCTTCCTCGTTTAAGCTTCCTCACATGTCTACGATTCTTACTGAACCACCAATTTGAACTACGAGCTCACCAATCACCGGGAACACGATCTACTGTCCGCCACCCCTTCGGTTCACGCGGACAGAGCTTGATAGCTCACTATTTGTGCAATTAGGTCGGGGAAAACATTCATGGGGACTCGGATTTGGTCTCGGCCGGAGCTTAGCGCCGGTCACTGCCCCAATCGACCGGTCTGCTAGCTCGCCGGAGCGCGGCGGTGCGCGGGCGCCGTCGGGGACTTGAAATACAGAATAGATAGAAACCAGAGGGTCTTTTTGTGAAGTGTCAGTGACTTAGAAAAACAGTAACCGAACCTATCTCCAGTTAGCCAAAACGCCGAGGGCCTCTGCGCAAACTCGCCTCACGAGCGCGGGCGCGCGCGCGATTTCGCGCGGATCTGGGCCGCCTGGGCTGAATCCGGCCCAGTTCTATTTAATTCTTTTCCTTTTTCTTTCTCAGCAGAGCTTCAAAAATAAGTAGAAAAATGTAGAAAAATGCTAAAATTGTGAAACTAATTTTCCTAGACTTGTTATTTTCCCTAGAATTTAGTAAAAATAAGTTTATGATTTTTAGTGAAAGTAAGAAATTTTAAGGTATTTAAAGTAGTTAAAAGTCTTGGTTATAGATTTTTAGAAAATAATTGGTAAGTCCTAAAATGCCCAAAATTTTTATATGAGTGTTATACAATATTTAGAAGCCTTGGGTAAAGTTTGAATTGATTTGGACCTTGTTTGATCACCAAACCCCAAAACACCCCCCTGCCCTATGAACTCCTTTACCGATTCCGGAAACCCTAAGTTCCCGGAACTCCGTGAAGGAAAGTTGTATTCAAGACATAAATAATAAGTTTATGTTATCTTTGCATCCTCATGAGCATCCCATGGCATCCATTCTTATACTTATGTATGGTTATGATTAGAACGTGAAGAAGAGGTAGAAGTCCCCGAAGACAGGACACCACCACCTTCGGAATCCCAGGCCGGGAATAGTTTCTACTTCGATATCTGTGGATCCGAACCCGAATCACCTGTAAACGAAGGCAAGCCCCGGTGCATTTGCCACCTTCCTTGCTATTTTAAAATCTTTCTCACTTGATTGCTGCATTAGGTGATACGAGTTGCTTGATAAAACCATTCCTGCATTACCTTCCTTGAATTTGATTACCTTCCTTAATCACCTATTTTACAAAAGCTTTTTGATGCTTAGCTTTGCTCTAGAAAAACAAAAGGTTTTGTTTTTACAAAAGATGTTGTGGCAAAAGTGGGTGGGATGTTTTCAAAAATAAAACTTGATGGTGAATCCATCACGGCCGTGATGGATTCAACATCGGAAAAGATGTACCTCTGCCAGGTACCAAGTTTTGGGTTAAATGATTAAGATGAGACCGGGCGGGTGACTTGCACGAGAAGAGAGTCTCGGTGTAGTGTCTCCGTCTGAGTCGATTAAGGACCTTGTCGATGTAGGCCTGCTGACCGAGGACCCTTTAACTGGTCACATGCCTCGTCATGGGTAAGCCTTGCCTCGGGTAGACTAAGGCCGGAATAAGATAACACGAAATGGGCGTGGAGCGGTGGCAAGAGTAGCGTGTACCCTCCGTGGCAAGAGGCTGGACGGTGGTGTATCTGTGCTCTCGGTTTGTGTGAACCTGATCCGGTCTTAAGAACCCCGGTGGCGGTTGACATATGCAAGGGTTAAGTGCTACATATGTCGTGTGATTGGAGATCCTCAGCTGAGTATAATCGATTCGGATCGCCGTACCTCCGCGGTTATGGAGACTTGGCCACTGACTTACACGTAGAACTCCACTAAAAGATAAAGGGTTTTTGTTGAGAAATTTGCTAGTATAGGACTAGTGATTGAACTAGGGTAGAAAGAACTATAGTGCAGGTAATTTTACTTAACTTGACAAATTAAAACTGGATTTTTAAGGATCCACTTTAGTAAGCATTTCTGCAAAACAGAGTCTTTGAATATTGAAAAGCCTTACCTTGACTCCCATGTAACCAGCATACCCTTGAGAGTCTTTTCTTTAGTCGGGTAAGACTTGCTGAGTATTCCATACTCAGGGTTTATCCCTTCGTTGTTTTTAGGTGAGGAAGTAGCAGACTTTTGCTGCTTCTGTGCCAAGGTGGTTCCAAAAGAAGAACAACAAGACTGAAGTGCGGGAGGACTCGGTCCTCCACTTAGGATCTTTTGCTTTTAGCTTCTCGGGAGGAGTTTGTGCCTCCCTGGTTTGTATAATATTTCTACTCTGCACTCACTTTTAGTCTGGTCTGTAATAAATTAACTCAAGCTTGCTTTTGAAATAAATGTAAGTTTATGTAATTGCTTCCGCATGTCTTTATCTCCGATGTTCTGTAATGTCTGCAAGACGGGTGAGACGTTCCTGGTAAGGTAAGGAAAGATACTGAACTTGTCAAGTAGTCAGGGGCACCTACAGGGTTGTCTAAAGTCCGTTGGACAAGGACAACTGTAGGTGGGCCTAATTACTTGGGAGGTTCTGTCACATTCGCCGTCTTCCGGGGCTGAGCCCAAGTCCCCCTGGGTCGGGCGGAGCGGAGTTCGCCGTCTTCTGGGGCTGAGCCCAAGTCCGAGCCCTGGGTCGGGCGGAGCGGAGTTCGCCGTCTTCCGGGGCTGAGCCCAAGTCCGAGCCCTGGGTCGGGCGAAGCGGAGTTTCCTATGGTGCCTGAGGCCGGGCCTGACTGCCTGTCAGCCTCACTTTGTCGAGCGGCACAGCAGTCGGAGCGGCGCAGGCGACGCTGTCCTTCTGTCAGGCCGGTCAGTGGAGCGGCAAAGTGACGGCGGTCACTTCGGCTCTGCCGGGGGGCGCGCGTCAGGATAAAGGTGTCAGACCACCTTTGCGTTAAATGCTCCTGCGATTTGGTCGGTTGGCGCGGCGATTTAGTCAGGGTTGCTTCTTAGCGAAGGCAGGGCCTCGGGCGAGCCGGAAATATGTTCGCCGTCGGAGGGGGGCCTCGGGCGAGACGGAAATCCTCCGGGGTCGGCTGCCCTTGTCCGAGGCTAGGCTCGGACGAGGCGTGATCGAGTCGCTCGAATGGACTGATCCCTGACTTAATCGCACCCATCAGGCCTTTGCAGCTTTGTGCTGATGGGGGTTACCAGCTGAGAATTAGGAGCCTTGAGGGCACCCCTAATTATGGTCCCCGACAGTAGCCCCCGAGCCTCGAAGGGAGTGTTAACACTCGCTTGGAGGCTTTTGTCGCACTTTTTTGCAAGGGGACCAGCCTTTCTCGGGTGTGTTTTGTTCCGGTGGGTGCACGCGAGCGCACTCGCCGGGTGTAGCCCCCGAGGCCTCGGAGGAGTGGTTTGACTCCTCCGAGGTCTTAATGCCTCGCGCAATGCTTCGGCTGGTCTGGTCGTTCCCTCATGCGAGCAGGCCGTAGCCCGGGTGCACGGTCGGGTCCCAAGTTCTCAGGCTGGTATGTTGACGCTGTCAACGGTTTGGCCGGAGCTGGGTTTGCGAGAGCAGCCCCCGAGCGTCTGCACAGGGCGAGAGGACGGTCAGGGACATACTCGACTTTTTTACATACGCCCCTGCGTCGCCTTTCCGCAAGGAGGAGGGGGGGGGGGGAAAGCGCCATGTTGCCCTCGGAGGGCGCCGAACATGGTGTCTCCGGTGAGCTGCTGGCGGGTAATCCGAGTGGACGCCCGTGCCCCATTTGTTAGGGGTCGGCTAGAGGCCCGGAGGCGCGCCCAAAAGTACCTGCGGGTGATCTGCCGGACCCGGTCCCCTGTCGACGGGGTCCGAGGGCTCGATGCCTCCCTCTGATGGGATTCCGTTACAAGATCGTTCCCGCTGGTCTCGGAAATGTCCTAGGGTACCTCGGGAGCGTATCCCGAGCCTTGGTTATGTATCGAACGTACCCATGGTCATCCCTCGCTCTGTGTCTGAGGCGGCTGTGAACCCTTCGAGGGCCAGCCTACGAACCCCTGATCAGTAGTGGGCGCGGAGCCCGAGTAGCCTGAGGCGGCCGTTGAACCCTTCCGAGGGGCCGGCCTTCGAACCCCTGACCAGTAGTGGATGTGGAGCCCACGCGCTCTGAGGCGGCTGTTAAACCCCTCCGAGGGGCCAGCCTTCGAACCTTTGATCAGTAGGGAGGCTCGGAGCCTGTTTCCTTCACGGAGAAGGATCCTTTTCGGGGTATCCCCCTTTCCCGGTCCCTGTTGTAAGAGAGAGAAAGAGGAAAAGGAAAATGATACGAAATCGAATGACATGGTCATTATGGCGAAGGCGAAGCGTCGCTCGCTTCCCCTGCCAGAGGCGCCGCCTGTCCCGCCACGGAGTTAATGCGACGGGGCGAGTAGTTCGCGGGGCGGCCGTTGCGCGTGCGCGAGCCGTTCGAGGAACGGAACACGGGCGCGCCTTCTTCACGCCGTGAGAGAGGTTTCTCTCGCTGTCCCTGGATGGGACGTAAGCTTGGCTGACGACGTGACCGCTGCTCCCGCCCGCCTGCCACCGCCATTACTGCCGGCCCATTTTTGGCCGTATTGATCGTCGCGCCTGGCTGGCACTGCTGGGTCGTACGCAGGGTTGCCTCGAGTCGCGGTACTGGTTCCGCAGTCGAGGAGGCGTGGCAGTGGTGCGAGTGGCGGTGCAGTTGCTTGCACGTAGCGACCGGCGCACCGGTTGCATGACGCGTGGGTGTGGGCCCCCATGCTGAGTGCGTTGGAAGTCGGAGGGGTGCGCCCACTTGGCGCGGTTGCATGCCGCCTGCATGGCTGCCCGCCCTTTCGCCCGCTGGTCTGGGCGAAAGCGGAGGAATGCTCGTAACCGCTGGGCGGTTGCATGCACCGCGCGCGGCGGTTTGGCTTCTTCTGCTCTGGGCCAGCTTGCATGACGCGTGGGGCCCAGCCCCCGTGCCGTAGGGGGAGGACCTTGGAGCGTGTTGGAGAAGACTCAGCCCATGATGGCTGGGGACGCAAGTCGGGAGAGTCGCCTTTAAAAGGAGGATGACCCCCTTGAAAGGCGACCATGTCTTCACGCTCCCTTATGCATCGTGTCTTTCCACCTTCCGAGCCCCCGGATGGGGGACACCCGCAATCCTTCCGCCTTGTCGTTGGAGGAATGCGACTCCGTGGGAGTTGGTACCTTTCAGCCATCGTTCGGCTTCAAGGATTTTCATCATGCAGCCCGGCTGCACCCCTCCGCCGGCGGTCACCCAAGACGGTGACCTCCAGTTCGATGGCGGGGGAAAGCAAGCCGGGCTACGGCCTCTGCCCCTCCCTCAGCCTCAAGGATTTTCATCATCAGTGCTGGGGAGGTGAGTGTGCCGAGTTGGGGTCGGCCCCTGCGCGGGCGGCGGCCCGCTCCTTCCCTCAGTGATCGGGGGGAAGGGCATTCGCCGTTCGTGGCGCTGGCAGCTGCCGCGTGCCTGGCTCTCTGACACGAGTGGCTTCGGAGCCGCTCCCGGTGCCGCCTTCCGCCACGGCAGCTGGAAGAGGTTCTTCCACCGACGAGATAGCCGGGGCCGCCCACGGACCGACCTCCAACTCTACGGCCTTCTGCCCGTCCTTGCCTCACGAGTTTGGGCACGGGCGAGGGCCTCATGGCAGCAGCATCCGCCCTGAGGTCGTCGCTGCTGCTGTTCGGCCCCCCGGAGCAGAAGTCGTCGTCGTCGCCTCTGCTGGAGCGGGCGACGGCGAGCCGTCCGTCGATCTTCCATTGCTCTGCAGGTCCCCCCATCGGGTGGGGTTGTTCGTACCTGCAGAGGTGGAACCGGGGTTCCGTTTGTAATGGCATCTTGAATGCCGTTCTTTTGTTCATTGTGGCTGTCGGGGCCTGAACGTGTATGTATTTTTGGCGCGGAGCCGTGTTTTTTCCTCATTTTTGAGCACTAAGACTCGCCTGTTGGTTGTCTGAACCGCTTCACCAAGCGTGAGTCGCCCCGTGCAAAGGTGATGAGTGAGGTATCCGTATCCCGGAGGCGTAGGAGTCCCTCGGCTCGGTTGGCCTTGCTGTCCGAGGCTTCTCTGGATTAGTTAAAGGAACCCCTCGGCCGCTCTTCGATGAGCCGAAGCCAGGGGTAGCGGTGTCAGCACGGACAGAGGCAGAGTTGATCTGCCGAGGCCTCGGGCCGGGCTGATGTCTTCGGGGGACAGCTGGCCGAGGCCTCGGGGTGACCAGCCGAGCCGCCTGCTCGAGCCGGATTCTTAGAGAAGACCCTGGCGGCGATGGCCCGAGGGTGATGATGATGTCGTCATTCAGAGTGGAGATTCTCGGACCGCGTCGCCGTCCGAGGCTAGGTCGGACCTCGCCGAAGGTGTAGTCGACGCCTAGGGTGCTGCTGCTCCCTTCAACTGTCAAAATCCAAACCTGCAGGATCAGATTATCTTGTAGTGTGTGTTTTCTGCGGCCGTCGAGGCCCAAACACACCCTCGCCGTGTTGTAAAGCTGCGCTTCTTTTCCTCTTGTTTCGAGTATCTGGACTTTTCCGTCGGTAACAGAATTGTCTGTGCGAACGAGAGTTGCTTTTCATGGAAGGTGATGAGTGAGGTATCCGTATCCCGGAGGCGTAGGAATCCCTCGGCTCGGTCGGCCTTGCCGCTTACGCGCGCTCTTGCCCGTCCATGGGGTTCTGTCATCGACGCAGTCGAGAAGGCCCGAAGAATCGCTTCGGCAGCGAAGCTTTCGAGCATGAAGACTTGTTCGGTCCGCGGAATCACCTATCCGAACGCGAGTTACTTATCGAAGAAGGTGATGAGTGAGGTATCCGTATCCCGGAGGCGTAGGAGTCCCTCGGCTCGGTCAGCCTTGGCTGCTTACGTGTACTCCGTCGTTTTCAGGATCCACTTTCGAAGTAGTCGAAAAGCACGAAAGACATTTAGGCAGAAAGGATCTTTTTTCGAGGAAAATTTCGACGCAGAGGGGGTTCCCCCCTTTTAGCCCCCGAGGGAGGGTCGGGCTTTGCCGAGGCAAGGCTGACCCTTCCTTGATGACCAAACTTTGCGTGGGAGCGAGGTATATGAACAACTTGAAAACATCTTAAGGGTAGAAGCGACGTAGCTGTTGGATGTTCCAAGCGTTGCCGTAGACCTCGCCTTGACTGTTGGCCAGCTTTTATGTTCCGGGCTTCAGAACTTTGGCGATGACGAACGGCCCTTCCTAGGGAGGCGTGAGCTTGTGCCGCCCTCGGGCGTCCTGTCGCAGTCGAAGCACTAGGTCGCCCACCTGGAGGTCTCGGGACCAGACCCCTCGGGCGTGGTAGCGTCGCAGGGACTGCTGGTACCGCGCCGAGTGTAGTAAGGCCATGTCCCGAGCCTCTTCCAGCTGGTCCAACGAGTCTTCTCGACTAGCTTGGTTGCTTTGGTCGGCATAGGCCCTCGTCCTCGGGGAACCGTATTCTAAGTCTGTGGGCAAGATGGCCTCGGCCCCATAGACCAGAAAGAACTGTGTGAAGCCCGTGGCTCGGCTCGGCGTTGTCCTCAGGCTCCAGACCACCGAGGGGAGTTCCTTCATCCATCGCTTGCCGAACTTGTTGAGGTCGTTGTAGATCCGAGGCTTGAGTCCTTGTAGAATCATGCCGTTGGCACGCTCTACTTGTCCATTCATCATGGGGTGAGCCATAGCGGCCCAGTCCACCCAGATGTGGTGATCCTTGCAGAAGTCCAGGAACTTTCTGCCGGTGAACTGGGTGCCGTTGTCGGTGATGATGGAGTTCGGGACCCCAAAACGATGGATGATGTTGGTGAAGAACGCCACCGCCTGTTCGGACCTGATGCTATTTAGGGGTCGGACCTCGATCCACTTGGAGAATTTGTCGATGGCGACCAACAGGTGCGTGTAGCCCCCGGGTGCCTTCTGCAAGGGGCCGATGAGGTCCAGACCCCACATAGCAAAAGGCCAGGTGATGGGTATCGTCTGCAGAGCCTAGGCGGGCAGGTGGGTCTGCCTCGCGTAGAACTGACACCCTTCGCAAGTGCGGACAATTCTAGTGGCGTCGGCCACCACCGTCGGCCAGTAGAAACCTTGTCGGAAGGCGTTTCCAACAAGGGCTCGAGGTGCTGCGTGATGGCCGCAAGCCCCCGAGTGTATCTCTCGTAGGAGCTCCTGACCTTCGGCGATGGGGATGCACCGCTGGAGGATGCCTGAGGGGCTGTGGTGGTAGAGCTCCTTCCCATCCCCCAGCAAGACGAACGACTTGGCGCGTCGCGCCAACCGCTGAGCTTCGGCTCGGTCGAGGGGTAGCTCTCCTCGGTGGAGATATTGCAGGTACGGGGTCTGCCAGTTTTGATTAGGCGTGACCCCGCTTCGCTCCTCCTCGACGCGCAGTGCCTCACCCTCGGGGGCCGAGGGTACCTCGGGCTGAACCGACGGTGCCTTGGGCCGAGCCGAGGGTGCCTCGGACTGAGCCGAGGGTGCCTCGGGCTCGGGCGTGTCGTCGACCTTGACGGAGGGTTGATGCAGGTCTCGGGAGAAGACGTCCGGGGGAACCGTTGTTCGCCCCGAGGCTATTTTAGCCAGCTCGTCCGCAGTCTCGTTGTAGCGCCGGGCGATGTGGTTGAGCTCGAGCCCGTAGAACTTGTCTTCCAGGCGCCGAACCTCATCGCAGTAGGCCTCCATCTTCGGGTCGCGGCAGTGGGAGTTCTTCATGACTTGGTCGATGACGAGCTGCGAGTCACCGCGAGCGTCGAGGCGTCGGACCCCTAGCTCGATGGCGATCTGCAACCCGTTGACCAGAGCCTCGTACTCAGCCACATTGTTGGACGCCGGGAAATGGAGGCGTAGCACGTAGCGTAGGTGCTTCCCGAGGGGCGAGATGAAGAGTAGGCCTGCGCCGGCTCCTGTCTTCATCAGCGACCCGTCGAAGAACATGGTCCAGAGTTCCGGCTGGATCGGAACCGTTGGGAGCTGGGTGTCGACCCATTCAGCCACGAAGTCCGCCAAGACCTGGGACTTGATGGCCTTCCGAGGGGCGAACGAGATTGTTTCGCCCATGATTTCCACCGCCCACTTCGCGATTCTACCCGAGGCCTCTCAGCACTAGATGATCTCCCCCAGGGGGAAGGATGACACCACAGTTACCGGGTGAGACTCGAAGTAGTGTCGCAACTTCCGCCGTGTCAGGATCACCGCGTACAGCAGCTTCTGAACTTGTGGGTAGCGGATTTTGGTCTCGGACAGTACCTCGTTGATGAAGTAGACCGGCCTCTAAACGGGCAATGTATGCCCCTCTTCTCGTCTCTCAACCACAATCGCGGCGCTAACCACCTGAGTGGTCGCGGCGACGTAGATCAAGAGGGCTTCTCCGGCAGCAGGGGTGCACCAAGATGGGCGCATTCGTGAGGAGCGCCTTCAGGTTCCCGAGGGCTTCCTCGGCCTCAGGGGTCCAAGTGAAGCACTCGGCCTTCCTTAAGAGGCGGTACAGAGGCAGGCCTCTTTCGCCGAGGCGTGAGATGAAGCGGCTCAGAGCCGCAAGACATCCCATGACTCTTTGTACGCCTTTCAAGTCCTTGATGGGCCCCATGCTGGTGATGGCTGCGATCTTTTCCGGGTTGGCTTCGATGCCCCGCTCGGAGACGATGAACCCCAAGCGCATACCTCGGGGTACCCCGAAGACACACTTTTCGGGATTGAGCTTCACGCCTTTCGCCTTGAGACATCGGAATGTCACTTCAAGGTCAGAAAGGAGGTCGGAGGCTTTCCTCGTCTTGACTACGATGTCATCGATGTAGGCCTCGACCGTCCGGCCTATGTGTTCGCCGAACACATGGTTCATGCACCGCTGGTACGTCGCACCCGCATTCCTCAAGCCGAACGACATGGTGACATAGCAGTACATGCCGAAGGGCGTGATGAAAGAAGTCGCGAGCTGGTCGGACTCCTTCATCCTGATTTGGTGATACCCTGAGTAGGCATCGAGGAAAGACAGGGTTTCGCGCCCAGCAGTGGAATCCACGATTTGATCGATGCGAGGCAGAGGGTAGGGAACCTTCGGACATGCTTTGTTTAGACCAGTGTAGTCTACACACATCCGCCATTTCCCTCCTTTCTTTCTCACAAGCACAGGGTTGGCAAGCCATTCGGGATGGAATACCTCTTTGATGAACCCTGCCGCCATTAGCTTGTGGATCTCCTCGCCTATGGCTCTGCGCTTTTCTTCGTCGAATCGACGCAGAGGCTGCTTGACGGGTCGGGCTCCGGCTCGGATATCCAGCGAGTGCTCGGCGACATCCCTCGATATGCCGGGCATGTCCGAGGGACTCCACGCGAAAACATCGGCATTTGCGCGGAGAAAGTCGACGAGCACTTCTTCCTATTTGGGGTCGAGCTCGGAGCCGATCCGGATCTGCTTGGAGGCGTCGCTGCTGGGGTCGAGGGGGACGGACTTAACCGTCTCCGCTGGCTCGAAGTTGCCGGCGTGGCGCTTCACGTCTGGCACCTCCTTCGAGAGGCTCTCCAGGTCGACGATGAGGGCCTCGGATTCAGCGAGGGCCTCGGCATACTCCACGCACTCGACGTCGCATTCGAACGCGTGTCGGTACGTGGGGCCGACGGTGATGACCCCATTGGGGCCCGACATCTTGAGCTTGAGGTAGGTGTAGTTGGGGACGGCCATGAACTTCGCGTAGCATGGCCTCCCCAGTACTTCGTGGTAGGTTCCTCGGAACCTGACCACCTCGAACGTGAGGGTCTCCCTTCGAAAGTTGGAGGGTGCTCCGAAGCAGACGGGAAGGTCGAGTTGTCCGAGTGGCTGGACGCGCTTCCCGGGGATGATCCCGTGGAAAGGCGCAGCCCCTGCCCGGACCGAGGACAGATCAACACGCAGGAGCCCGAGGGTCTCGGCGTAGATGATGTTTAGGCTGCTGCCTTCGTCCATGAGGACCTTGGTGAGCTTGACGTCGCCGATGACGGGGTCGACAACGAGCGGGTATTTCCCCGAGCTCGGCACATGGTCGGGGTGGTTGGCTTGGTCGAAGGTGATGGGCTTGTCGGACCAGTCTAGGTAGACTGGCACCGCCACCTTCACCGAACAGACCTCCCGATGCTCTTACTTGCGGTGCCGAGCCGAGGCGTTTGCCGCTTGCCCACCGTAGATCATGAAGCAGTCGCGGACCTCGGGGAACTCTCCTGCCTGGTGATCTTCCTTCTTGTCGTCGTCGCGAGCCCTGCCACCCTCCGCGGGTGGCCCGGCCCTGTGGAAGTGGCGCTGAAGCATAGCGCACTCCTCAAGGGTGTGCTTGACGGGCCCCTGATGATAGGGGCATGGCTCCTTGAGCATCTTGTCGAAGAGGTTGGCACCTCCGGGGGGTTTCCGAGGGTTCTAGTACTCGGCGGCGGCGACAAGGTCCGCGTCGGCGGCGTCGCGTTTCTCTTGCGACTTCTTCTTGCCCTTCTTCTTGGCGCCGCGCTGAGTTGACGCCTCGGGGGCATCTTCCGGTGGGCGGCCCTGGGGCTGCTTGTCCTTCCGGAAGATAGCCTCAACCGCCTCTTGGCCAGAGGCGAACTTGGTGGCGATGTCCATCAGCTCGCTCGCCCTGGTGGGGGTCTTGCGACCCAGCTTGCTCACCAGGTCGCGGCAGGTGGTGCCGTCGAGGAACGTGCCGATGACATCCGAATCGGTGATATTGGGTAGCTCGGTGCGCTGCTTCGAGAATCGCCGGATGTAGTCCCGGAGAGACTCTCCCGGCCGCTGTCGGCAGCTTCGGAGGTCCCAGGAGTTTCCAGGGCGCACGTACGTGCCCTGGAAATTGCCGGCGAAGGCTTGGACCAGGTCGTCCTAGTTGGAGATCTGCCCCGGAGGCAGGTGCTCCAACCAGGCGCGAGCGGTGTCGGAGAGGAACAGGGGGAGGTTGCGGATGATGAGGTTGTCATCGTCCGTTCCACCCAGTTGGCAGGCCAGCCGGTAGTCTGTGAGCCACAGTTCTGGTCTCGTCTCCCTCGAGTACTTTGTGATACTAGTCGGGGTTCGGAACCGGGTCGGGAACGGCGCCCGTCGTATGGCGCGGCTGAAAGCCTGCGGACCGGGTGGCTCGGGCGAGGGACTCCGATCCTCCCCGCTGTCGTAGCGTCCCCCACGCCTGGGGTGGTAGCCTCGGCGCACCCTCTCGTCGAGGTGGGCCCGACGGTCGCGGTGATGGTGCTCGTTGCCGAGGCGACCCGGGGCCGCAGGCGCTGTGTTGCACGTGCGCCCGGTGTGGACCGAGGCTTCCCGCATGAATCGGGAAGTCACGGTGCGATGTTCCGAGGGGTACCCCTGCCTTCGGGAAGTCGCGGCGCATGAATCGGGAGCTTTCGGCCCGTCGGACCGCGGCGCCCTCCAGGAGATTCTTGAGCTCTCCCTGGATTCGCCGCCCCTCGGTGGTTGATGGCTCCGGCATCGCGCGGAGAAGCATTGCCGCTGTAGCCAGGTTCTGGCCGACCCCACTGGAAGCGGGTGGCGGCCTTACCCTGACATCGTCGGCGATGCGGTGCTGGATACCCTGGGGTAGATGACGCATTTCTCCGACCGGAGGTTGGCCCGCCCATTCCTGCCCGACGTCCCGGCGGATCGGCTCAAGTGCTCCTGCTCCCTCGTCGAGCCTGGCCGGCACCCCTCGGATTTGCTCGAGCTATGGGTCATGACCCCCCGCCGGAACGGGGACCACAACTAGCTCCCGTAGGATGTCAACGCGAGGCACAGGCCTAGGGAGATCACCGTTCTCCGGCATACCAGGATGGTTGCCTTCGGAGGGACCCCCTAGATCGACGTGGAAACATTCACGACTTGGGCCGCAGTCCTCGTCGCCGAGGCTGCGGCTACCGTCGGAACAGTCGGAAAGGCAGTAGTCGCATGCGGTCATGAAGTCCCGCATGGCACTGGGGTTACCAAGTCCGGAGAAGTCCCAAGAGAAGTCGGGCTCGTCATCTTCCTCGGACCCCGAGGGCCCGTAGGTCGAGACGTCCGTCAGCCGGTCCCAGGGTGACCGCATACGATACCCCAGAGGGTTCGGACTCGCCTCTACGAGAGCGTCCGCCAAAGCGAAGCCGCTTGGCGGGTCGAGGCTGAATTCAAGAGGCGTGAGATGGAAATCGGTCGGTACCTCTTGGTCGACGGGCGGTGATGAAGTCACGTCAGGGACTGACTGCACCGTCGTCTCAGGTACGAGGGTGACGCCTAGCAAGCCTTTCGCGAGCGTGCTGGCATCGTCCGTTTGCTTGGAATTGGTGTGTTGCGGGGAGACGGCGCTCGTCTTCGTCTCAAACGAGAGGTCGATGCCCGACGCGCCCCCCGTTGGGGCGCCGGCGCCGTCGACTTGCTCGACAGCCAACGAGGTGTCGCCTCCTGCTTGGCCTTGGTTGCCCCACCTCCTTCGTCGGCGGGGGAGAGGGCGAGGCGAGCTCGAATGTTGTTCTTCCACCACGCGGGGAAGACGTCGTCGATTCCGTCGCCGGCGGGCGGGCTGTCGGCCGCCATTGTCGCTGTCGCACGGCGGGGAAGGAGTATCATGTCGTAGCTGCCGTCGAGGGACATGAACTCAAGACTCCCGAAATGGAGCACCGTCTCGGGCTGGAAAGGTTGCTGGAGACTGCCCATCTGGAGCTTGACGGGAAGCTGTTCGTCAACACGCAGCAGGCCCCTACCTAGCGCGCCAACTGTCGGCGTTTCGAGACCGGGGGGTCCCTGGACCGACGAGTGAAATGTCGCCGCGTGCCCCAGCCCAGATGGGTCGGCGCGAGACGGAGCGCGAAGGGGGGAAAAGGCAGCCGGAGAGAAGGAGGTGGAAATCCCGCGACCTTCGTGTTTGTCCCGCGCCCAGGTCGGGTGCGCTTGCAGTAGGGGGTTACAAGCGTCCACGCGGGAGAGGGAGCGAGCGGCCTCACGCGAGCGCCTGTCCCTTCCTCTTCCCCGCGCGGCCAACCCTCTGTAAGAGGGCCCTGGTCCTTCCTTTTATAGGCGCAAGGAGAGGATCCAGGTGTACAATGGGGGTGTAGCAGAGTGCTAACGTGTCTAGCGGAGGAGAGCTAGCGCCCTAAGTACATGCCATCGTGGCAGCCGGAGAGGTTTTGGCACCAGTTCGTGTGGTGTCGTAGCCATTGGAGGAGCGCTGGAGCCTGGCGGAAGGACAGCTGTCGGGGCTGTTGAGTCCTTGCTGACGTCCTCTTGCTTCCGTAAGGGGGCTGAGAGCCGCCATCGTCATAGAGCGTGCGGGGTGCCATCATTACTTGTCTGGCGGAGCGAGCCAGATGGGACGCCGGTCTTGTTCCCCGTAGCCTGAGTCAGCTTGGGGTAGGGTAATGATGGCGCCTCCTGTTGATGTGGTCGGTCCGCGCCCTAGGTTGGGCGATGTGGAGGCTCCTCCGAGGTCGAGGTCGAGTCTGTCTTCCGTGGCCGAGGTCGAGTCCGAGCCCCTGGGTCGGGCAAGGCGGAAACCATCGGCTGAAGCCAGGGCTGAGTCCGAGCCCTGGGGTCGGGCGAAGCGGAGTTCGTCGTCTTCCGGGGTGGAGCCCGAGTCTGAGCCCTGGGGTCGGGCGGATCGGAGTTCGCCGTCTTCTAGGGCCGAGCCCAAGTCCGAGCCCTGGGGTCGGGCGGATCGGAGTTCGCCGTCTTCCGAGGCTGATCCCGAGTCCGAGCCCTGGGGTCGGGCGGATCGGAGTTCACCATCTTCTGGGGCTGAGCCCAAGTCCGAGCCCTGGGGTCGGGCGGATCGGAGTTCGCCGTCTTCCGGGGCTGAGCCCAAGTCTGAGCCCTGGGTCGGGCGGAGCGGAGTTCACCGTCTTCCGGGGCTAAGCCCAAGTCCGAGCCCTGGGTCGGGCGGAGCGGAGTTCGCCGTCTTCTGGGGCTGAGCCCAAGTCCGAGCCCTGGGTCGGGCGGAGCGGAGTTCGCCGTCTTCCGGAGCTAAGCCCAAGTCCGAGCCCTGGGTCGGGCGGAGCGGAGTTTCCTATGGTGCCTGAGGCCGGGCCTGACTGCCTGTCAGCCTCACTCTGTCGAGCGGCACAGCAGTCGGAGCAGCGCAGGCGGCGCTGTCCTTTTGTCAGGCCGGTCAGTGGAGCGGCGAAGTGACTGCGGTCACTTCGGCTCTGTCGACTGGAGGACGTGCGTCAGGATAAAGGTGTCAGGCCGCCTTTGCATTAAATGCCCCTGCGATTTGGTCGGTTGGCGTGGCGATTTGGCCAGGGTTGCTTCTTGGCGAAGACTGGGCCTCGGGCGAGCCGGAAGTTTGTTCGTCGCTGGAGGGGGGCCTCGGGCGAGAAGGAGATCCTCCGGGGTCGGCTGCCCTTGCCCGAGGCTGGGCTCGGGCGAGGCGTGATCGAGTCCCTCGAATGGACCGATCCCTGGCTTAGTCGCACCCATCAGGCCTTTGCAGCTTTGTGCTGATGGGGGTTACCAGCTGAGAATTAGGAGCCTTGAGGGTACCCCTAATTATGGTCCCCGACAGTTTGTGTTGGCATCAATCACCAAAAAGTGGGAGATTGAAAGGGAAATAGGGTCACACCTTTTCCTAAATGATTTTGGTGGTTGAATTGCCCAACACAAATAATTGGACTAACTAGTTTGCTCTAGATTATAAGTTCTACAGGTGCCAAAGGTTCAATACAAACCAATAAAAAGTCCAAGAAAGGGTTCAAATAGACAGGAGCAAAACCAACCGAAGACTGCCCTGGTCTGGCGCACCAGACTGTCCGGTGTGCCACCAGACAGTGTCCGGTGCACCAGGGCGAATCCACTCTAAACTGCTCAGCTTGGGGAATTTGGGGAGCCACTCTGCTATAATTCACCGGACTTTTCGATGTGCCATGCAGAGCAACGGCTAACAGCGCCAACGGTCGTCTGCAAAAGTGAACAGTGCGTGAATAGTGCGCGGACAGCGCGCGTGGAGTCAGAGCAGGTGCCAGAAGGCGCACCGGACAGTGAACAGTGACTGTCCGATACACCACCAGACTGTCCGGTGCCCCCACATGTCAGAGCTCCAACGGTCGAACCCTAACGGTTGGGTGACGTGGCTGGCACATCGGACAGTGTCCGGTGGCGCACCGGACTGTCCGGTGCGCCCGTCGATAGACAGCCTCCCCAACGACCACTTTGGTGATTGGGGCTATAAATACCCCCCAACCACCACACTTCAAGGCATCCAAGTTTTTCAGCCAACACATTCAATACAAGAGCTAGTGCATTCAATACAAGACACAATTAGATTGAATCAAAGTCTCTCCAAGTCCCAATTCCACTCAAAGCAATTAGTGACTAGAAGAGAGAGTTTTGCCCATGATCTTTGAGCTCTTGCGCTTGGATCACTTTTCTTCTTCCCCATTTCTTGTTCCCAAGACATTTGTAATCAAAGCAAGAGACACCAATTGTGTGGTGGTCCTTGTGGGGACTAAGTGTCCCAATTGATTGGGGAGAAAAGCTCACTCGGTCTAGGTGACCGTTTGAGAGAGGGAAAGGGTTGAAAGAGACCCGGTCTTCGTGACCACCTCAACGGGGAGTATGTTTGCAAGAACCGAACCTCGGTAAAACAAATCACCGTGTCACACTCTTCATTTGCTTGTGATTTGTTTTTGCCCTCTCTTTCGGACTCGCTTTTATTTGTAGCGCTAACCCCGGCTTGTAGTTGTGCTTAAAGTTTATAAATTTCAGATTTGCCTATTCACCCCCCTCTAGGCGACTTTCAAGTCTCGTTGTCATGGCATACCACAATGTGATACAATATTTATGAAGAAAGACTTGATCAAAGTTTCATGAGATAAAATAAGTTTCATGAGGATAAAACTTTTCTGCACTGTTTCTAACAGAAGGGTATCTTTGAATGAAAATGAAACCCCCAATGAAATGGCCTAAGCCAATATATTTTAAGGGTGTAAAAGTTTGATGCATGCACTTGGATGTGTAATTTTTTTATTCTATCTTTTTTTCCAAAATTTCATGTTTACATATCTAGTGGGACTAAAACTGTGTTTGGACCTTGGTGAATGCCACATTTACCTCGACACTAACCTTGGCACCACAAATCTTGGCGTCAAGGTTCCAACTCTATAACTATGCTCTCTCTCTCTCTATTTGAGCCGTCAGCCACATCACCGCATCCCCAGTCTGCCTGCCACTGTCTCCCCCGCTCCTGCTGGGCCCCGATCATGCCCTCGCCCCCGTGTCTCCACCGACCTACCCCACCAACCACACCTCCTACTGCGCCCCACCCTGAACCTTGGGCCTCCCCACCACGACGAAACTTCCTACCCGGCTCGCCCATGCCCTGCCTCCCCGACCGCGCCGCCCACTAGATCTAGTGAAGGTGAGTTTTTATACATTAATAACTTAGTTAGTAACATTGTTAGTAACTTAGTTGGTTGTATAGTTAGTTAGTGTCCTATTAGTTAGCTAGTTAGTAGTAGTTAGTGAGAGCACCTAGAGGGGGGTGAATAGGTGATCCTGTAGAATTCAACACTAAATTCCAACAACCTTGATTATAAAAATATTAGTGCGGGTTAATCAAGTCAATGAGACGAGCTCTTGCGAACACAGACAATCAAAGAAGGAACAATCACAAGAGACACGCGATTTTATCCCGTGGTTCGGCTAAGTAACACTTGCCTACTTCCACGTTGTGGCGTCCCAATGGACGAGGGTTGCACTCAACCCCTTTCAAGTGATCCAATGATCAAATTGAATACCGCGGCTTTTCTTCCTTATCTCTTTTTCCCGTTTGCGAGGAATCTCCACAAGTTGGAGTCTCTCGCCCTTACAACAAAGATCACAATGAAAGAACAAGAGTAAGGTTGGGAAGCAACACACATAAATCCACAGCACACACACGCACACAAGCCAAGACTTGAGCTCAAAATGAAGCACATAGAGTTCACAACTAGAACGGAGCTCAAATCACTAACACAATCGATCAAGTGCGTGGAGACGGAGTGTGGGAGACTTAGAATGCTTAGTGAATGCTTGGGTTGACTCCTCCATGCGCTTAGGGGTCCCTTTTATAGCCCAAGGCAGCTAGGAGCCGTTGGAGGCCAACAAGGAAGGCCAAAGTTGCCTTCTGTCGGGTGGTGCACCGGACAGTCCTTGCACCACCGCACAGTCATTGTAGACGGTCCGGTGCGGATCTCCTTCCTATTCTGGCACAGACGACCGTTACAGATTCGTGGCAGTTAGCGCACCGGACACTGTCCGATGCCCCCTGCCGACCATTGGTGCGGGCCACGCGTCGCCCACGGGTTGCGCGGCCGACCATTGCGCTGGCGGCCGTTGGCTCACTGGACAGTCCGGTGCACCACCAGACAGTCCAGTGAATTAGTCGTACGCCGCCGATTTTTCCCGAGAGTGGCCTGTTCATCGGAGGCTGGCCTGGCGCACCGGACACTGTCTGGTGCACCACCGGACAGTCGGGTGTGCCAAGCCGAGCTAGACTTTGGCTGTACTCAGCCAAGTCTTTTGCAATTCTTTCTTTTCCTATTTCTAGCACTTAGACAAATATGTTAGTACTCAAAACAATGTACTAATTCTAGAAACATACCTTGTCACATGATTTGCACTTTTTGCTTGTTTGGCACAAAACAACTCAAGGATTATGTGTTGGCACTTAATCACCAAAACATTATAGAAATGGCCCAAAGGCACATTTCCCTTTCAATCTCCCCCTTTTTGGTGATTTATGCCAACACATCAAAAAGCAATCAAAATCAATGCAAATGAGGACCAAATTGTTTTTGACTCTAATTTGGCATATTTGGATCATTCTTTGCCACCACTTGGTTTGTTTTTGCAAATCAAATTCATTTTCCTATCTCTAAGTCAAACTCACTTGTTTGGGCATAAAGAGAGATATTCCAAGAGTGAAATTGATCAAGATCCAAAAACTCGCCCTTTTTCCCATAATCATAAAATCTCCCCACAAGAGACCAAATTTTGCAATAAGAGTATTTTGGACAATCCAAAAATTCTAACCCTATTATTTTCAAAATTCTCAAGTGGCAGCTGATCCATTTGCTTTGGCCTTAATTTCTTCCCCTTTGGCATCAAACACCAAAACGGGATCATTTTTGGCCCTTTTAACCCCATTGCCTCACCAAAAATGTCAATTAAGAGCAAAAAGGCAATAAGAGCATAAGAATGAACTTGGAGGTGAGTACACTAATACCAGAGTGCAGTGGAAGTCTTTGCATGGTCCAAGTTCACCTTTCCCTTTCAACCCACCTTTGAGACTACATCAAGTAACTCAAACACAAGGGTAAGTCTCAAAGGGTCAAGTTGTAGCACTTCTTCCCCTAAATATGTGCATCACTCACACATGGACTTGTGAGGTATGAGGATCCCTTGCACAGCTTGAGCACCATAAATAAGCAACAAATTGCATAAATGTATAAGTAACATGATCAAAGGCATAAAACACATGTATGCTATAGATGAATCCAAGTTACGCGAATCTAAGACATTTAGCTCACTACGCAGCCTGCAAAAGGTTTTCTCATCTAACGGCTTGGTAAAGATATCAGCTAGCTAGTTCTCGATGCTAATATGGAAAACCTCGATATCTCCCTTTTGCTGGTGGTCTCTCAGAAAGTGATGCCGGATGTCTATGTGCTTAGTGCGGCTGTGTTCTACAGGATTATTCGCCATGCAGATTGCACTCTCATTGTCACATAGGAGTGGGACTTTGCTCAGATTGTAGCCAAAGTCCTGGAGGGTTTGCCTCATCCAAAGTAGTTGCGCGCAACACTGTCCTGCGGCAACATACTAGGCCTCAACGGTGGATAGGGCAACAGAGGTTTGTTTCTTTGAACTCCAAGACACCAGAGACCTTCCTAGGAATTGGCACATCCCTGATGTACTCTTCCTATCAACCTTGCATCCAGCATAATCGGAGTCTGAATATTCAATTAGGTCAAAGGTAGACCCCTTTGGATACCAGATCCCGAAGCAAGGTGTAGAAACTAAATATCTAAGAATCCGCATAACGGCCACAAGGTGACATTCCCTTGGGTCGGATTGAAATCTAGCACACATGCATACGCTAAGCATAATATCTGGTCTACTAGCACATAAATAAAGTAATGACCCTATCATAGACCGGTATGCCTTTTGATCAACGAACTTACCTCCTTTGTTGAGGTCGACATGTCCGTCGGTTCCCATAGGTGTCTTCGCAGGCTTGGCATCCTTCATCCCAAACCGCTTGAGAAGATCTTGAGTGTACTTCGTTTGGGAGATGAAGGTGTCGTTCTTGAGTTGCTTCACTTGGAACCCAAGGAAGTAGTTCAACTCGCCCATCATTGACATCTCAAACTTTTGAGTCATCACCCTGCTAAACTCCTCACAAGACTTTTGGTAAGTAGAACCAAATATTATGTCATCGACATAAATTTGGCACACAAAAAGGTCACCATCACAAGTCTTAGTGAAAAGAGTAGGATCGACTTTCCCAACCTTGAAAGAATTAGCAATTAAGAAATTTCTAAGGCATTCATACCATGCTCTTGGGGCTTGCTTAAGTCCATAGAGCGCCTTATAGAGCTTACACACATGGTCGGGGTACCTGTCATCCTCAAAGCCAGGGGGTTGTTCCACATACACCTCCTCCTTTATTGGCCCATTGAGGAAAGCGCTCTTCACATCCATTTGAAACAACCTGAAAGAGTGGTGAGCGGCATATGCTAATAATATTCTAATAGACTCTAGCCTAGCCACAGGAGCAAAAGTCTCCTCAAAATCCAAACCTGCGACTTGGGCATAACCTTTTTCCATAAGTCGAGCCTTGTTCCTTGTCACCACCCCATGCTCGTCTTGTTTGTTGCGGAACACCCACTTGGTTCCCACAACATTTTGCTTTGGACGTGGCACCAGGCTCCAAACTTCATTCCTCTTGAAGTTGTTGAGCTCCTCCTGCATGGCTAACACCCAGTCCGGATCTTGCGATGTCTCTTCTACCCTGAAAGGCTCAATGGAAGAGACAAACGAGTAATGCTCACAAAAGTTAGCTAATCTTGAGCGAGTAGTTACTCCCTTGCTTATGTCACCCAGAATCTGGTCAATGGGGTGATTCCTTTGAATCGTCGCTCGGACTTGAGTTGGAGGGGCCAGTGGTGCTTCTTCCTCCATAACTTGTTCTTCTTGTGCTCCCCCTTGATCGCACGCCTCTTCTTTAGGAACCTGTCCATCATTTTGAGTGGGGGGATGCACCATTGTTGATGAAGAAGGTTGATCTTGCTCTTGTTGTTCCTATGGTCGCATATCTCCAATCGCCATGGTGCGTATTGCAGCCGTTGGAACCTCATCTTCATCTTTGTCATCAAGATCAACTTGCTCTCTTGGAGAGCCATTAGTCTCATCAAATACTACGTTGCTAGAGACTTCAACCAAACCCGATGATTTGTTGAAGACCCTATACGCCTTTGTATTTGAGTCATATCCTAGTAAAAACCCTTCTACAACTTTGGGATCAAATTTGGAATGTCTACCTTTCTTCACCAAAATGTAGCATTTGCTCCCAAATACATGAAAGTAAGAGACATTGGGTTTGTTACCGGTAAGGAGTTCGTAGGAGGTCTTCTTGAGGAGACGATGCAGATAGAGCCGGTTTATGGCGTGGCAAGCTGTGTTCACAGCTTCCGACCAAAACCGCTCGGGCGTCTTGAACTCTCCAAACATCGTCCTCGCCATGTCGATAAGCGTCCTGTTCTTCCTCTCTACCACACCGTTTTGCTGTGGTTTGTAGGGAGCGGAGAACTCATGCTTGACACCTTCCTTCGCAAGATACTCCTCAACTTGTAAGTTCTTGAACTCGGACCCGTTGTCGCTCCTTATCTTTTTCACCTTGAGCTCAAATTCGTTTTGAGCCCTCCTTAGGAAGCGCTTTAGGGTCCCTTGGGTTTCTGATTTATCCTGCAAAAAGAACACCCAAGTGAAGCGAGAAAAGTCATCTACAATTACAAGACCATACTTACTTCCCCCGATGCTAAGGTAGGCGACGGGTCCGAAGAGGTCCATGTGAAGAAGCTCCAGTGGTCTTGATGTTGTCATCACATTCTTGCTGTGATGAGTGCTTCCCACCTGTTTCCCTGCCTGACAAGCTGCACAAGGTCTGTCTTTCTCGAAGCAGACATTGGTTAGTCCTAACACATGTTCTCCCTTTAGAAGTTTATGAAGGTTCTTCATCCCAACATGTGCTAGACGGCGATGCCACAGCCAGCCCATACTAGTCTTAGCTATTAAGCATGCATCTAGATCGTCCTCCTCTTTTGAAAAATCAACTAAGTAGAGTTTGCCGTCTAATACACCCTTAAATGCTAATGAACCATCACTCCTTCTAAAGATAGAAACATCAACATTTGTAAACAAACAATTGTAGCCCATGTGGCCCAATTGACTTACAGACAGGAGGTTGTAACCAAGCGACTCTACTAGAAATACGTTTGAAATGGAGTGCTCGTTGGTGATGGCTATCTTGCCCAAGCCTTTGACCTTGCCTTGGTTCCCATCTCCAAAGATGATCGTATCTTGGGAATCCTTGTTCTTGACATAGGAGGTGAACATCTTCTTCTCCCCCGTCATGTGGTATGTGCATCCGCTGTCGATAATCCAGCTTGAGCCCCCGGATGCATAAACCTGCAAGACAATTTACGCTTGGGTTTTAGGTACCCAACTCTTGTTGGGTCCTACAAGGTTATTTATAATAGCCTTTGGAATCCAAATACAAGTCTTATCTTCCTTGCATTTGGATCCCAACTTACTAGCAACTACTTTTTCATTCTTACAACAAATTACAAAAGAAGTATTGCAAGCATGGTAAATAGTAGAAGGTTCATTACATACTCTCCTAGGCATATGATGCACAACGTGATTTCTCCTAGGCTTACTTCTACCATGCACAAAAGTAGAGCTAGAAGCAAACATAGCATGTGAATTAAACGCATCATAACTCCTATTATAATGAGCATTTCTAGAAAAGTTTCTATCATAAATGTAAGCATGACATTTTTTAGAACTACTAGCCATAGGAGCCTTCCCTTTCTCCTTGTTGAGAATGGGAGCCTTATGGCTTGTTAAGTTCTTGGCTTCCCTTTGAAAGCCAAGCCCATCCTTAATTAAGGGGTGTCTACCAACGGTGTACGAATCCCTAGCAAATTTTAATTGATCAAAATTAATTTTGCAAGTCTTAAGTTGAGCATTAAGACTTGCCACCTCATCATTTAATTTAGCAATGAACACAAGATGTTCATCACAAGCATAAATATCAAAATCCTTGCATCTATTGCAAATTACAACATGTTCTACACATGAACTAGATTTATTAGCTACCTCTAGCTTAGCATTTAAATCATCATTCAAAATCTTTAAACTAGAGATAGATTCATGGCAAGTAGATAACTCAGAAGATAACAATTCATTTCTCTTAGTTTCTAATGCAAGAGATTTTTGCACACTAACAAACTTATCATGCTCTTCATACAAATTATCCTCTTGCTTTTCTAAAAGTCTATCCTTTTCATTTAAAGCATCAATTAGTTCATTAATCTTTTCTACTTTAGCTCTATCTAATCCTTTGAACGAGCTAGAGTAATCTACTTCATCATCGCTAGAATCCTCATCACTAGAAGTAGAGTACTTGGGGGAATCTCGAACACTCACCTTCTTTTCCTTGGCCATGAGGAAGGTGTGGCGTTCGTTGGGGAAGAGCGAAGATTTGTTGAAAGCCAAGGCTGCCAGTCCTTCATCGTCAGAGTCGGATGAAGAGCAGTCAGAATCCCATTCTTTACCAAGGTGCGCCTCGCCCTTCGCCTTCTTGTAGACCTTCTTCTACCTCTTTCCATGCTTTTCTTGTTCCTGGTCATCATTATTATCAGGGCATTGTGCTATGAAATGACCAGTCTTACCGCATTTGAAGCAGGAGCGCTTTCCCCTTGCTTTGTTCTTGTTGGGGTACTCCTTGCGTCCTTTCAATGCGGTCTTGAAGAGCTTGATGATAAGCGCCATCTCATCTTCGTTGAGGCCCTCGGCCTCCACTTGTGCCACCTTTCTAGGTAGCGTCTCCCTGTTGCTGGTTGCTTTAAGGGCAATGGTTTGAGGCTCGTGGACGGGTAGTGGACCGTTTAGAGCATCGTCCACATATCGAGCCTCCATCACCATCATACGCCTGCTCACAAACTTCCCAAGAATCTCCTCGGGCGTCATCTTGGTGTACCTGGGATTCTCACGAATAAGGTTGACAAGATGGGGATCAATTACTGTAAATGACCTTAGCATTAGTCGAACGACGTCGTGGTCCGTCCATCTTGTGCTTCCATAGCTTCTAATTTTGTTGACCAGGGTCTTGAGCCTGTTGTATGTTTGAGTTGGCTCCTCTCCCCTGATCATGGCAAACCTCCCTAGCTCGCCTTCCACCAGTTCCATCTTGGTGATCATAGTGGCATCATTTCCCTCATGTGAGATCTTGAGGGTATCCTAGATTTGCTTGGCGTTGTCCAAGCCACTAACCTTGTTATATTCATCCCTGCACAAAGATGCTAGCAAAACAGTGGTAGCTTGTGCATTCTTATGAATTTGCTCATTAATAAACACAGGGTTATCGGTACTGTCAAAATGCATTTCATTTTCAATTATCTCCCAAATACTAGGATGGAGAGAAAATAAGTGACTACTCATTTTGTGGCTCCAAAAAGAGTAGTCCTCTCCATCAAAGTGTGGAGGTTTACCAAGAGGAATTGAAAGTAAATGAGCATTGGAATTGAAAGGAATACGGGAATAATCAAATGAATAATTTTGATTAATCGTTTTCTTCTTTGAAGAGGAGTCGTCGTCGTCGTGTGGTGAAGATGACGAGGCATCACTGTCGTAGTAGACGATCTTCTTGATGTGCCTCTTCTTCTTTCCATCTCTTTTCTTATGACTCGAGCCTGAGTCGGTTGGCTTGTCGTCTCTAGGCTCGTTGAGGAAGGACTCCTTTTCCTTGTCATTGACCACCATCCCCTTTCCCTTAGGATCCATCTCTTCGGGCGATTAGTCCCTTACGTGAAGAGAACGGCTCCGATACCAATTGAGAGCACCTAGAGGGGGTGAATAGGTGATCCTATAGAATTCAACACTAAATTCCAACAACCTTGATTATAAAAATATTAGTCTGGGTTAATCAAGTCAATGAGACGAGCTCTTGCGAACACAGACAATCAAAGAAGGAACAATCACAAGAGACACACGATTTTATCCCGTGGTTCGGCCAATTAACACTTACCTACTTCCACGTTGTGGCGTCCCAATGGACGAGGGTTGCACTCAACCCCTTTCAAGTGATCCAATGATCAACTTGAATACCACGACTTTTCTTCCTTATCTCTTTTTCCCGTTTACGAGGAATCTCCACAAGTTGGAGTCTCTCGCCCTTACAACAAAGATCACAATGAAAGCACAAGAGTAAGGTTGGGAAGCAACACACACAAATTCGCAGCACACACACACAAGCCAAGACTTGAGCTCAAAATGAAGCACAAAGAGTTCACAACTAGAACGGAGCTCAAATCACTAACACAATCGATCAAGTGCGCGGAGACGGAGTGTGGGAGACTTAGAATGCTTAGTGAATACTTGGGTTGACTCCTCCATGCGCCTAGGGGTCCCTTTTTTAGCCCCAAGGAAGCTAGGAGCCTTGGAGGCCAACAAGGAAGGCCAAAGTTGCCTTCTGTCGGGTGGTGCACCGAACAGTCCGGTGCACCACCGGACAGTCACTGTAGACGGTCCGGTGCGGATCTCATTCCTATTTTGGCATAGACGACCGTTGCAGATTCGTGGCAGTCGGACACTGTCCGGTACACACCGGACAGTCCGGTGCCCCCTGCCGACTGTTGGTGCGGGCCACGCGTTGCCCGCGGATTGCGTGGCCGATCGTTGCCCTAGCGGCCGTTAGCTCACCGGATAGTCCAGTGCACCACCAGACAGTCCGGTGAATTATAACCGTACGCCGCTGATTTTTCCCGAGAGTGGCCTGTTCACCGGAGGCTGGCCTGGCGCACCGGACAGTCCGGTGTGCCAAGCCGAGCTGGACTTTGGCTGTACTCAGCTAAGTCTTTTGCAATTCTTTCTTTTCCTGTTTCTAGCACTTAGACAAATATGTTAGTACTCAAAACAATGTACTAAGTCTAGAAACGTACCTTGTCACATGATTTGCACTTTTTGCTTGTTTGGCACAAAACAACTCAAGGATTATGTGTTGGCACTTAATCACCAAAACATTATAGAAATGGCCCAAAGGCATATTTTCCTTTCAGTTAGTTACTTAGGTAGTTATTAATTATGTAGCTACCTATTTAATAGTAGCAAGTTACCCAAATAGTTATTATTTAGTAACATAGTTAGTTAGTTGTATCTAGGCCCTTAGTGGCCTCGTGATTAACAACAACACATGATAATTGCGATGCAACTCACGGCTACCTAAAAACTAAGGTTGCAAAATACACCTAACTTATACTAAATCAGCATGCATAAATTAAGGGGAGAATACCTTGCTCTCGAAGATCTACTGATCAAATCAAGCTTTCATGATTGAATCAACATATTGGAAAAGGTTGGAAGGATTGTGGAGACAAATATAAAGACAAGAAATAAATGAGGTCAGTCTAGACCAGGAAACCATCTGATGCCGTTTAAATTGGAGCTCAATGCCACAAGCTACATCGTCGAGGTACTATCAAGTCAAGGCCATGGTGACATCCACACTATTTGTAGTGTGATACCTTAACACCATGACTTATGACTCAGAGACATGTATCATCAATGTCATAGGTCAGAACACGAATCCAGTGTCTGAACATGGTTTTAGTCCCACAAAAAATGTAAACGTATGACATATTAAAAAAATTCAGCTTCAATTTTGTTAGGGTGGCTCTGAAAAAAGACATTTTAAAAATACACCTTCTGGTTTTATTATACTAAATGGGTCAAAATGAGCTAGGAGTTCAATTATAACCTCTCCAATAGTTCATAATATTGAGAACACCGCGTGGGTACCGCCCCCAAGCCCTTCGCCACCATTGACAGCCACAGGCTTGTCGCGCGTTAGCCGCTGCCCAGCCAGCCTTTGGCCACCTAATGCTTCACATGTAATTCTGATCGTGATTTTAGATGTTGGGGAATGCTTAAGGCCTTCTTTGGATTCTCCTAACTAATTGGCTAATTTTTTATCAGTTGCTAATAATTAGTCAACAAAAAGCTAGCAACAATTAGCCAGAGTCAAATGGTTAATAGGCAATCAATTTGTCAGCCCTAAAACTAACAATTAGCCAATTTATTAGCCAGCACATATATTGTATTTGACTCGTCTATGCCCACCCCCACCCACCTCCGCACAAACCCTAGCCACCGTCATGCCACCAGCCCTCTACCTGCCAGCCGCATACCCATCTATGACTGCACCCTCCCTCCCCGCAACTGAAGCAGACACACCCATCTCGCTGATGCCCGAACTCCACCCGACAGCCCCCTGTCTCTGGCTGCTGACTCACGTCCGCCGCCAGATTGCTTTTGGAGAGTGGGGGCAGAATCCTATCGCTCCTTTCTCCCCATCACTTCGGCAATGGCCCTCGTTGGCGAGACGCTTCCCCTCCTCCACGCGGACCATTGTTGCCCCATCCCCCTCCTCGGATTGACGACCTCCCCCTAGTTCCTCCGCCTCATTTTTGGAAGCTGGCATCCTCGCCGTGGTTGTCCTAAGCTTTGGTGTTGGTAGTTCATTCTACCATACTTGTAACACCTTCTTACTTGTAGTAAAATTGTGGTCCTCCTTAACGGTGTCCCTATGTCATGGATCACTTGCAAGAAAAGGCTTAGGCAAGGGGACCCTATCTCTCCTTACCTTTTCATCATTATCGTTGATGTCTTATGTCGTCTGATTACATCCCAGGTTCCTAGTTCTGGCCTTTTGCACCGTATGAACGCTCATGAACCATGCCCAATATGCGGACGACACTTCAATCTTCTACCCCACATCCAATCAGGCCATTTCTAACATTAAGAAGGTTCTGGACGACTTTGCCTTAGCCACTAGTCTCACCATGAATTACCAAAAAACAACCATCCTCCCGGTTTGTATGAACACTGAAAGGGAAATAGGGTTTAACCTTTTCCTGTAAATAATTTTGGTGGTTGAATGGCCAACACAAATATTGGACTAACTAGTTTGCTCTAGATTATATATTCTACAGGTGCATAAAGGTTCAACACAAACTGATAAAAGATTGAAGAAAGGGTTCAAAACAAAGGAACAAAGAAATCGAGTATGCCCTGGTCTGGCGCACCGGACTGTCCACTCTCGGGTATCTCAGGGCGCGCTCCGCTATAATTCACCGGACTGTCCGGTGCACCAGCGGAGCAACGGCTACTCGCGCAACGGTCAACTGCAAAAGCCGCGTTGACCACTGAACAGTGAAGAACAATGCGCGTAGAGTCAGAGTGCAGAAGTCAGAGGCGCACCGGACAATGAATAGTGCGTGTCCAGTGCAGCATCGGACTGTCCGGTGCCACTAGAAGACAAAGCCTCCAACGGTCAGAAGCTCCCGAACCCTAACGGTTGGGTGACATGGCTGGCGCACCGGACTGTCCGGTGCGCCCATCGACAACAGCCATCCCCAACGGCTATGTGGTGGTTGAGTGCTATAAATACCCCCAACCACCACCACTCCAAGTATCCAAGTTTCCAGCACTTCACATTCAATACAAGAGCTAGTGCATTCACTCCTAGACACAATTCAATAGAATCAAAGCCTCTCCAAGCCCCAAACTCATTCCAACCACTTAATGACTTGAGAGAGTGTTTTGTTCGTGTTCTTTGTGCTCTTGTGCTTGGATCGCTTTCTTCCTTCCTCATTCTTGTTCCCAAGTGAATTGTAATCAAAGCAAGAGACACCAAGTGTGTGGTGGTCCTTGTGGGATCTAAGTGACCCGTTTGATTAAGGAGAAAGCTCACTCGGTCTAGGTGACCGTTTGAGAGAGAGAAAGGGTTGAAAGAGATCCGGTCTTTGTGACCACCTCAACGGGGACTAGGTTCTTTAGAACCGAACCTCGGTAAAACAAATCACCGTGTTCATCCACTTTATTTTCATGGTTGACTTGTTTTCCCCTCTCTTTCGGACTAAGATTCATTTTGAACGCTAACCCCGACTTGTAGTGTGTGCTTAAGTTTATAATTTTCAGATTCCGCCTATTCACCCCCCTCTAGGCGACTTTCAAACACTGCGCTCAGCGTTTGGTAGATTTCCTTGGTGCTCCTGTCTCATTGTTTCCTCATAGTTACTTGGGCTTCCCCTTACCCCCTAGAATCTCTCTGGCTGATTGCTCTTCTTTGTTGGCCTCATGTGATCGCTATCTTGCAGGTTGGAAAGCTAAGCTCTTGAATAGGACTGGTCGGCTTACCTTGGTCCAGAGCGTTTTGAGTGCCACGCCCTCCACTTCATGTCTGCTCTCCCGGTCCCTAAAAGCGTCATTCGGGCTATCAACAAATGAGAAAGGGCGTTTTTCTAGGCTGGCTCTGATTCCTGTTTATGGTGGCAATGTCTTGCAAACTAAGATTCTCTTTTGGATAGGCCCTGAAAGTAGAAGTGTCATACCCAATTTTAGAAGGCAAACTGAATGCAAACCATGTACGTGCCAGGATCAGCAATTCACGTACACAACAGTTACATAACTGGACATCATCACACAGTGCTCAAATAATAACATAAAAGAGGGTATAATAGTCGATTACATCATGATGTCCGGAACATCCACATAGTCTTTAACAATTATCAAAGTGCGGAAAAGAAACGTACATACACACGGCCTTCACAAGCAGCCGACTGGGGGTTTGCCGCTAACCCACGCCTAGAACTCATCGTACTCTTGGAACTCCTGAAAGTCCTCCTCCACGACTTCATCTTCACCTGAGCAGTGGTTGCAACGTGGACAACCTAGGGGGGTTTGGTGTGTAAAGCAAGGGTGAGTACACATCAACATACTCAGCAATTGTCCTGTTTGGCTGTAGTGGACTAGCTTTATGTGGGGTTAAGTCAAGCAGTTGCTTTTAGTTGGTCAGGTTATTATTACTAGTAGAAAGCAAGGTTTTAGCATTAACCCAAGTTGTTAACCCAAAGTACCCTTTCTAAACGGAAAGAATACCACTTACCATTACCATAAGCATAATCAAAACCATCATCCTCATCACCACCTGTAAACCAAACGTCTCTGATCAAAGTATCTCTAATCAATGGAGCTCCCTTGGCCGCTCATAATCGCGAGCATGATTGATATATCAGTTTCATAACACTCTGCAGAGGTTGCGCACTTTACCCACAAGCCGTGATTCCCTCTTGCCTCGGGCCGATCAAACCCTTAAACACTACCAAGGTGAATATGCAGGGTTTCACTATGTAGCCTTTACAAAGATTCCCTGAGGCTGTAGCCGCACGTTAGGTTTCCTAAATGTAACGCACTCCTCTCCAAGGGGCAAACCACCCTTGGCAAAGCGAGCCACATTGTCACACCCGGTTTCAGAAGGCAAACCGAATGCGAACTATGTACGTGCCAGGATCAGAATTCACGTACACAGCGATTACATAAATGAACATCATCGCACAGTGCTCGAATAATAACATAAAAGGGTATTAACTTATTACATCACAGAGTCATAGACATCCACATAGTCATCAACTTAACAGTTAAATCAAAGTGCTAGCGAAACGCAGTAAAGATAAGGCCTTCACAGGCAGCTGACTGGGGGGTTGCCGCCAATCCACACCTAAAACTCGTCGTAGTCTTGGAACTCCTGGAAGTCTCCTTCCACGGCTTCGTCTTCTCCTGAGCAATGGTTACAATGTGGACAACCTGGTGTTTTGTGGTAAAGCAAGGATGAGTACACATCAACGTACTCAGCAAATGCCCCGTTTGGCTGAAGTGGACTAGCTTTATGTGGGGTTAGGCTCAAGCAGTTGCTTTTAGTTGGTCAGGTATTTATTATTAGTGAAGCCAGGTTTTAGCAATAATCAACCCATGAACCATTTCCTCGTCGAGGAACATCATCATCATAGTCGAACCAAACCCATAAACATAATCATTGTATCTCGAACCATCTGTATCTCTAATCAAAGAGGATCCCAAGGCTGCTCTTAACCGTGAGCACGGCTGATATACCAGTTTCACTACCCTCTGCAGAGGTCGCACACTTTACCCATGAGCCGTGATTCCCTCTCTAGCCCGGGCTTGCAAGACCCTTATTCACTCCCAAGGTGAATGGCCAGGGATTCACTACGAAGCCTTTACAAAGATTCCCTAGAGGTCATAGCTGCCCGTTAGGTTTCTCCAGTTTGATAAACACAGTACCTCTCCCCGCAGGAGGGCGACTAAAAACAAAACGAAAGAACCTCGGCACCCAGCCTCGGCAGAGCAAGCACTGTGCCTGGACCCCATTGACGGCACGACGGCGAAGCAACTACACTTCTAGTTCCTCTAATTAATTAGCTAAGGGCACCCCATTCCACCCTCATGGTTGCACTGTTATCCCGGGTGGTCTCTCAACGAACAGGTCCTTACGGAGAGGTACTCAGGAAACAGCCTGAGCCCCCTAGAGTATCTCAAGATCATCAACATCATAAGGATAACAGTATCATAAATAGACTCATCATGTTCATTGATTAAGTTAAAGCAATAGCAGAATGCTAACCATGATAACCCAGAGGTAAACAAGGGTAAGATAAATAGAAAGCTAGTCAATCCTTAGGTTTCAATTGAGTAATGCAGGACAATAAATTATAAGTGCATGGGACATAATAGGTCAGAGGACACTTGCCTTCACCAAGCTGCTGCTGCTCAGGGTCTTCTCCTGTAATTCCCTCAGACTCCACGAACGGCCCGATATCTACGCGAGTGCAAACATACATCCAACATTCTTGAAATGGTAGAAAACAGTACACCATACAACAGTATAGATCAAATAAATATGCACGCGACACAGAATTCGCATCTACGACCACGCGAGAACGGAACCGAGACGACTGATACTACGGTCGAGGGATATCACATGTATACTAAGCGAATATGAACTATAATATTTAATTCGGCTTAATCATATTAACAGACAATACTTACATGCCGAGTAAAATTACTACTTAGTCCCGATTAGTGTGTTGTTCGAATAACCGTTGCTTAAATATATATTTAATTAGCGCGAGCTATTCTAGGTGAGATGAGTCATTAGCGTGCGTAAAACGCGCGACGACACGTGTCAACAGCACGCACAACGCGCGCGAACAGCACGCGACGATTTATTGCGCGACGCGCGGGCGATGGTGAACGACACGAACGCGCACGGGATTAGACGGGGGTAGACGAGAGTCGTCTAGGGGTAGACGAAGGGTAGGCGAACGTAGACGGAGTCCCGTCGACGCACTGCGCGCAAGCAAATGCGAGCGCGCGCACTTGTTGTGCGACGCACGACACATTAAACAATTAACAAACCGCGGCTAAATAATGACGTGACGACGAACAACCTATATTACGTTTAAACGTGGGAGTTATATTTCTAAGTTCAATTTAGTTGACGTAACTACTTGTGTGGGATATTTTAGATAACAAAAGAATTATCAATTAATCGGTGATTAGTACGAGAACTAATTGACTAACGCGTACGGACGATTATAACAAAGTAAATAATTATTGCGCGCAAACTGCGCGCGCGACACGCGCGAAACAGCGCGAGGGCACTACAAACAACGACGACGGCGCGCGCGATACCCGTGATCACGTGCGAAACTGCGCACGCGAGACTGACGAGTACGCGATGCGCTAGGTGACCGTAGCGAGGCACGACGACGGTAGACGAACGGCCGGGGCGAGCTGGGCAGCGGCGAGCACGCAGCAACACAGCTGCGACGCGTAGGGGCGAGGTTCGACGGCGAACGGCTGCTACGGCGCTAAATGTAAACGCGGCTGGGCGTGCTGCTGCTACGTCGACGCTAAGCGACGGCGACCTCTGCTCGCCGGACGAGAGCGCGCGGGGCTGCTGGACGCGCGGGCTAAGCGTTGCGCAGGGGCCGACCGGCGAGACGACGGCTGGGCTGGGTGCTCGGCCGACGAAACGACGAGACGGAGAGGAACGGGGCGTCCGGGCCGGCTCAGCCGAGCTCCGGCCATGGTGAGCTAGCAGCGCATCCAGCGAAGAAGAGGCGAGGGCGGCTGAATCGGCTCAGCCGAGCCTCAACCGCGACGGGTGAGCAGCACGTTGAGAGAAGAATGGGGAAGAGAGGAAGGAGGCAGCTCACCTCGGCGGCGCGCACGACGACGGCCGCAGCGGGGCGCGGCGGGGAGACTCGCTGCGCAGCGAGCACACGGCGTCGACGGCGCTCTGGACGGCGGATCGGCGAAATCGCAGCGACGCGGGTGAGAAAAACTGGGCAACGGGTGAGGAAAAATTGTGCAGCGGGCGAGGAAATCGTGCGTGGCGGTTCCGAGGGGATAAACAGTGGCTCCATTGGGTAGCGGCAGCGGTAAACGCGGAACCGCTGCGCGCAGCGCGCGGTTGTGGGCGCAGAACTGGGCGGCGGCGGCGCTGGGCGCTCCACGCGAGCGAGCGCAGCAGGGCGCGCTACGCGCGGCCGAGCGCGCGGCCTGGGCTGCGGCCTGGGCGCGGCGTTGGCTGCTGGGCTGCCTTGCGTGCGCGCGGGCGGGGAATTGGGCTGGGGCGCGGCGGGCCGCGCGGCTGCAGGCGCGCGCGCGCGGGGGAGGGAGCGCGGCGCTGGGCTGCCGCGGGAGCTGGGCTGGCGCGCGCTGCTGGGAGCTGGGCCGAGCGGTGCTGGGCGCTGGGCTGCACGCGGGCTCGCGCGGGGGGGTTGGCGCGGTGGGCCGAGGGGGGAGAAAGAGAGGGGGAGGGGGGCGCGGGTGGGCTGGCCGAAATGGGCCAGGGAAGGGGGTTGGGCCATTTTTCCTTTTCCTTTTTCCTTCTCTTTTCTTTCTGTTTTCTATTTATTTCAGTTTGACTTTATGTGCAAATAAATGATTAGATGAAAGATCAAGCAAACCATTCATCAAGCAAAAAGAAACAAATGCTTTCTAACATGATGCAACAACCATTGCCCCCTTAAGGTTTTTAACCCACTAGATTATAATTGCATTTATAAATAAAATAACCACTCCTCTTCAATAGAAAAGAGAAAAACAGAGATTGGGGAAGATGAGATGAGAGGACTAACACCTGAATTTGTGGATATGAGCAAAGAATTTTTATACCCCCAAATTTAGGGTGTTACAAACCTATCCCACTTAAAAGAATCTCGCCCCGAGATTCAAGGTTGGTTAGCAAAGAGTTCGGGGTATTTGGCTTTCAGATCATCTTCGCGTTCCCAGGTTGCTTCTTCCTCAGAGTGGTGGCCCCATCTGACTTTGCACATTCTAATGGTGTTCCTCCGGGTGACTCTGTCTGCAAACTCCAGAATCTGCGTTGGCTTCTCTATGTAGGTCAAATCCTCTTGGACTTCCAAGCCTTCTACTGGCAACTGTTCTTCTGGTACTCGCAGACACTTCTTCAATTGCGACACGTGGAACACATTGTGCACTGCCGACAAACTTTCTGGTAAGTTGAGCTGGTAGGCCACTTCTCCACGCTTTGCTTGAATCTGATATGGTCCAACGTACCGGGGTGCTAGCTTGCCTTTGACTCCGAACCTTCTGACTCCTCTGATAGGTGACACCTTCAGATAGACGTAGTCTCCCACTTCAAAACTCAGTTCTCTTCTCCTTCTGTCCGCATAGCTTCGCTGCCTTGATTGTGCTATCTTCAGATTCTCCCGAACCATTTTGATATTCTCTTCAGCTTCAAGCAAAATGTCGGGGCCAAACACCTGTCTCTCTCCAGGCTGGTCCCAATGCAGCGGAGTCCTACAACTCCGTCCATAGAGCGCCTGAAACGGTGACATCTTCAAGCTGGCCTGGTAACTATTGTTGTAAGAGAATTCTGCATAAGGTAACCTTTTGTCCCATCCTGACTTGTCTTGCAACGCACAGGCTCTCAACATATCTTCTAGGATCTGATTAGTTCTTTCAGTCTGACCGTCTGTCTGCAGGTGATAAGCCGAGCTGAAGTTCAAATGCGTACCCAAAGCTTCTTGTAGCTGCTGCCAGAAATGAGAGGTAAATTGTGTTCCTCGATCTGACACTATCTTCTTCGGCACACCATGAAGGCAGACTATTCGAGACATGTATAACTCAGCTAACACTGCTCCGGTGTACGTTGTCTTCACAGGTATAAAATGGGCTACCTTTGTTAAGCGGTCCACAACCACCCAGATGGAATCATAGCCGGCTCGGGTACGAGGTAGGCCAACTATGAAATCCATCCCGATCTCATCCCACTTCCACTGAGGGATCTGCAATGGCTGTAACAGTCCGGCGGGTCTTTGATGCTCTGCTTTGGTTCTTTGACAGCTATCACAGATGGCGACATATTCCGCGATTTCTCTTTTCATGCCATACCACCAAAATCTCCTTTTTAAATCCTGATACATCTTTTCACTTCCAGGGTGTATGGAGTAGGCTGTCTCATGAGCTTCCTTTAGGATCAGCTCCCGAATAGGTTTGATGTCGGGAACACACAATCGGTCCTTGAACCATATTACTCCCCCTTCATCCTCTCGAAAGTCTTAGCCTCTTCCTTCTAAGATCAGCTGCCGGATATTGTTGATGTTTTCATCATCCTTCTGCCCTTCTTTGATCTCCCGCTCTAGGGTGGGCTCTAATTCCACTGTTACTCCTTGTGTACTGTTCAGGAAACCGAGACTCAGTCTGTCGAACTCCTTGGCTAACTCATATGGCATTGGGTACGTAGCCATCATATTGACTTGACTCTTCCTGCTCAGAGCATCTGCAACAACATTGGCTTTGCCTGGATGGTAATGTATCTCCAACTCGTAGTCTTTGATCAATTCCAACCATCTTCGCTGCCTCATGTTTAACTCTGACTGGGTGAATATGTATTTCAGACTCTTGTGATCTGTGTAGATGTCGCACTTCTGTCCATACAGGTAATGTCTCCATGTTTTTAACGCATGAACCACTGCTGCCAACTCCAGGTCGTGTGTGGGGTAATTTTTCTCATGGATCTTCAGCTGTCGAGATGAGTATGCTACAACTCTTCCTTCTTGCATTAGCACACATCCCAATCCGGTGTAAGAAGCGTCGCAATACACTGAGAATGACTTGTGAACATCAGGCAGGACTAATACCGGTGCTGTGGTCAATCTATTCTTCAGTTCTTCAAATGCTTCTTGACACTTTTGGGTCCACTTAAACTCAACTTTCTTCGCTAATAACGCTGTCATTGGTCTAGCAATCTTTGAAAAGCCTTCAATGAAACGCCTATAGTATCCGGCCATTCCAATGAAACTCTTGATCCCACGAACATCTTTCGGTGCCTTCCAATTCAGGATATCTGCTACTTTCTTTGGATCCACAGCTAACCCATCTTGGTTTATGATGTGACCCAGAAACAAGACTTCATGAATCCAGAACTCGCATTTACTCAGCTTGGCATACAACTGATGCTCTCGTAGCCTTTGCAATACCATCCCCAAATGCTCCACATGTTCTTCCTCACTTTTGGAATATATGAGAATATCGTCGATGAACACTACCACAAACTTGTCTAGGTAGTCCATGAACACATTGTTCATCAGATACATAAAGAAGGCTGGTGCATTTGTCAAACCAAAGGACATAACTGTATACTCATATAACCCATACTTGGTGATGAATGCTGTCTTCGGTATGTCTGAGGGTCGGATTCTGAGTTGATGGTAGCCTGACCTCAGATCTATCTTCGAGAATACGTTGGCACCTCTGAGTTGGTCAAACAGATCTTCTATTCTTGGCAGAGGGTACTTGTTCTTAATAGTGACTTCGTTCAAGGCTCTGTAATCTATGCACATCCTTTTGGTACCATCTTTCTTCTCTACAAACAATACTGGAGCGGCCCAAGGCGAGGTGCTTGGTCTGATGTAACCCTTTTCTAACAGCTCATCAATCTGCTTCTTGAGTTCCACCAATTCTGGTCCAGACACTCGATAGGCTCTTTTGGAAATGGGGGCGGTACCAGGGATAAGCTCTATGGCAAATTCGACTTTTCTCTCGGGTGGCATGCCCGTTAGCTCCTCGGGAAACACATCCGGAAAGTCTGACACAACCTTGATAGCCTCAAGCGGTTTGGCCTCCTTACTATCAACTGAAATCTGGTGACAATCTCCCTCCGCTGATTTAGGCATCCTTAACTCAGCCACTACCGCCTCTCTGGAGGGGGACTTCAATGTTACGGTCCTCTTGTCACAGCTAACATTCGCTTCATATTTCATTAACCAATTCATCCCTAGGATGACATCTACTCCAAGGGTGTCTATTACTATTAGGTCACTGGGGAACCCTATCCCCCTTATTTCCACCCTTATATTTGAGCATATTCTATCTGCTTGCACTTTACCACCAACCGAATTAATCCTCATGGGCGGCATCATTGCCTCTACTGAGATGTTATGCATTTCTACCCATATTGCAGTGACAAATGAATGGGTTGCACCAGTATAGCACTTTTGCGGGATGAGATTTGACTGAGAACATACCTACTGCCACATCTGGTGCATCCTGGATCGCTTCGGCCTCCAAGTGGTTCACCTTCCCACGGTTGTACGCTTGGCCACGATTACCTGCTGCCTGTTGAGGTACACCTTGCCTTGCTGGAACATTAGGGTTGGTCTGTTGCTGCGCCATCTTCTTTGGGCAATGCATCGCCCAGTGGCCTTGTTCTCCACAGTGGAAACATCCTCTGCCTCCTCCTTGTGCTGGGGCTGCTTGGTTGTTCTGATTTGTTGCTGGAGCAGGAAGGCGAGGTGCCTGGTTGTTCTGCCTTTGATACTGGTTACCTCCCTGCTGGCTGTTCTGACGATACTGCTGCTGCTGTGGATACTGCCTCTGAAACTGCTGCTGATGCGGACGCTGGTTCTGATTCTGATATCCCTGTGGGTGACCGGGCCTGCCTTGCTGAGATGAACTGCCTGAGAAGCGGGGACGGCTGATGCTCCCGGACTGTGGTCCGTTCATCTTGCGCTTCCGATCTTCCATATCCTTGCGCTTTCTCTCGGTCATGATCGCCCTATCGATCAGGTGCTGGAAGGTGGGGAAGGTGTGGTTCATCAGCTGGTAATGCAGGGGATCCACCAAACCCCTCATGAACCTGTACTGCCTTTTAGCATCAGTGTTGACGTCTTCAGGTGCATAACGAGATAGCTGTAGAAACTTGTCCCTGTATTCACTAACAGACAGGGGTCCCTGCCTCAGAGCCAAGAACTCCTCTTTCTTCACGATCATCAGTCCCTCTGGAACATGGTACCGACGGAAACTCTCGCTGAATTCCTCCCAAGTGATAGCTTCAGGGTCAGCATGGGTGGCGAGGTAGGACTCCCACCAAGACTGGGCGGCTCCCCTTAGCTGGCGGGGACCATACAGGACCTTCTCCCTGTCGTCACATTGGGCGGTGCGCAGTTCCCTTTCCACTGCACGCAACCAGTCTTCTGCATCCATGGGGTCAGCAGAATGGGCGAAGGTAGGAGGGTGCCCTCTCATGAACTCGCCACGCTTATCCCGTGGCATCTGGGGCATCTGCACTTGCAACTGGGGTTGGGGTTGCTGTTGAGCCTGCTGCATGGCTGCCAGAGTCTGCCCAATAGCCTGCACTGCCTGAGTTTGCATCAAGAACATCTGCTCCACTGTCATCGGGGGTGGCGGGGGAGGCTGCCTCTGATGTTCCTCCTGCTGGGCACGCTGCTCTTGCTGAGCACGCCTGTTGCATCGGCGCCTGTTGTCAGACATCTGTGGAAGACATTCACACATCAGCATTGATCTTACAATCCTTCAGCATAAGAAAAGGGAATACAGAATTCTTCATGACACTGAGTGAACAAAGAGCTTCACTGATCCCCACTATGATTCAACACAGCTTCTCAGATAAGAAGGAAAGTAGAAGTAAATGGTTTCCCAACTAAACAACTGACTTCATTAACATTACTAGCTAAGCCAACCTGCAGGGGAAACCCACATGTTGGCTACAGTCATTACAAAGATTCAAACCCAGCACAAGTTCATCATAACAAGCATGTAAACAACTAATAAGCAAACTAAACTGAATGGAAGCAACTGATAAGCAAACTAAACTGACTACCTAAGACTGAGACATCTGACTTAAGGATTATTACAAACTCCGACGCTAACGATCTAAGGATCCAGATCTATCCTGGTCTTACAGGCAGGGGAACCATAAGTGTGGTGACCACGTGGCGGCGAGCGGTATGGGTGTTGAGTCCCTGTAGGAGCGGGAGAACCACCCTCCTGGTGGCGGCGCTCTGCTAGCTCAGCCCGCAACTCAGCAATCTCCGTTCGAGCCCTGCTCAGCTCGTCCAGAGAGTGATCCAGCTCAGTGTTAAGCACTGCGACTAGGTTGACTGTGCTGCTCAACCTAGGGTTATCCTCACCAACAGGTGAGACAACCACACTCTCTGTGCTGCCAGTAGGACGGCGGGGGTAGTACCTAAGGTTAAGACCGTCGGCCACCCCACCGAACAAGGAACAGTACTGGGAGAGTGCACGTCGTGCTGCATCCTGCATAGCCGCCTCTGCAGTGTCCCTCTCGGAGATGGAGTAGTGCTCCGAAACGGCCTCTGCACCCCGGAGGTCATCCTCCGGACGGTGAACTAGGCAGGTAGCCTCCCAGCGGTCCGGGTACCTCCCGCGGCTGTGCTGGTAGACTACACAACGATACTCGATCGACCAGGTGTGCCGGTCGAAAGCCTGGCGCAGCAAGGTGTCGAGTGCGTCGTGGAAGTGAAAACCGCGAGCGGCGTCATGGGTGATGGGTCGGGCGACCCATCCTTCCGCCTCCTGCGGCTCAGAGGACTCCGTGCTGTGGTCTGAGTCGTCGTCGTCGGGGTCTCCTCCAGGACCTCCTCCAGTAGCTCCTCCAACAGCCGGGGCGTCTCGCGGTGGTGCAGGGGGCGCCTCCAGCTGGGGAACAGAGGAGCGGCGCCTCACGGACTCCACCTCCTGCTCAGGCGGGGAGGAAGAGCCCTGCTGCTCCCTGTGCTGACGCTGGCGCTCCTGCTCCGCACGCAGGCGGTGGTGCAGTCTCTCCAGGTGACTCGACTGACCGGACACAGTGCGGCGCAGGGGACGCTCCGCAAGGCGAGACGGCAGGAAAGGAATCACCGACTTACGAGCAGTGTGTCTAAGTCGAGCCATCTACAAAAGACACCGTAAGCATAAGAGTAAGAACAGAACTAATATGACAAGTGAGTAAACCATAGATAGAACAAAATAAAATTTTAACAAGGTATAATATAGTATATATATATGTAGTAGAACATAGGGTTGGTCGAGGTGACCGACTTTTGAAGTAACATCAGAGGTCAAGGTGAGAGGGAAGGTCAATAGTCCTTAGTACGACCAGTGCTACTCTAGGTCAGCGGTCCTACAGTCAGCACGGCTTTGATACCACTTATGTCACACCCGGTTTCAGAAGGCAAACCGAATGCGAACTATGTACGTGCCAGGATCAGAATTCACGTACACAGCGATTACATAAATGAACATCATCGCACAGTGCTCGAATAATAACATAAAAGGGTATTAACTTATTACATCACAGAGTCATAGACATCCACATAGTCATCAACTTAACAGTTAAATCAAAGTGCTAGCGAAACGCAGTAAAGATAAGGCCTTCACAGGCAGCTGACTGGGGGGTTGCCACCAATCCACACCTAAAACTCGTCGTAGTCTTGGAACTCCTGGAAGTCTCCTTCCACGGCTTCGTCTTCTCCTGAGCAATGGTTACAATGTGGACAACCTGGTGTTTTGTGGTAAAGCAAGGATGAGTACACATCAACGTACTCAGCAAATGCCCCGTTTGGCTGAAGTGGACTAGCTTTATGTGGGGTTAGGCTCAAGCAGTTGCTTTTAGTTGGTCAGGTATTTATTATTAGTGAAGCCAGGTTTTAGCAATAATCAACCCATGAACCATTTCCTCGTCGAGGAACATCATCATCATAGTCGAACCAAACCCATAAACATAATCATTGTATCTCGAACCATCTGTATCTCTAATCAAAGAGGATCCCAAGGCTGCTCTTAACCGTGAGCACGGCTGATATACCAGTTTCACTACCCTCTGCAGAGGTCGCACACTTTACCCATGAGCCGTGATTCCCTCTCTAGCCCGGGCTTGCAAGACCCTTATTCACTCCCAAGGTGAATGGCCAGGGATTCACTACGAAGCCTTTACAAAGATTCCCTAGAGGTCATAGCTGCCCGTTAGGTTTCTCCAGTTTGATAAACACAGTACCTCTCCCCGCAGGAGGGCGACTAAAAACAAAACGAAAGAACCTCGGCACCCAGCCTCGGCAGAGCAAGCACTGTGCCTGGACCCCATTGACGGCACGACGGCGAAGCAACTACACTTCTAGTTCCTCTAATTAATTAGCTAAGGGCACCCCATTCCACCCTCATGGTTGCACTGTTATCCCGGGTGGTCTCTCAATGAACAGGTCCTTACGGAGAGGTACTCAGGAAACAGCCTGAGCCCCCTAGAGTATCTCAAGATCATCAACATCATAAGGATAACAGTATCATAAATAGACTCATCATGTTCATTGATTAAGTTAAAGTAATAGCAGAATGCTAACCATGATAACCCAGAGGTAAACAAGGGTAAGATAAATAGAAAGCTAGTCAATCCTTAGGTTTCAATTGAGTAATGCGGGACAATAAATTATAAGTGCATGGGACATAATAGGTCAGAGGACACTTGCCTTCACCAAGCTGCTGCTGCTCAGGGTCTTCTCCTGCAATTCCCTCAGACTCCACGAACGGCCCGATATCTACGCGAGTGCAAACATACATCCAACATTCTTGAAATGGTAGAAAACAGTAACCATACAACAGTATAGATCAAATAAATATGCACGCGACACAGAATTCGCATCTACGACCACGCGAGAATGGAACCGAGACGACTGATACTACAGTCGAGGGATATCACATGTATACTAAGCGAATATGAACTATAATATTTAATTCGGCTTAATCATATTAACAGACAATACTTACATGCCGAGTAAAATTACTACTTAGTCCCGATTAGTGTGTTGTTCGAATAACCGTTGCTTAAATATATATTTAATTAGCGCGAGCTATTCTAGGTGAGATGAGTCATTAGCGTGCGTAAAACGCGCGACGACACGTGTGAACAGCACGCACAACGCGCGCGGACAGCACGCGACGATTTATTGCGCGATGCGCGGGCGATGGTGAACGACACGAACGCGCACGGGGTTAGACGGGGGTAGACGAGAGTCGTCTAGGGGTAGACGAAGGGTAGGCGAACGTAGACGGAGTCCCGTCGACGCACTGCGCGCAAGCAAATGCGAGCGCGCGCACTCGTTGTGCGACGCACGACACATTAAACAATTAACAAACCGCGGCTAAATAATGACGTGACGACGAACAACCTATATTACGTTTAAACGTGGGAGTTATATTTCTAAGTTCAATTTAGTTGACGTAACTACTTGTGTGGGATATTTTAGATAACAAAAGAATTATCAATTAATCGGTGATTAGTACGAGAACTAATTGACTAACGCGTACGGACGATTATAACAAAGTAAATAATTATTGCGCGCAAACTGCGCGCGCGACACGCGCGAAACAGCGCGAGGGCACTACAAACAACGACGACGGCGCGCGCGATACCCATGATCACGTGCGAAACTGCGCACGCGAGACTGACGAGTACGCGATGCGCTAGGTGACCGTAGCGAGGCACGGCGACGGTAGACGAACGGCCGGGGCGAGCTGGGCAGCGGCGAGCACGCAGCAACACAGCTGCGACGCGCAGGGGCGAGGTTCGACGGCGAACGGCTGCTACGGCGCTAAATGTAAACGCGGCTGGGCGTGCTGCGCGCGCAGCGACTAGGCTCGACGGCGAGGGGATGCTGCTGCTACGTCGACGCTAAGCGACGGCGGCCTCTGCTCGCCGGACGAGAGCGCGCGGGGCTGCTGGACGCGCGGGCTAAGCGTTGCGCAGGGGCCGACCGGCGAGACGACGGCTGGGCTGGGTGCTCGGCCGACGGAACGACGAGACGGAGAGGAACGGGGCGTCCGGGCCGGCTCAGCCGAGCTCCGGCCATGGTGAGCTAGCAGCGCATCCAGCGAAGAAGAGGCGAGGGCGGCTGAATCGGCTCAGCCGAGCCTCAACCGCGACGGGTGAGCAGCATGTTGAGAGAAGAATGGGGAAGAGAGGAAGGAGGCAGCTCACCTCGGCGGCGCGCACGACGACGGCCGCAGCGGGGCGCGGCGGGGAGACTCGCTGCGCAGCGAGCACACGGCGTCGACGGCGCTCTGGACGGCGGATCGGCGAAATCGCAGCGACGCGGGCGAGAAAAACTGGGCAACGGGTGAGGAAAAACTGTGCAGCGGGCGAGGAAATCGTGCGTGGCGGTTCCGAGGGGATAAACAATGGCTCCATTGGGTAGCGGCAGCGGTAAACGCGGAACCGCTGCGCGCAGTGCGCGGTTGTGGGCGCAGAACTGGGCGGCGGCGGCGCTGGGCGCTCCACGCGAGCGAGCGCAGCCGGGCGCGCTACGCGCGGCCGAGCGTGCGGCCTGGGCTGCGGCCTGGGCGCGGCGTTGGCTGCTGGCCTGCCTTGCGTGCGCGCGGGCGGGGAATTGGGCTGGGGCGCGGCGGGCCGCGCGGCTGCAGGCGCGCGCGCGGGAGGGAGCGCGGCGCTGGGCTGCCGCGGGAGCTGGGCTGGCGCGCGCTGCTGGGAGCTGGGCCGAGCGGTGCTGGGCGCTGGGCTGCACGCGGGCCCACGCGGGGGGGTTGGCGCGGTGGTGAGAGCACCTAGAGGGGGGGGTGAATAGGTGATCCTGTAAATCTTAAAAACTTAAGCCACAAAACTTTGATTAAGTGTTAGCACAGTTAATGCCAAGTGGCTAGAGCGAAGATCTTGCACAATATGATAATCACAAGAAGATCAACACAGAGAGGACACGGTGATTTATCCCGTGGTTCGGCCAAGTACAAAACTTGCCCACTCCACGTTGTGGCGTCCCAACGGACGAGAGTTGCACTCAACTCCTCTCAAGTGATCCAATGATCAACTTGAATACCACAGTGTTATGCTTTTCTTCTCAATATCCTGTTTGCGAGGAATCTCCACAACTTGGAGCCTCTCGCCCTTACACTTGAGATTCACAAAGAAATACGGAGTAAGGAAGGAACTAGCAACGCACACAAGACTCAAAATCAGAGCAACAACACGCACACAAGTCGCAACAAGAGCTCGCAACACAACTCAATGAGTTCACAACTCAACAAGAGCTCTAGATGCTATCACAATGAATCAAATGCGTGAAATCGATGTCTTGGTGCTTAGGAATGTTGTAGGAATGCTTGGTGTCCTCCTCCATGCGCCTAGGGGTCCCTTTTATAGCCCCAAGGCAGCTAGGAGCCGTTGAGAACAAATCTGGAAGGCCATCCTTGCCTTATGTCGTCGGGCGCACCGAACAGTCCGGTGCACACCGGACACTGTCCGGTGCCCGATTTATTTCCTTAAACAGCGCAGCCGACCGTTGTCGACCGTTGCAGATCTGGCGCACCGGACAGTCCGGTGCCACTTTCCGACCGTTGGCCAGACCACGTGTCGCGCGCAGATTCTGCGGCCGACCGTTGGCTCGGGCCGACCGTTGGCTCACCGGACAGTCCGGTGAATTTTAGCCGTACGCCGTCAGCAAATTCCCGAGAGCAGCGTCTTCGCCCGAGGCAGCCTGGCGCACCGGACACTGTCCGGTGCACCACCGGACAGTCCGGTGCCCCAGACCGAAGCAGTCTTTTGGCTGTACACAGCCAACTCTTCTTCTTTCTTCTTCTCTCTGTTTCTATCACTTGGACAAGTATATTAGTACACAAAACCAATGTACTAAGGCTTAGAAACATACCTTTACTTGTGATTTGCACTTTGTTTATCCATGAGCATAGATTTACATTTAAGCACTTGTGTTGACACTCAATCACCAAAATACTTAGAAATGGCCCAAAGGCACATTTCCCTTTCAATCTCCCCCTTTTTGGTGATTTATGCCAACACAACATAAAGCAACTAGAACAAGTGCAGAAACACTTCAAATAGAACTCAAATCTATTTTGATTCATTTTTGGCATATATGGATCATCCTTTGCCACCACTTGGTTTGTTTTTGTAAATCAAACTCCCCCTATTTCCAAAAGAGATTGATCAAAGATTTCAAAAGAGAGTCAACTTTGGCATCAAGCACACATGTTGAAGCATAAAGAGAGTCATTCCAAAAGAGATTGATCAAAGATTTCAAAAACTCCCCCTATTTCCCATAATCAATACTTCTCCCCACAAGAAGCCAACTTTTGACGAGAGAAACAATGCAAGAGTTTTGAATAAACCAAAAGCTCTATTCTACTATTTTCAAAATCTCTCAAGTGGTAGCTGATCCATCTATTGCTTTGGCCTTTATTTTCTCCCCCTTTGGCATCAAGCACCAAAACGGGATCAATCTTGGCCCCATAACCCCATTGCCTCACCAAAATCTTCAATTAAGAGCAAATGGCAATAAGAGTTCATGAGATGAACTTGGAATAAGTTACCCTCTCATCGGAGTGCAGTGGAAGTCTTTCATGGTCCAAGTCCACCTTTTCCCTTTCAATTCTCCTTCGAGACTAAGTCAAGCAAACTCAAGCATATGGTTAGTCTCAAAGGGTCAAGTTGTAACACAACTCCCCCTAAACATGTGCATCACTTTGCAACGGACTTGTGAGGTCCAGGGAGTGTTTGTACAACTTGAGCACCATAATAAGCAACAAAATGCAGAATGAACATGATCAAAGGCATAAACACATGTATGCTACAATTCAATCCAAGTTCCGCGAATCTAAGACATTTAGCTCACTACGCAGCCTGCAAAAGGTCTTCTCATCTAGAGGCTTGGTAAAGATATCGGCTAGCTGGTTCTCGGTGCTAACATGAAACACTTCGATATCTCCCTTTTGCTGGTGGTCTCTCAGAAAGTGATGCCGGATGTCTATGTGCTTTGTGCGGCTGTGCTCAACAGGATTTTCCGCCATGCGGATAGCACTCTCATTATCACATAGGAGTGGGACTTTGCTCAGATTGTAGCCAAAGTCCCTAAGGGTTTGCCTCATCCAAAGTAGTTGCGCGCAACACTGTCCTGCGGCAACATACTCGGCCTCAGCGGTGGATAGGGCAACGGAGGTTTGTTTCTTAGAATTCCATGACACCAGGGACCTTCCTAAGAATTGGCACGTCCCCGATGTACTCTTCCTATCGACCTTACATCCAGCATAATCGGAGTCTAAATATCCAATCATGTCAAAGGTAGACCCTTTTGGATACCAGAGCCCGAAGCAAGGCGTAGCAACTAAATATCTAAGAATTCGCTTCACTGCCACTAAGTGACATTCCTTAGGATCGGATTGAAATCTAGCACACATGCATACACTAAGCATAATGTCCGGTCTACTAGCACATAAGTAAAGTAATGACCCTATCATTGACCGGTATGCTTTTTGATCAACGGACTTACCTCCTTTGTTGAGGTCGGTGTGTCCGTCGGTCCCCATCGGCGTCTTTGCGGGCTTGGCGTCCTTCATCCCAAACCGCTTTAGCAAGTCGTGCGTGTACTTCGTTTGAGAGATGAAGGTGCCATCCTTGAGTTGCTTCACTTGGAACCCAAGGAAGTAGTTCAACTCGCCCATCATTGACATCTCGAATTTCTGCGTCATCACCCTGCTAAACTCTTCACAAGACTTTTTATTAGTAGAACCAAATATTATGTCATCGACATAAATTTGGCACACAAACAAATCACCATCACAAGTCTTAGTGAAAAGAGTTGGATCGGCTTTTCCAACCTTGAAGGCATTAACAATTAGAAAGTCTCTAAGGCATTCATACCATGCTCTTGGGGCTTGCTTAAGTCCACAGAGCGCCTTAGAGAGCTTACACACGTGGTCGGGGTACCGTTCATCCTCGAAGCCAGGGGGTTGCTCCACGTACACCTCCTCCTTTATTGGCCCGTTGAGGAAAGCGCTCTTCACATCCATTTGGTACAACCTGAAAGAATGGTGAGCGGCATATGCTAGCAAGATACGAATTGATTCTAGCCTAGCCACAGGAGCAAAAGTCTCCTCAAAGTCCAAACCTGCGACTTGGGCATAACCTTTTGCCACAAGTCGAGCCTTGTTCCTTGTCACCACCCCGTGCTCGTCTTGTTTGTTGCGGAACACCCACTTGGTTCCCACAACATTTTGCTTAGGACGAGGCACCAGCGTCCAAACTTCATTCCTCTTGAAGTTGTTGAGCTCCTCTTGCATGGCCAACACCCAGTCCGGATCTAGCAAGGCCTCTTCTACCCTGAAAGGCTCAATAGAAGAGACAAAGGAGTAATGTTCACAAAAATTAACTAATCGAGACCGAGTAGTTACTCCCTTGCTAATGTCACCCAGAATTTGGTCGACGGGATGATCCCTTTGAACCACCGCTCGAACTTGGGTTGGAGGTGCCGGTTGCGCTTCTTCCTCCATCACATGATCATCTTGTGCTCCCCCTTGACCACACGCCTCCTGTTGATGAACCTGTTCATCGTCTTGAGTTGGGGAATGCACCATAGTTGAGGAAGAAGGTTGATCTCATTCATCTTGTTCCTGTGGCCGAACGTCTCCAATCGCCATGGTTCGTATAGCGGCTGTCGGAACATCTTCTTCATCTACATCATCACAATTAACAACTTGCTCTCTTGGAGAGCCATTAGTCTCATCAAATACAACGTCGCTAGAGACTTCAACCAAACCCGATGATTTGTTGAAGACTCTATACGCCTTTGTATTTGAGTCATAACCTAACAAAAACCCTTCTACAACTTTGGGAGCAAATTTGGAATTTCTACCTTTCTTCACTAGAATGTAGCACTTGCTCCCAAATACACGAAAGTAAGATACATTGGGTTTGTTACCGGTTAGTAGCTCATATGACGTCTTCTTGAGGAGGCGATGAAGGTAGACCCTGTTGATGGCGTGGCAAGCCGTGTTCACGGCTTCCGTCCAAAAGCACTCGGGGGTCTTGAACTCTCCTATCATCGTCCTTGCCATGTCAATGAGCGTCCTGTTCTTCCTCTCTACCACACCATTTTGCTGTGGTGTGTAGGGAGCGGAGAACTCGTGCTTGATCCCTTCCTCTTCAAGGAACTCCTCCACTTGAAGGTTCTTGAACTCGGACCCATTGTCGCTCCTTATCTTCTTTACTTTGAGCTCAAACTCATTTTGAGCTCTCCTGAGGAAGCGCTTGAGGGTCCCTTGGGTTTCAGACTTATCCTGCAAAAAGAACACCCAAGTGAAGCGGGAAAAGTCATCAACAATAACTAGACCATACTTACTTCCTCCTATGCTCAGATAGGCGACGGGTCCGAAGAGATCCATATGCAGCAACTCCAGGGGTCTTGAAGTGGTCATCACATTCTTGCTGTGATGCGCTCCTCCCACTTGTTTACCTGCTTGACAAGCTGCACAAGGTCTATCCTTTTCGAATTTCACGTTAGTCAAACCTATCACGTGTTCTCCCTTTAGAAGCTTGTGAAGGTTCTTCATCCCCACATGTGCTAAGCGGCGATGCCACAGCCAGCCCATGCTAGTCTTAGCTATTAAGCATGCATCTAGACCGGCCTCTTCTTTTGCAAAATCAACTAAATAAAGTTTGTCGTCTAATACACCCTTAAAAGCTAGTGAACCATCACTTCTTCTAAAGACAGACACATCTACATTTGTAAAAAGACAATTATATCCCATTTTGCATAGTTGACTCACAGATAGCAAATTGTAACCAAGAGACTCAACTAAAAACACATTAGAGATAGAGTGCTCATTAGAAATTGCAATTTTACCTAACCCTTTTACCTTGCCCTGATTCCCATCACCGAATATAATTGAATCTTGGGAATCCTTATTCTTGACGTAGGAGGTGAACATCTTCTTCTCCCCCGTCATATGGTTTGTGCATCCGCTGTCGATAATCCAGCTTGAACCCCCGAATGCATAAACCTGCAAGGCAAATTTAGGCTTGGGTCTTAGGTACCCAACTCATGTTGGGTCCTACAAGGTTAGTGCAAATATTCTTAGGGACCCAAATGCAAGTTTTGTCTCCCTTGCATTTTGCCCCTAACTTCCTAGCAACTATTTTCTTATCCTTTCTATAAATAGCAAAGGAAGCATTTAAAGCACAATAAATTGTAGAAGGTTCATTCACTACTTTCCTAGGGGCATGAATAACATTCTTTCTAGGCACCTGATGAATAGCATTACTCCTAGACATATTTCTACCATGCATATAGGAAGAACTAGAAGCAAACATGGCATGAGAGTCAAAATCATCATAAGCATTATAACTCCTATAAGCATTTCTAGTTTGTCTCCTATCATGATACATAAAAGCATGGTTCTTTTGCACACTACTAGCCATTGGGGCCTTCCCTTTCTCCTTGGCGGGAATGGGAGCCTTATGGCTTGTTAAGTTCTTGGCTTCTCTCTTGAAGCCAAGTCCATCCTTAATTGAGGGGTGTCTACCAGTTGTGTAGGCATCCCTTGCAAATTTTAGTTTATCGAAATCATTCTTGCTAGTCTTAAGTTGAGCATTAAGACTAGCCATTTCATCATTAAGCTTGGAAATTGAAACTAGGTGTTCACTACAAGCATTAATGTCAAAATCTTTACACCTAGTACAAATTACAACATGTTCTACACAAGAATTGGATTTATTTGCTACTTCTAATTTAGCATTTAAATCATTGTTGACACCTTTCAAAGTAGAAATGGTTTCATGACAAGTAGATAGTTCAAAAGAAAGCATTTCATTTCTTTTAACTTCTAAAGCATAGGATTTTTGTGCCTCTACAAATTTATCATGTTCTTCATACAACAAATCCTCTTGTTTCTCTAAGAGTCTATCCTTCTCATTCAAGGCATCAATCAACTCATTAATTTTATCTATTTTAGTTCTATCCAAACCCTTGAACAAGCTAGAGTAGTCTATGTCATCATCATCACTAGACTCATCACTAGAAGAATCATAAGTACTAGCGTTACGAGTGATTACCTTCTTTTCCCTTGCCATAAGGCAAGTGTGATGCTCGTTTGGGAAGAGGGATGACTTGTTGAAGGCGGTGGCGGCGAGTCCTTCGTTGTCGGAGTCGGACGAGGAGCAATCCGAATCCCACTCCTTTCCAATATGTGCCTCGCCCTTTGCCTTCTTGTAATTCTTCTTCTTTTCCCTCTTGTTTCCCTATTCCTGGTCACTATCATTATCGGGGCAGTTAGCGATAAAATGACCAATCTTACCGCACTTGAAGCATGAGCGCTTCCCCTTTGTCTTGGTCTTGCTTGGCTGCCCCTTGTGACCCTTCAGCACCGTCTTGAAGCGTTTGATGATGAGAGCCATCTCTTCATCATTAAGTCCGGCCGCCTCAATTTGTGCCACCTTGCTAGGTAGCGCCTCCTTGCTTCTTGTTGCTTTGAGAGCAAGAGGTTGCGGCTCGTTGATCGGTCCATTCAAGGCGTCGTCCACGTACCTTGCTTCCTTAATCATCATTCGCCCGCTGACGAATTTTCCTAGGACTTCTTCGGGCGACATTTTGGTGTACCTGGGATTCTCACGAATATTATTCACCAAATGAGGATCAAGAACGGTAAAGGACCTTAGCATTAGTCGGACGACGTCGTGGTCCGTCCATCGCGTGCTTCCGTAGCTCCTTATTTTGTTAATAAGGGTCTTGAGCCGGTTGTATGTTTGAGTTGGCTCCTCGCCCCTTATCATCGCGAACCGTCCAAGCTCTCCCTCCACCAACTCCGTTTTGGTAAGCAAGGTAACGCCATTTCCCTCATGAGAAATCTTGAGGGTGTCCCAGATCTGCTTGGCGTTGTCCAAGCCGCTCACCTTGTTGTACTCGTCCCTGCACAAAGAGGCTAGCAACACAGTAGTAGCTTGTGCATTTTTATGAATCTGTTCATTAATAAACATAGGGCTATCCGAGCTATCAAATTTCATTCCATTCTCTACAATCTCCCATATGCTTGGATGGAGAGAGAATAAATGACTACGCATTTTGTGACTCCAAAATCCGTAGTCCTCCCCATCAAAGTGTGGAGGTTTGCCAAGAGGAATGGAAAGCAAATGCGAATTCGAACTATGTGGAATACGAGAATAATCAAATGAAAAGTTCGAATTGACCGTCTTCCTGTAGTCGTTGTCGTCGTTGTCCTTTTGGGAAGAAGAGGATTCGTCGCTGTCGTAGTAGACGATCTCCTTGATGCGCCTTGTCTTCTTCTTCTTCCCATCTTTGCGCTTGTGGCTTGAGCCCAAGTCGGTAGACTTGTCATTCTTCGGCTCGTTGAAGATAGACTCCTTCTCGTTGTTGTCGACCACCATCCCCTTTCCCTTAGGATCCATCTCTTCGGGCGATTAGTCCCTTCTTGAAGAGAACGGCTCTGATACCAATTGAGAGCACCTAGAGGGGGGGGGTGAATAGGTGATCCTGTAAATCTTAAAAACTTAAGCCACAAAACTTTGATTAAGTGTTAGCACAGTTAATGCCAAGTGGCTAGAGCGAAGATCTTGCACAATATGATAATCACAAGAAGATCAACACAGAGAGGACACGGTGATTTATCCCGTGGTTCGGCCAAGTACAAAACTTGCCCACTCCACGTTGTGGCGTCCCAACGGACGAGAGTTGCACTCAACTCCTCTCAAGTGATCCAATGATCAACTTGAATACCACAGTGTTATGCTTTTCTTCTCAATATCCCGTTTGCGAGGAATCTCCACAACTTGGAGCCTCTCGCCCTTACACTTGAGATTCACAAAGAAATACGGAGTAAGGAAGGAACTAGCAACGCACACAAGACTCAAAATCAGAGCAACAACACGCACACAAGTCGCAACAAGAGCTCGCAACACAACTCAATGAGTTCACAACTCAACAAGAGCTCTAGATGCTATCACAATGAATCAAATGCGTGAAATCGATGTCTTGGTGCTTAGGAATGTTGTAGGAATGCTTGGTGTCCTCCTCCATGCGCCTAGGGGTCCCTTTTATAGCCCCAAGGCAGCTAGGAGCCGTTGAGAACAAATCTGGAAGGCCATCCTTGCCTTCTGTCGTCGGGCGCACCGGACAGTCCGGTGCCCGATTTATTTCCTTAAACAGCGCAGCCGACCGTTGCCGACCGTTGCAGATCTGGCGCACCGGACAGTCCGGTGCACACCGGAAAGTCCGGTGCCACTTTCCGACCGTTGGCCAGACCACGTGTCGCACGCAGATTCCGCGGCCGACCGTTGGCTCGGGCCGACCGTTGGCTCACCGGACAGTCCGGTGCACACCGGACAGTCCGGTGAATTTTAGCCGTACGCCGTCAGCAAATTCCCGAGAGCAGCGTCTTCGCCCGAGGCAGCCTGGCGCACCGGACACTGTCCGGTGCACCACCGGACAGTCTGGTGCCCCAGACCGAAGCAGTTTTTTGGCTGTACACAGCCAACTCTTCTTCTTTCTTCTTCTCTCTGTTTCTATCATTTGGACAAGTATATTAGTACACAAAACCAATGTACTAAGGCTTAGAAACATACCTTTACTTGTGATTTGCACTTTGTTTATCCATGAGCATAGATTTACATTTAAGCACTTGTGTTGACACTCAATCACCAAAATACTTAGAAATGGCCCAAAGGCACATTTCCCTTTCAGGTGGGCCGAGGGGGGAGAAAGAGAGGGGGAGGGGGGCGCGGGTGGGCTGGCCGAAATGGGCCAGGGAAGGGGGCTGGGCCATTTTTCCTTTTCCTTTTTCCTTCTCTTTTCTTTCTGTTTTCTATTTATTTCAGTTTGACTTTATGTGCAAATAAATGATTAGATGAAAGATCAAGCAAACCATTCATCAAGCAAAAAGAAACAAATGCTTTCTAACATGATGCAACAACCATTGCCCCCTTAAGGTTTTTAACCCACTAGATTATAATTGCATTTATAAATAAAATAACCACTCCTCTTCAATAGAAAAGAGAAAAACAGAGATTGGGGAAGATGAGATGAGAGGACTAACACCTGAATTTGTGGATATGAGCAAAGAAATTTTATACCCCCAAATTCAGGGTGTTACACACATAAACCGAGCCCCATTGACGGCACGACGGCGAAGCGAACTACACCCCAGTTCCTCTAATTATTTAGCTAAGGGCGTCCCATTCCACCCTCATGGTTGCACTGTTTTCCCAGACGGTCATCCAACGAACCAGTCCTTACGGAGAGGCACTCGAGAAACAGCTCGAGTCCCCTTAAATGCCACAGGTATATCATCATAATCAATAGGGAAAACATCGTATCATAAATAGTACACCATGCATAATCTATATCATAAATTTAATCTATACGAGTTTATAATCAACAGGGAAAACAGCGTAATCTATACGAGTTCAAACATACATTCCACAAATTTAATACAAAGAATAGTACACCATGCAATAAAATATCATAAATAAACAGACGCTCGGTGCAGGGCTCGGTTAATAGAATTTGAAATCAAACTAATTCGCCGTGCGACGCAACACATTAATTAAACAAAGTTTAAAATTAATTAAAACCAAAAATCAATCCCCACGCGCGGGCCGGGGGCGCGCGAGGTTGCGCCGGGGGTAGGGCGGGCGTCGTCAGGGAGGGGACCGAGCTGGGGTCACGCAGGGGCCGAGTAGGGGCGCCGCCGGGGGGGGCGAGCGGGGGTCACGTGGGGGTCGCGCGGGAGGGGCGCCGCCTGGGCCAGGCAGGGGGGCCGCCGAGGGGCCGAGCAGGGGCGCGCCGGGGGGGCGAGCAGGGGCGCGTGCGGGGCCGGGCAAGGGGCCGCCGGGGGCCGAGCAGGGGCACCACCAGGGATCCGCGCAGGGGCGCGCCAGGGGCCACGAAGGACCACCGCTGGGCCGAGAGCAGGGGTGCCACCAGGGAGCCGGGGAGGGGCGCGCGCGGGGAGCCACGAGGGTCCGTGTAGGGGCGCTTACAGGGGAAGAAGGAATGAGAGGGGGAGGGAGAGAGAGAGGGAGAGGGGATCTGTGGCGGAACTGCCAGAATTATTCCAACTTAAGTGCCTAAGTCCCGCCTTAGAGGCTAGACCACACTTAAATAGGAATAACCCGTCAGTCCCTCGGATCTAGTCCGATAAAGCCACTTATCCAGGATCGAATACCACTAGCTCACTCAAAGGTGAGGCACAGAGAAATACAATAAAACATAATACCACAAATTTAATAAGTATCATTAGTGATTACATTATCGGAGTTTCAGAAATAATAACCATAAATTTTAATGCAGCGGAAATAACTAACGGAGAAGAACCGAGTAACATGGCGAAGCCTGGCCACGCTACTCCTCCTGGTCCTCTCCTGCGGAAGCAGTAACCCACTCGACCATCTATCCCGGTGGCAGGGATGGAGGCCAAGTCACACCATCAACCAAAATCAAGGAGGTACCTGCAAAAATTATGCCACAAGCAAGGCTGAGTATACTAATACTCAGCTAGACTTACCCGGTGTGAGGAGTCTACTCCTCTACCTCTAGACATGCAGCTGTTTGGCTGAGGGGTTTGGTTTGCCAAAAGCACTAGCTGAGTCTAAAATCAAGTTTTAGCTTTTCAAGTTTTAGTATGATCCTTTTAAACTAGATGAGTACCTAGCTATTCATACATGGTATCAAACATTTTTGCAATCAACATCTTTTGCCAGTCACCTCATTTCCATTTATTACTCAATGCAGCAGCATGGATCAAGCAGTCTCATTAGCTGCGAGAAGCAGACGATTCGAATCGAGTTTTTATCCTTGCAAGGTAAACCTAAACACACGACATGTAGGGGCACTCCGTCCCCACACATATCAACCGTCCCCATCAATTCCCCGTCAGCAGATCAGGGCTCACCGCCTTGGCGTACAATGCCTCACTGACCCCGACTGCCGTCGTGCAGTGACCGCACTTGTACCCACCATAACCGGAATGGGAGACCACGTCTCAGGTCGCGTGAGGGGATATGTCCACTGCCAGGTTCACTCAGGTACTAGGCTTACCGATTTACCATATTTCTCGGCATATGTTTAGTACGTTCAAACGCTTGACTCACGGTACCACACCTTAATCCTTATTCCAATTTCCGTCTTGTAGACAACGCATCCCCATGGACCGTTGTCAATAGACCATCATCATTCTGATATCAAAATGGATACAACCAATTCCTGACCTCGCGCGAGTGCTAGAAAAATCACTCGACTTCTACCGAGATCCCTAATTAGCAAAGCAGCTACTCGACCTAGCATACTAGTATCCATCTCAAAGGTATCCTGAGTTCATGCAACTAGGGTTTCAGGCAACTCCTACACTTAAGTGCACAGTACAAGCCTACAAACATTAAGTGCAGTAAAATAGCATATATAACGGTTATGCATAAAACCGGGGCTTGCCTTTAATTTTTAACACTTAAATAGTGTTTGCTGGGGGAAAGGTGCTCGCTTGGCGAGCATCCACTGGTTAAGTCCATCAGTCTTCAGGTCGTCCACCAACGGTATCTTGTGGTTGGCACCACATTAGTTGCTCGATCATCATCTCTCGGTCCTATATGAGATGCAAGATGCATATGTATGAATATAATGAAAGTAACACAAGATATACAAAGACATAGCGGCGAACTAAACATTAAATGAGAAGACACCGCAGACAACCATACGCTAGCATTCGTTATCTACACATTATCGGCGTCCAGTATTACACCTTTAAAAGACAACACCATTTTATTTATTTACGCAACACAACTACGACATCACAAGTACGCACATTTTGTTTATTTGGACACGGCTTTTTATTAGTTCTCCTATTGATCGCGCACAAGCATCACCGACAACACAAATTCAATAGAGGACATAAGCGTCAATATCTATAGAACTCCTATATCGCAATCACTAGAGATAGGAACATATAAAACAAGACACGTATGTCATCTCTAGCCTAACCATGGCAAGTCTACATTACTTAAGAGCAAACCAAACATTTTTAGCGAGAAGGGTGAACTAAACAATCAAAAGCGCACTAGCAGAATTTTTTGGACAGCAATACAGCAGTTGCTAGTTTTAATCATAACTCTTCAAATATTAATCCAAAAATAGCCAACTAAGACTTTCTGGAAAGCTTAAAAAGTGAACTACAACTTTGGTATTTTTACTTTCACAGGATTCAGCTGTTAGCAAGGTCAAAAAGTGCAATTACAGCAGCACTGTCCAGATTTGGACAGATTCTGACTTGCAACTTAAAAAATTCACAACTGAAGATTCAGGCATCCAAACAAGGTGATCCTAGACTTTCTGGAAAGGTAATAAAATTTTCTACATATCATTTATAAACATCTTAAGGTGATTCAATATTTAACTAAGGATAAAATACACTAGAAGGCTTTACCGTCCAGAATTGGACAGATTCAGTCTTCAGAGTTTAAACATCCTTAACTTAATCTTCAGATCACCAAAAATAGTGATCCAAGACTTTTTGGAAAGCTTAGAAAAAGCCCTACATAACTTTTATAATCACCAAGAAGTGATTCCAGTTTTAATCAAATCAAATATTACAGTTTTCGAAATCTGTTCTGACAGAGGACAGAACACAGCAATCAGTTTGTAAATTTCATAACTCTTAAACCGTCAGGCCTTTAGTTATGAAATTTTAACACAAGCAAGATCAGAAAAGCATCTACAACTTTTTTATAATCTACAAGGACTGATTCAAACATTAACTTAAGCAAACAGCACAGTCTCTGAAATCTGTACAGAAATTGGACAGATTCAGTTACTGAATTTGTAAAAAGCATAACTTCTAAACTGTCAGTCCTATGGCTGTCAAATTTTAACACAAGTAAGATAATAAAGTTATCTACCACTTTTCTATAGCACATATCTACAGAAAACACAATTTAGTTCATCAAACATACAGCACAACTAAAACAGTGCGTGCAGCCCAAAACAGAAATTAATAAATTTCAGCTCCTATACAATTCAAGAATTGCCATGTTCGAGAGACTTAAATCATTCTAACACTTTGACAATTGTTAGAGTTAAAATAACTAAGTGAGAACTAACATGTAGACTTACTAATTTTTATACAAGTTATTTTGCGCACTGAAAGTACCATACTCAATTAACAATGCATTATCTATAACAATCAATATCGAAGCGCTTTTCACCAATAGTTTGCATTTCAATTTAGACATCACCTAAGCACTACTACTTTTCATTCGCAACCATAACCATACACATTTAGACCACAACAAGCAATTCATCGCGACTACAAACTTAACCAAAGCCATCTAACAAGTCGGCTAGCCAGAGAAACAATATAGGCCGCTATACATCACACGCGCCGGCTAGTCTATTATTATAGAAATCTGAGACACAACATGTATATGACAATCACTTAACGAGATCGACTCCTACTTAACATGAGTTGGTTAATCACAGCATAAGACTTAGCAACCCATTTAGACATTGCAACTCAAAACATGGGTGGGAGCAGATTAATTAACGTTTCTTAACCTTTTCTTCAACTTAAACAAGACAACACACAAGTCACTTAGAACACCATATTTTAGGAGGTCTAACATAGAGGCATTAACGTCTGGCATAAAACTTCATAAGACTTACTTGCTACTGAAGGACCTAAAGCACTTAGGTGCATATGTTATCGGATTATTCTTCAATTTTAACCAGGACTGACTCATGAACGCTACTCACCTCCAATAATTATGGGGCTGCGATAACGCTCATATTAGACCTCTAACCGATCAACAAGACATTTATTTATCCAAAGGGGCATGGAATGTAATGATTGACAAAGCGAAGCATCACATTGCCATACAACAAAAGGCATGACAACACCGATAGATACTATCCACTAATCGTTTGAAAAATTAAACTTACTTCTCGCTTGCCACTACATCACTCCTTAATCACACAACCATTATGAGCATACTTCGCACGACTATATATTAGCGATCTAAGCGTCGAGTTACACAATACATACATCTTTCCTCGTCGCGAGTATAACCACATTACGGCATATACCCGCACACCTCAATCAAATACCTTACGCCACTACCACTATAATACACCACGGCACACACACATATACGTGTACTAATTCAATCCTCACATCACATATATTTCTAAACTTACTCATCACATAAAACAAGCACGACACGTTTGCTTACCAAAACGTGAAGGCGAACTTGCTACAACATATAACCAAAACATTTTATACTCACACACAATTAAACACCCATGTACTCCACATCGACCAAAACAAAATTAGACAAACTACAAATCGCATACATCACATAACCTCTTGTTCTCCAATCGCAAACGCGATCCTACCAATGCGCATAACCGAAACATTTTATACACATCCATTCAAAATAATTAATCGAGTCGATCGAGAGTGACATGCATCGGCTCACCATAAACAAACCCAAACGGCGTTTGCAAGAACGACGGTGATTCCGATTTGTGCATAGCTTCGCACATCGACGAGCGTTGAACGACTTGCCTCCTCCACGCAAACACGGGGTTTCTCTCCTCCACAAAAATAAAACAAAGTAGCACACATACATAATTAATCATAGGAAAATAACGTCAATGCGGAATCGAACAAGGAGCGTCGCGGTCTCACCGGGGTGAACGACGATGCTGTTGGGGCTGCGCAAAAACAGCAAACACTCGACGAGCGTCGACGGCGTGCTGTTCACTACGCAAAAAAAAAGCAGCGAGCCGCGCGGAGACGTTGGGGCTGCTGCGCATTTTGTCGAGCGCCTAGCAAGCATCAACGGCGCAGGCGCAGCAGCACACACGCAGGAAGGAAACCGAGTCGCAAGGCATGGAGGGAATGCTCCACGGCATCTACTGCAGCGCGCCATGGGAGGGGGCTGCGCCTGCGAGGAGAGGCGGGGCGAGCTGCTGCTGTGTCCCGCCATGAGGGGGAGATGGAGCTCAGCTCCCTGTTTGCTGCACGTCGTGGACAGCAGGGGGAGGAAGAAGACCCGGCTGCTGTTGCGCGAGGGAGAACGAGTAAGGGAAAAGAAGGGGCGTCGGCATGGGGGATTTTTCTGGGCGTCCATGGGAGGGAGATGGCAGGGAGATGCTCCACGGCTGCGCGAGCTCGGATCAGAGAAGTGCCATACACGCAAGGTGCAGAGGGGCCCGTGACCAATGGTGAAAGGGGCGCTGGGAAAAGCAGAGGCCGATGGTCTGGGCGAGTCTTGCGTGTCCGGTACCCTAGCCCCGTCGCTGCTGGAGGGAAGGGCGTCCATGGTGAGGAGGGGCTGCATCCATGGAGCTGAGGAACAGGGAACTCGCGCCAGGAGGAGGATAGGGAGGGCACTCGGCTGGTCGGCTGCCATGGGAGGAAGGGAGGAAGCTCCCTGTGCGTTGGGGAAGAAGCCAGGGAGAGAAGTGGCGGCTAGGAAAAAATGAGGGGTGGGAGTGAAAATTTGTCAAGTGAGCACCCCTATTTATAGAAGCAGCCCTAGGGTTAGGGTTTCCTAGTGGGCCAATTGGGCTGGGTTGGGCCTGGCCCAAAACACGTACTCGGCCCGCGCTAATTTATTTTCCCGAATAAAAATGCTCTCGCGGAGTTCGTCGCTACGGAGAAACAGAGCGAAAAGAGTTCGGAAGAACGGAAGGTTGAGCGATTAATTCGGTCGAGAGTCTAATTTTGATTTCGCTCGAAAATAATTACATACGCGTGATTCGAAAATAAATCGTCCTGAGATTCGATCGACTTTGGATTTTTAGTCGGAGAAGGCGAATCGTGATATTTAAAAATTGTTGTCGATACGGGGTTTTGAGTTTGGCTCGGACATGAGATAATTGGCCGAGTAGGATAAAATTGATTAGAGGATGACATACTGAGTATTACGTTTGAGAAAGCGGATTCAGACAAAATAATCAGACATAGACCAAAGTTCGAGGAATTGGATTCGGACACAGTTCGACTAGCAATTATCGAGCATTTGATTAAATGGGCTTTAGATGAGATTTATAAATCGAGACTGATCGTCGAGTTTGCATTCGTTTCGAGAGATAAAAGTTTTAACACGCTCCGAAATGGGTTGTTTTTCGCGATCGAATAACTCTGAATTCGGTGAACTTCCAAGAGAAAGCTTGATAAACAGAGATAGGCACGATCGAGAAATAGAAATTTTTACTGAGCATCCGAGATTAGGATTAATCTCCCGACATAACACAAAAGTGACACCTGGGGTGTCACAGGATCTCACCTCGAGGATCCAAATCTGGCAATAACCGTCACCAAATTCTAGGGCACAATGGAGAAAAGAGAGAGGTGGGAGAGAGGGAGTTGTGCGCGGGAAAAATTGAATGAGGGTGAGAGAGACACGAGGGGGGCATAGGGAGGGGTAGGGGCGCCAGGGGCGCGGGGGCCAGGGCCGGGCCGGGTTGGGCTGGGTCGCGTCGCGGGACAAAATCCCACGACACGCACAACCACTGATCAGAATCCAATCGCGAAACAAAATCCGAAACAAGACTAGGCAAACACGCGATTAAACACGACATCAGATAAAGGAAATATGCTTCAGCATGATGCAACACCCATGACGACTTAGGTTTTTGTTTACACGCAATACGTACACCAGTCTTTATACTACTTTGAAATTGGGAAGAAGGAGTGAAACGGGAAGAGAAAAGAGAGTAACTTCTGAATTTGGTGAGTATTAAAGAAGAAAAAATTCTACCACCAAATTCAGGACGTTACAAACCTATCCCCCTTAAAAGAATCTCGCCCTCGAGATTCAAGGTTGGCCAACAAAGAGTTCGGGATACTTGGCCATCAGATCATCTTCACGCTCCCAGGTTGCTTCTTCCTCAGAGTGGTGACCCCATCTGACTTTGCACATTCTGATAGTTTTCCTCCGGGTGACCCTGTCTGCAGTCTCAAGAATCTGCGCTGGCTTCTCTATGTAGGTCAAGTCTTCTTGGACTTCCAGACCTTCCACTGGCAACTGCTCTTCTGGCACACGCAGACACTTCTTCAACTGAGACACATGAAAGATGTCATGCATCGCTGACAAGCCTTCTGGCAGACTAAGCTGATAGGCTACTTCTCCACACCTTGCGAGAATCTGATACGAACCATCATATTGGGGTGCTAGCTTGCCTTTGACTCCAAATCTTCTGACTCCTCTGATAGGCGATACTTTCAAGTAGACAAAATCTCTGACTTCAAAACTTAGCTCTCTCCTTCTTGTGTCTGCATAACTTCGCTGCCTTGACTGTGCTATCTTTAGGTTCTCCCGAACCATCTTGATGTTCTCTTCAGCTTCGAGTAAAATGTCTGGCCCAAACACTTGCTTTTCTCCAGGCTGATCCCATTGCAACGGAGTTCTACAACTCTTTCCATAAATCGCTTGAAATGGTGACATCTTTAAGCTGGCCTGGTAACTATTGTTATAGGATAATTCTGCATAAGGCAATCTCTTGTCCCATCTGGACTGATCTTGCAACGTACAGGCTCTCAACATATCTTCGAGTATTTGATTAGTTCTTTCAGTCTGACTGTGACAGAACCTCCCAAGTAATTAGGCCCACCTACAGTTGTCCTTGTCTAACAGACATCAGACACCCTGTAGATGTTCCCAAGTTACTTGACAAGCTCGGTATCTTTCCTTACCTTACCAGGAACGTTTCACCCGTCTTGCAGACATTACAGAACATCGGAGATAAAGAAATGCGGAAGCGAATTACATAACTTACATTTATTTCAAAAGCAAGCTTGAGTTATTTTATTACAGACCAGAGCTAAAAGTGAGTGCAGAGTAGTAATATTATACAAACCAAGGGAGACACAAACTCCTCCCGATAAGTTATAAACAAAAGATCCTATGTGGAGGACCGAGTCCTCCCGCACTTCAGTCTTGTTTTTCCTCATTTGGTACCACCTTGGAGCAAAAGCAACAAAAAATTGTCGCTTCCTCACCTAAAAACAACAAAGGGATAAACCCTGAGTATGGAATTACTCAGCAAGTCTTACCCGACTAAGGAAAAGACTCTCAAGGGTATGCTGGATAAATAGGAGTCAAGGAGAGGCTTTAGCAAAAATCAACTTATACTTTTGCAGAAGTAGCTTACTAAAGTGAGTCCTTACTTTCAATCTTTTAACGCCATGTTAAGTATTAATAGACTCTGTTTGCATCTAGTCTAATTTCAATCATCTCATCAATACAACATCATTTTTATCCATAGTGTTCACATCCTGACTTTAGGTTGTAGAAAAGTGACCAAGTCTTCATAACCGCGAAGGTACGGCGATCCGAATCGATTATACTTAGCTGAGGATCTCCAATCACACGACATATGTAGCACTTAACCCTTGCATATGTCAACCCGCCACCGGGGTTCTTAAGACCGGATCAGGTTCACGCAAACCGAGAGCACAGATACACCACCGTCCAGCCTCTTGCCACGGAGGGTACACGCTACTCTCGCCACCGCTCCACGCCCATTTCGTGTTATCTTATTCCGGCCTTAGTCTGCCCGAGGCAAGGCTTACCCATGACGAGGCATGTGACCAGTTAAAGGGTCCTCGGTCAGCACGCCTACATACGCGTTAATCCTTAACCAACTTGGGTAGAACATCACCTGTTCCTAACCCAAGTCTCAATTTAAGTATTTCCATCCTTAGGATTGTGTCTGTTCCTTAGGATGAAAGAGCATCACGGGGAACTTTGCAGTAAGATCCCACTATTGCTCCAAATGAAAATATTCTTGCAGGTAGAAGCCATCCTCTCCATGGTTAAATTGAGGACAACCTCTATCCACAAGATCTAAGCAAGGCTAAGCATTTTTGTAAATCATATTTTGATACTTCACAGAAGTATCTATAAAGGTATGGATATCAAGGAAAGCAATGCATCAAAGGGTTTCAAGTAACTCCTATGAACCTAATGCACATTTCACTAGACTTAAGTGTGCGAAAAGTATTTAAAACACAAGGAAAGGGGTTGCATGCACCGGGGCTTGCCTTCGTTCACGGGTGAGTCAGGCTCAGATCCACAGATATCAAAGTAGAAACTATTCCCGGCCTGAGACTCCGAAGGTGGTGGTGTCTCCTCTTCAGTTACTTCGATTTCTTCTTCACGTTCTAACCATAACCATACATAGGTATAAGAATGGATGCCATGGGATGCTCATGAGGATGCAAAGATAATATAAACTTATTATCTATATCTTGAATACAACTTTCCTTCACGGAATTCCGGGAACTTAGGGTTTCCGGAGTCGGTAAAGGAGTTCATAGGGCAGGGGGGGTGTTTTGGGGTTTGGTGATCAAACAAGGTCCAAAACAATTCAAACTCTACCCAAGGCTCCTAAATACTGTTTTAAGCTCCCATAAAAAGTTTGGGAATTATTGGACTTCCCAACTATTTTCTAAAAATCCATAACCAATATTTTTAACTACTTTAAATACCCTAAAATTTCTTATTTCCACTAAAAATCACAAACTTATTTTTATAAAATTCTAGGGAAAATAAGGATCCTAGGAAAATTGGTTTCACAATTTTATCATTTTCCTACCATTTTCTATAATTGTTTTGGCTCTGGGGATAAAAGAAAAAGACAAACAGTGAACAGCACTGGGCCGAAACCACCCCAGGTCGGCCCACTATCAGCAGAAGCATGCCCACGTGCTCGCGCCCGCGGTAGTTTTGCACAGAGGCCCTTGGTTTAATAACTAACTCGAATCAGGTTTGTTTACTGTTTCACTGGGCCACTGACCAATTGCAGAAAGGCCCTCCAACTTCTATTTCTTCGCACGGCTAGGTCCCCGACGACGGCAGCGCACGGAGGAGCTCCGGCGAGCGCGTAGACCGGCCGATAGGGGCTATGACTAGCGCTCTCCGTCGACTAACACCTAATTCATACCTTAATCGATGTTTCCCCTAACTTAATTTCACCAATTGCGCACTAAAACTCTCTGGCCACGGTGACCGTGAGCAGCGTGGCAAGATCATCGTGTTCCCGGCGAGTGGTAATCTCTTAGTTCGAATTAGAGGCTCGGTAAGCATCGCAGGGTGACCAGAGTGCTCAAACAAGAGAGAGTGAGGGATGGACGGACCTAGAAAGGGCTGGCCGCGGTGAGGTTGCTCTTCGCGATGTTCTTGAACCGAATTGGGGAGAATGCGCAATTCGGGCGTGCTGGTGGACGATCGAGGGTGGGAGCGGGTGCTACAGCTTCACAATTATATGGCGCAACTATCCCCGCCCTCAATTTATAGGCTCCAAGGGCGGTTGCCGGTGAATTTTGAGGAGGACGCGCGGCGGCCGGAGGTGGAAGAGAGCACTGGTGCACGCGAGTTCGTGGCCAATGGTGTGGCAACCTCCCCGGCGATGATGGGATGGCCCAAGGGAGTCACGGCGACACGGTAGAAAGCTAGGCCACGCGGCGCGATGCCGGGAAGGGGCGGTTCTCCGGCGAGCTAATCTGCTCCAGCCGTAGGGTAGAAGGGGAGGCACGGGAGGCCGTCGGAGTGGCGTCCAGCTCACCGGCGGTGAAGATTTTTACTGGGCGATACTTATCTGATGGCCACGGCGCACGAATCACGGCGAGCGGCAATCGACGGCGACGGCCACCGGCGACGAGATCTTTTGGAGCTGGCGGTCGATCTGATCCGGTTAGGGTACTGTACCATCGTGAGCTCAGTAAAATGAACCTGACAGCCAAATTTGAAGCCAAGTTTTCTTCCAAGTTCATGTGACAACAGGTCCAAGTCTCTGCATCAAAGTTGTAGTGCTACATACCAGCTACAACTCGACTATAGGGTTTAAACTTATTTGAGCACTGGATCAAGGTTGAATTCATACTCAAAGTTGACCCAGTTACACTGAAAAGCTGAATTTCAGAATGAATCCAGCCTGACAGCCAAAGTTTGAGCATGATTATCTCCAAATTTCTCATAATACCATGGCTTGAATCCTTAAACAAAGTTGTTCTCCTATAATTGGGCTACAATTTTGATGTGGTGACCTAGGGCAAAAACCCTATAATTTGAAAGATGCAAAGCTCCAAAGTTGAGCCAATTCTCTGATTTTCAGACTTAGAATAGAACTCAAATGAGGTCCATTTTGCATTTAAGTCCAAAACTTAGGGTTTGGCTTTCAAGTCCACATATTTGTGAACCAATTGACTTAAAACACTTATTTAGCTTGGTTTTTGCACTTTAGTCCAAAAGTGGACAATTTTGCATATAAGCCCCTAGGGTTTGGTTTCAGGGTTTTCCAGGGTTCCAATTAGGGTTTCTGGTATCCCAGGGGTATAAATGTGATTCAAGTTTATTCTTGGGGTCATTTTATGACTTTTACCCTAAAGTCTTTAGGTTTCCTTAACTTGGGTTAAGTTTTACCCCTTTAATCCCTGTTTAGGGTTAAAGCTTCCTATCTAGGGTCCTATTTGCAAAACACTTAAAACAATACAACTTGTTTGAAATTTTTGCCTAGTGAATGCATTCTAGGTGTGTCAAACATATGCAATGCCAATGCTTATGATTTCATGCTCAAGTTTTAGTTATAGTAACACCAGGGGTGTTACATCCTTCCCCCCATAAAAGAATCTCGTCCCGAGATTAAAAATCCTAGGGTAGGTAATGGTAAAGGAAACACAGCACATTTTTATTTCCCAAATTCTGGTACAAGGCAGGGGTGATGTGGGGGTCACTTCTCTATTACACAGTTATACAGGCTTTACAATTTACAAGAGGCTAAAAAGCCTGGGAAATTCTTATTCAAAAAGTCTTGAGTTTCCCAAGTAGCCTCATCTTCAGAATGCTGGTTCCACTGTATCTTGTAGAACTTGAGAGTCTTTCTCCGGGTAACCCTGTCCTTTTGATTCAGAACTCGAATAGGATGTTCCGAGTATGTTAAATCTGGTTCCAGGACAACATCAGTTATTTCAACGGTTCGATCAGGAACCCGAAGACACTTCTTCAATTGTGACACGTGGAACACATTGTGCACAGCAGACAATGTTTCGGGTAGTTGGAGTCGGTACGCCACTGGTCCACATTGCTCAAGCACCAGGAATGGACCAATGTACCTGGGTGCAAGCTTCCCTTTAACCCCGAAACGCGATACACCCTTCATTGGTGAAACTTTCAAGTAGACATAATTGTCTACCAGAAAACATAAGGGTTGTCGTCGTCGGTCTGCATAACTCTTTTGTCGAGTCTGAGCTTTCTTCATATTATGAATAATTCTCTGAACCTTTTCTTCGACCTCTTTCACCATATCAGGCCTAAAGAAGTATCTTTCTCCAGGTTCAGACCAATTTAGCGGAGTTCGACACCGTCGTCCATATAAAGCTTCAAAAGGTGCCATCTTGATACTTTCTTGATAACTGTTATTGTATGAAAATTCCGCTAAGGGCAAACATTCATCCCATCTTTGTGAGAAGTCCAGAACACATGCCCGCAGCATATCTTCCAGTATTTGATTGACCCTCTCAGTCTGCCCACTGGTTTGAGGATGATAAGCCGAACTGTGGAGTAATTTAGTACCCAAGGAGTTGTGAAGTGCTTCCCAGAACTTGGCTACAAATTGAGGTCCACGATCCGACACAATGGTCTTCGGAACACCATGCAGACTGAGAATACAGGAAATGTATAATGCTGCATAAGTGGCTACTGTATATGTGACCTTGACAGGTAAGAAGTGGGCAATCTTTGTAAGTTGATCAATGATAACCCAAATAGAATCATACCCTTTGGCTGTCCTGGGCAGTCCCACAATAAAGTCCATACTGATGTCTTCCCATTTCCATGTTGGGATTGGCAAAGATTGTAATGGACCAGCAGTTTTCATGTGTATGGCCTTGACACGTCTGCAAGTGTCACATTTAGCCACATAGCGTGCAATTTCAATCTTCATCTTTGTCCACCAGTAATGCTGCTTTAAATCTTGGTACATCTTAGTGCTTCCGGGATGAATAGAATAACGACTAAGATGTGCTTCATCAAGAATTTGCTGGCGGAGCTCTTCGTTCTTTGGCACTACTATGCGGTTTTTAAACCATATCACACCTTGATCGTCTTCCTTGAAACACTTGGCTACTCCAGCCTTTATCTTCTCTCGAATGTGCTTCATACCCAGATTATCCTTTTGAGCATCAATTATCCTTTGCAAAATGATTGACTCAAGCTTTAGTTGATTTAGAGTCCCTTGTTGGATGATCCCCAGGTTTAGCTTCTCCATTTCTTGACACAAAGTGTTCTCGGAGATCTTCGCCATAAGACAGTGGCAGGAGGTCTTACGACTTAGTGCATCTGCCACCACATTGGCCTTGCCTGAGTGATAATGGATCTCCAGTTCATAGTCTTTAATGAGCTCAAGCCATCGTCTTTGCCTCATATTTAACTCTGACTGGGTGAAGATGTACTTCAAACTTTTATGATCTGTATATATGTGACAGATATTTCCCAGCAGATAGTGACGCCAAATCTTTAGGGCATGAACCACAGCAGCTAGCTCCAGATCATGAGTTGGATAATGCTCCTCATGTCGGCGCAACTACCTTGAAGCATACGCAATTACTCGGCCCTCTTGCATCAGTACACAGCCGAGCCCACTGCCAGATGCATCACAATATACGTCAAAAGGTTTAGTGATGTCCGGTTGAGCCAATACCGGAGCAGTGGTCAATAGTGTCTTCAATTGCTCAAAGGCTTCATTACACTTAGAAGACCAATTGAATTTAATGTCACTCTTCAATAAACTTGTGATTGGCTTCACAAGCTTAGAAAAATCTGGTATGAATCTGCGATAATACCCAGCTAGTCCAAGAAAACTCCGGACTTGGTGAACAGTTGTTGGGGGTTTCCACTCCAGAATATCTTTGACCTTGCTAGGATCTACCGCAATTCCTTTAGCCGATAACACGTGCCCCAAAAATTGAATTTCTTCCAGCCAGAACGCGCACTTTCTGAACTTGGCATATAGCTGATGTTCCCTGAGGTGCGTCAATACAATCCGTAGATGCTGAGCATGGTCCTCTTCATTCTTAGAATATATCAAGATATCGTCGATGAAGACCACCACGAACTTGTCCAACTCGGGCATGAACACCGAGTTCATCAAATAGGTGAAGTGGGCAGGAGCATTTGTGAGCCCGAAAGACATTACCAAGTATTCAAACAATCCATACCGCGTAGTAAACGCGGTCTTCGGTATATCCTCGGGCCGAATACGGATTTGATGATAGCCCGACCTGAGATCAATTTTGGAAAATACCCTCACCCCAGTCAGTTGATCAAATAAGATGTCGATCCTTGGAAGAGGGTACTTATTCTTGATGGTGACCTCATTCAGGGGTCGATAATCCACGCACATTCGCAAGGTTTGATCCTTCTTCTTAACAAAAATGGCGGGACAACCCCATGGGGACGAGCTTGGCCGGATGAATCCCTTATTTAGTAGATCTTGTAATTGAATCTTCAATTCCGCCAACTCATTAGGGGGCATACGGTACGACCTTCGGGAGATGGGAGCCGTACCGGGCTTTAGCTCAATTACGAATTCTACATCTCTTTCAGGGGGCAGTCTAGGCAAATCTTCCGGAAATACATCTGGAAACTCACATACTACCGGAATGTTCTTGATCTCCGGTACAATGGCTTCATAGACTCTACTAGAAGCTTTGGCTGGATTGGTTGCGGAGAGAGTCAAAAGAATCTCTTCGTGATTATAGTTCAACCTGACGGTTCTGAGTTCAGTGTTGAGGATTGCCTTGTGTTGGGTTAACCAATTCATACCCAAGATTACATCTATGTCCTGGCCTTTCAGAACAATCATGTTAGCAGGAAAGTTCCGTCCGGCCATTGTTATTGGCACTTCATAGGCCACTTCTCTAGTAAAAATGTGTCCCCCAGGTGAATGAATTTTAAATCCCTCCTTTGATTCATGGTATGCAATATGATGTTGCTCCACAAATTTCTTGCTAATGAATGTATGTGAAGCACCAGAATCAAAAAGAATAATTGTTGGGTGACTGGCCACGGGAAACGTACCCATCATCACCAGCTCTCCTTCCGGTGTAGTAGCCACTTGAGTGTAATATACACGCCCTGTCTTCTTTGTATTCTTCCCCACAGCATTTCCTTTAGGCTGAGCTGATTTCCCAGATCCTTGCGAAGCATTAGATTGATTTTGCCTAGGATATGGGCAGTCTTTGATAAAATGTCCCGACTTGCCGCAATTAAAACACCCAGTTGAAGAACTAGGCAAGGCAGGGAATCGAGTGCCTGGGGCACCCGGCTGTTTTGGGGTAGTGGGGATATTGTTGGGGCGAATAATGATAGGTTGTTTGAAAGGGAATGAGGGTGGACGAGAAAAAGTGCGATTTTGGCTTGAAGGTCGGATCACAAACCGTTGCTTCTTCGCCTGGCCCTGATTAGGCCTCTCACCACCGAATCCCTTATTCTTCCCAGAATTTGTGTATTTTGCTTCAACAGATAAGGCTGTGCTGACAGCCTTTCCATACGTGAGATCTATGCATGTGGCCATTTTCCTTTGTAGCCGATCATTCAGTCCCCGCATAAAACAGTTCTTCTTCTTTAAATCAGTATTCACCTGGTCGATGGCATACTGCGACAGGTGATTAAATTTGTTGAGATATTGGTTGACGGTATCTCCACCTTGTTGTAACTTCATAAATTCCTCTTGTTTCATATGCAGCACTCCTTCGGGGATGTAGTGTTCATGGAAGGCTGCTTTAAACTCATCCCAGGTGACTTGATGGTTGACAGGTTGAATAGCCACGGAATTTCCCCACCAGGTACTGGCAGGACCACGGAGTTGTTGTGCTGCGAACAACGGCTTCTGCGTCTCTGAGCAACGGAGAAGACCAAACTTTTGTTCAATAACCCGAATCCACTCATCAGCTTCTAGGGGATCTTCAGCTTTGACGAATAGGGGTGGACGGGTTTCAGAGAAGTCCAGATAGGTGGTTTCATGGGGGCCTTGCGGATAACCCCATCCTGCCTGCTGCTGGAATTGCTGCTGACCCGCCATTTCCCTAAGGAAGCGGGTATTGTCTGCGGTGGCATTCACCAAGGCGGCAATCGCCTCGGCTAAAGTGGGAGGAACCGGAGGTGGGTTTGGGGTAACATCCCTTCCCCCAGAAGTTCCGGCTGCGTCCTGTCCTCGAGTCCTGGTCGGCATCTGTGGCAAAGAACATTTGAAGTAAACATAATGTTCCAGAGAAAACCTTCCATTTTACATTACTATAAAAAGTAATGATACAGACTCGATATTACATAACAGGATACATTACCCATTATACAAAAGTTCAACCTATTATACAACAGTACACCCTACAATACACTACTCTACCTCTATTACACCATTATTCCTGCTTTCCATTACTCTTGGCGGCCTCATCGTCAGGTGTGGGAGTCCAGACATCAACCAACCTCAAAAGAAGGAGGGGGCTCAAAAAGGTCTAACTCCCCACCCAGCGCGCGTCCCGCAACGTGAGATGGTCCAGCTTCCGCCTCAGCAGGGTGTGCAGGCTCACTAGGGTGTAGTTGTGAGTATAGTATATGGACTTCCTCATGCAACGTATTGCAGTAAACCTGCAGGTTGTCGACAGTCGAGCTAAGTTCTTTAATTCGGGCCTAAGCCCTTGCTTCCTTAGCACACATTAGCAAACGAGACTGTACGGCCCAGTCAAGTGCTAAATCTCGATCAGCGAGTTGATCCTGCAAGTGACGGATGTCCCTTCTCAGTTCGTTGATTCTATCTCCGTCGGCGACCCAAGCATCGGTCCTGTGTTGAAGTGCTGCTTGAAGTCGACTCACACGGGCTTCAAGATCTCCGATGGGGTCATTACTTCCACTGCTGCTGCTTTCATGTCGGGGAGCCAATTGATGCCGAGGCACCCCAATTGGTCCCGTAGACTTGCGTGCCGTTAGCCTGGTGCGTGGCGGCATCTTTCTAAGGGGGAAATGTTATCAGTATAATTCTTAGCATGATGCATGTGTAAGTACAGAATCAACCTTAGTCGATTCAACCTTCTATACATTGCACTCTTCCTATATGGTCTTTAAAATAGACTCTTCAGAATACTTAGGTAAGAAGAGAAAAGAATTTTTAGGTAAGACTTTTGAAAATCCTTTTGAAGATGCCTCATAATATCTGCAAAGAAGGGCTACGCTCCGATACCAGCTGTGACAGAACCTCCCAAGTAATTAGGCCCACCTACAGTTGTCCTTGTCTAACAGACATCAGACACCCTGTAGATGTTCCTAAGTTACTTGACAAGCTCGGTATCTTTCCTTACCTTACCAGGAACGTTTCACCCGTCTTGCAGACATTACAGAACATCGGAGATAAAGAAATGCGGAAGCGAATTACATAACTTGCATTTATTTCAAAAGCAAGCTTGAGTTATTTTATTACAGACCAGAGCTAAAAGTGAGTGCAGAGTAGTAATATTATACAAACCAAGGGAGGCACAAACTCCTCCCGATAAGTTATAAACAAAAGATCCTATGTGGAGGACCGAGTCCTCCCGCACTTCAGTCTTGTTTTTCCTCATTTGGTACCACCTTGGAGCAAAAGCAACAAAAAATTGTCGCTTCCTCACCTAAAAACAACAAAGGGATAAACCCTGAGTATGGAATTACTCAGCAAGTCTTACCCGACTAAGGAAAAGACTCTCAAGGGTATGCTGGATAAATAGGAGTCAAGGAGAGGCTTTAGCAAAAATCAACTTATACTTTTGCAGAAGTAGCTTACTAAAGTGAGTCCTTACTTTCAATCTTTTAACGCCATGTTAAGTATTAATAGACTCTGTTTGCATCTAGTCTAATTTCAATCATCTCATCAATACAACATCATTTTTATCCATAGTGTTCACATCCTGACTTTAGGTTGTAGGAAAGTGACCAAGTCTTCATAACCGCGAAGGTACGGCGATCCGAATCGATTATACTTAGCTGAGGATCTCCAATCACACGACATATGTAGCACTTAACCCTTGCATATGTCAACCCGCCACCGGGGTTCTTAAGACCGGATCAGGTTCACGCAAACCGAGAGCATAGATACACCACCGTCCAGCCTCTTGCCACGGAGGGTACACGCTACTCTTGCCACCGCTCCACGCCCATTTCGTGTTATCTTATTCCGGCCTTAGTCTGCCTGAGGCAAGGCTTACCCATGACGAGGCATGTGACCAGTTAAAGGGTCCTCGGTTAGCACGCCTACATACGCGTTAATCCTTAACCAACTTGGGTAGAACATCACCTGTTCCTAACCCAAGTCTCAATTTAAGTATTTCCATCCTTAGGATTGTGTCTGTTCCTTAGGATGAAAGAGCATCACGGGGAACTTTGCAGTAAGATCCCACTATTGCTCCAAATGAAAATATTCTTGCAGGTAGAAGCCATCCTCTCCATGGTTAAATTGAGGACAACCTCTATCCACAAGATCTAAGCAAGGCTAAGCATTTTTGTAAATCATATTTTGATACTTCACAGAAGTATCTATAAAGGTATGGATATCAAGGAAAGCAATGCATCAAAGGGTTTCAAGTAACTCCTATGAACCTAATGCACATTTCACTAGACTTAAGTGTGCGAAAAGTATTTAAAACACAAGGAAAGGGGTTGCATGCACCGGGGCTTGCCTTCGTTCACGGGTGAGTCAGGCTCAGATCCACAGATATCAAAGTAGAAACTATTCCCGGCCTGAGACTCCGAAGGTGGTGGTGTCTCCTCTTCAGTTACTTCGATTTCTTCTTCACGTTCTAACCATAACCATACATAGGTATAAGAATGGATGCCATGGGATGCTCATGAGGATGCAAAGATAATATAAACTTATTATCTATATCTTGAATACAACTTTCCTTCACGGAATTCCGGGAACTTAGGGTTTCCGGAGTCGGTAAAGGAGTTCATAGGGCAGGGGGGTGTTTTAGGGTTTGGTGATCAAACAAGGTCCAAAACAATTCAAACTCTACCTAAGGCTCCTAAATATTGTTTTAAGCTCCCATAAAAAGTTTGGGAATTATTGGACTTCCCAACTATTTTCTAAAAATCCATAACCAATATTTTTAACTACTTTAAATACCCTAAAATTTCTTATTTCCACTAAAAATCACAAACTTATTTTTATAAAATTCTAGGGAAAATAAGGATCCTAGGAAAATTGGTTTCACAATTTTATCATTTTCCTACCATTTTCTATAATTGTTTTGGCTCTGGGGATAAAAGAAAAAGACAAACAGTGAACAACACTGGGCCGAAACCACCCCAGGTCGGCCCACTATCAGCAGAAGCATGCCCACGCGCGCGCGCCCGCGGTAGTTTTGCACAGAGGCCCTTGGTTTAATAACTAACTCGAATCAGGTTTGTTTATTGTTTCACTGGGCCACTGACCAATTGCAGAAAGGCCCTCCAACTTCTATTTCTTCGCACGGCTAGGTCCCCGACAACGGCAGCGCACGGAGGAGCTCCGGCGAGCGCGTAGACCGACCGATAGGGGCTATGACTAGCGCTCTCCGTCGACTAACACCTAATTCATACCTTAATCGATGTTTCCCCTAACTTAATTTCACCAATTGCGCACTAAAACTCTCTGGCCACGGTGACCGTGAGCAGCGTGGCAAGATCATCGTGTTCCCGGTGAGTGGTAATCTCTTAGTTCGAATTAGAGGCTCGGTAAGCATCGCAGGGTGACCAGAGTGCTCAAACAAGAGAGAGTGAGGGATGGACGGACCTAGAAAGGGCTGGCCGCGGTGAGGTTGCTCTTCGCGGTGTTCTTGAACCGAATTGGGGAGAATGCGCAATTCGGGCGTGCTGGTGGACGATCGAGGGTGGGAGCGGGTGCTACAGCTTCACAATTATATGGCGCAACTATCCCCGCCCTCAATTTATAGGCTCCAAGGGCGGTGGCCGGTGAATTTTGAGGAGGACGCGCGGCGGCCGGAGGTGGAAGAGAGCACTGGTGCACGCGAGTTCGTGGCCAATGGCGTGGCAACCTCCCCGACGATGATGGGATGGCCCAAGGGAGTCACGGCGACACGGTAGAAAGCTAGGCCACGTGGCGCGATGTCGGGAAGCGGCGGTTCTCCGGCGAGCTAATCTGCTCCAGCCGTAGGGTAGAAGGGGAGGCACGGGAGGCCGTCGGAGTGGCGTCCAGCTCACCGGCGGTGAAGATTTTTACTGGGCGATACTTATCTGATGGCGACGGCGCACGAATCACGGCGAGCGGCAATCGACGGCGACGGCCACCGGCGACGAGATCTTTTGGCGCTGGCGGTCGATCTGATCCGGTTAGGGTACTGTACCATCGTGAGCTCAGTAAAATGAACCTGACAGCCAAATTTGAAGCCAAGTTTTCTTCCAAGTTCATGTGACAACAGGTCCAAGTCTCTGCATCAAAGTTGTAGTGCTACATACCAGCTACAACTCGACTATAGGGTTTAAACTTATTTGAGCACTGGATCAAGGTTGAATTCATACTCAAAGTTGACCCAGTTACACTGAAAAGCTGAATTTCAGAATGAATCCAGCCTGACAGCCAAAGTTTGAGCATGATTATCTCCAAATTTCTCATAAGACCATGGCTTGAATCCTTAAACAAAGTTGTTCTCCTATAATTGGGCTACAATTTTGATGTGGTGACCTAGGGCAAAAACCCTATAATTTGAAAGATGCAAAGCTCCAAAGTTGAGCCAATTCTCTGATTTTCAGACTTAGAATAGAACTCAAATGAGGTCCATTTTGCATTTAAGTCCAAAACTTAGGGTTTGGCTTTCAAGTCCACATATTTGTGAACCAATTGACTTAAAACACTTATTTAGCTTGGTTTTTGCACTTTAGTCTAAAAGTGGACCAATTCTGCATATAAGCCCCTAGGGTTTGGTTTCAGGGTTTTCCAGGGTTCCAATTAGGGTTTCTGGTATCCCAGGGGTATAAATGTGATTCAAGTTTATTCTTGGGGTCATTTTATGACTTTTACCCTAAAGTCTTTAGGTTTCCTTAACTTGGGTTAAGTTTTACCCCTTTAATCCCTGTTTAGGGTTAAAGCTTCCTATCCAGGGTCCTATTTGCAAAACACTTAAAACAATACAACTTGTTTGAAATTTTTGCCTAGTGAATGCATTCTAGGTGTGTCAAACATATGCAATGCCAATGCTTATGATGTCATGCTCAAGTTTTAGTTATAGTAACACCAGGGGTGTTACACTGACCGTCTGTCTGTGGATGATAAGCTGAACTAAAATTCAGATGTGTACCCAAGGCTTCATGCAATTGCTGCCATAAATGAGAGGTGAACAGTGTTCCTCTGTCTGACACTGTCTTCTTTGGTACACCGTGAAGACAAACAATCCGGGACATGTACAGATCCACCAATACTGCACTGCTGTAGCTAGTCTTGACAGATATGAAGTGGGCTGACTTGGTTAAGTGGTCCACCACTACCCAAATGAAATCGTATCCAGCTCGAGTGCGAGGCAATCCGACTACGAAGTCCATTCCGATTTCATCCCATTTCCACTGAGGAATTTGCAACGGCTGCAACAACCCAGCTGGCTTCTGATGCTCTACCTTGATCCTCTGACAACGATCACATATAGCCACATGCTCTGCGATCTCCCTTTTCATTCCGTACCACCAGAATTTCTTCTTCAGATCCTGATACATCTTCTCACTTCTAGGGTGTATAGAATAAGCCGACTCATGAGCTTCCTTGAGGATCAACTCTTGAATAGACTGAACCTTGGGAACACACAAGTGGTCCTTGAACCATACCACACCTTCTGCATCTTCCCAAAAATCTTTGCCTCTTCCTTCTAGAATCAGTTGCCGGATTTCACTGATGTTCTCATCATTCTTCTGTGCCTCTTTGATCTCCCGCTCCAAGGTGGGTTCCAACTCAACTGTTACTCCTCACATGTTGTTCATAAATCCGAGGCTCAACCTGTCAAACTCTTTGGCCAACTCATAAGGCATCGAATGAGCGACCATCATATTGACTTGACTTTTCCTACTCAAAGCATCTGCCACTATGTTCGCTTTGCCTGGATGGTAATGAATCTCCAATTCATAATCTTTGATCAACTCTAACCATCTTCTTTGCCTCATATTCAGCTTCGACTGAGTGAATATGTACTTTAGACTCTTGTGGTCTGTGTAAACATCACATTTCTGCCCATACAGATAGTGCCTCCATGTCTTCAGTGCATGAACCACTGCTGCCAACTCTAGGTCATGGATTGGATAATTCTTCTAATGAAGCTTCAGCTGTCGAGATGAGTAAGCTACAACTCTTCCCTCTTGCATCAATACACATCCTAAGCCAGTGTAACAAGCGTCGCAATACACCGAGAAGGGCTTGTGCACATCGGGCAAGACTAATACATGCGCTGTAGTCAACTTCTCTTTTAGCGCTTCAAAGGCTTCTTAGCATTTTTTAGTCCACTTGAACTCCACTTTGTTGGCTAGCAAAGCTGTCATCGGTTTCGCAATCTTCGAAAATCCTTCAATGAATCGCCGATAATATACGGCCATTCCAATGAAGCTCTTGATTCCTCGGGCATCTGTTGGCGCTTTCCAGTTCAGAATATCTGCCACTTTCTTCGGATCCATAGCCAATCCATCTTTGTTTATTATGTGACCCAAGAACAGGACTTGATTGATCCAGAACTCGCACTTACTCAACTTTGCATACATCTGGTGCTCTCGCAATCTCTGCATTACCATCCTCAAATGATCCACATGCTCCTCCTCACTTTGCGAATATATAAGAATATCATCAATAAATACCACCACAAACTTGTCAAGATAGTCCATGAATACATTGTTCATAAGATTCATGAAGAAGGCTGGTGCATTCGTTAGACCAAAAGACATAACAGTGAACTCATACAACCCATACTTGGTAATGAATGCCGTCTTCGGAATGTCTGAAGGTCGAATCCTGAGCTGGTGATAACCTGACCTCAGATCTATCTTTGAGAACACACTGGCTCCTCTCAGCTGGTCGAACAGATCTTCTATCCTGGGCAAGGGGTACTTGTTCTTGATCGTGACCTCATTCAGAGCTCGATAATCAATGCACATCCTCCTAGTGCCATCTTTCTTCTCCACGAACAGGACAGGGGTGGCCCAAGGCGAGGTGCTTGGCCTAATGTAACCTTTCTCTGAAAGTTCATCAATCTGCTTCTTGAGTTCAACCAATTCTAGTCCAGATACTCTGTAAGCTCTTTTAGAAATGGTGGCGGTGCAAGGAAGAAGCTATATGGAAAACTCAACTTTCCGCTCAGGTGGCATACCTGGTAAATCTTCCGCGAACACATCTGGGAACTCTGACACAACCTTGATAGCCTCAAATGAATCTGCCTCCTTACTATCAATAGCCATCTGATGACAACCTCCTTTCCTTGGCTCAGGTGAGACCAACTTAGCTACCACTTCTTCTCCTAGTGGGGACACCAACTTAATTATCCTCTTATCACATCTGATAATTGCTTGGTACTTATCTAGCCAATTCATCCCTAGGATGACATCTATTCTCTGAGTACCCATTACTATGAGATTAGCGGGAAACACTATCCCCCTTATTTCCACACTTACATTCAAGCAAACACTATCGGCTCGAACTCTACCATCGACTGAGTCAATTTGAATAGGGGTTGTCATGGTAGTTATTGGAAGATTATGTGCTGAAGCGTCCCGATCCTTTGGGACTCAAATGTGATACAATTACTAGTCCCAGGAGGCTAGTAACCACATTTCTTACTTCAAATAGTTACAGAGTCTGAATAATGTTATTACAATACCGGGGGTACAAGCTCGAGAGTGAGCCGAAAAATATAAAACGCAGTGTGTAACACCCCAGGTGTTACACTGGCTAGAGCCACTTTGGCACTAGAAGCTGTGTTCACAATGGTGAAGACTTAGGGCACCACATAGGAACTTTGGAGCTCATGTGCTAATCAAGTTGCCAATGACATAAGAAGCATTACTCTAATCCTTGCACCCTTACTACCTTGGATAATAGGGGGAGAAGAACCCTAGACCTCTCCAAAGCCCTACCTTCCAAAACCCTAAGTAAGGGGGGAAAGAGAGTGAACAAGTGGGCAAAACATGTGTAACCTTTACCCAAACCCTAAGCAACATTATAACCATCAATTAAGGGAGGGAAATATTGCAAAAAGGCCCCTGGAGAAACCCCAATTCAAATCTTCAAGTGGAGAGAGAGCTAGAGCTCTCTATTTCCCTCTAAGTCACATCTTAGCCCTAATTCAAAGACCAGCCGTGTTCACTTTAAAGATGGCGCCAAAACCACTTGGGTTCTATACCAAAAATGTGCTATACCACTTAAGGCATCCCCTGGAAAAATTTGAGACCGAGACTCAGACATTTGACAGCACTTGACATCAGTTTTGTCGCTGAGTGGGCAGTGAGACAAGCCAGATTTGGCGCCCGTCTATCTCCCGATCTAGGGCGTATCATCCCTTGGAACTCACACATGTGAGATAGCCCTAGGTGCCAGGAGGAGGTCTGCGCCGGATTCATGGCGAGATTCGCACGTTTGCGATCTCTGGAGACGTTTGAACACTGGAAGAAACTCACCTCCACGTGTTCGACGCCTTCTGCCCGCGCCAGAGCACGCTCACGCGCGCCCTCGCACGCCCCGCGCCGCGCCCGAGCCAAACCCGCGCCGTGGCCCGCGCCCGAGCTTATAAAGCCCTCCCAGGCTTCGACTACACCCTTCCGCGCACCCTCCACACCTCACCGGAGTTAGCTCGTCGCCGTTTGCCCGTGCGCAGCGAGTCCGCGGCCGCCCAACCCCTCTACCACCTTAGACCAGCCAGCAGAGCCATCCCCAACCCCGTCCTGCCCTCGGAGAAGCTTGTGCACACCTCTGTGAGGCTCCCCGAGCAAGGAATCGGAAAGTACTTCGCCGGAGAAGCCAGTCCACGCTCGCCGGAGCTCTCGCCCCCGCCGGAGTACGTGGACCGGGTAAACCACTCCACCACCCTTCGATTCCTTGCGCACACAGTCGCTGCGTGACCCCGTGATGCTCACCGTGCCCTCGGATTGAACCAGTTCGCCGTGGTTTGGCCGGTATACTCGCCGCCGACGAGGACACCCGCCTGCCCGCGTGGACCGGGCGATTCCGGCCATCTCCGACGTCGATCCTAGGGGAATAGTGGAGTGGGGGTAGATTTGCGAAGGTGGATTTAGTTTAAACCCAGGGGCCTCGGTGTAAACTGTTTTTCCAGAAAACCTTTATTAAATCTGTTTTTAAATTGGACAGAAACTTTGAAAATGCATAACTTCTGTTTAAATCATCCAAATTTGGTCAAACCAATTTTGTCAGACTCCAATTAATGTAACCTATTTAAGAAAAATATAAAACCCCTTGGTGCTGTGGAAAACTTAAAAGTTCTGATTTAATGTTAGTTTTGGCCAAAAGCTAAATAATAGTAAGAAAAATAGTTAGGCTATTTGACTAGGGTTAGGAAAAATTGGAGAAGTTTATATTTACCTACTAACCTGTTTAAAAATGTTAAACCTCTCTGTCCACTCCATTTAAGTTAGTTTTACCCCTTATTCTATAATATGCTTAAGGATAGGGAAAATAGAAAATGTAATTTAATTAATGAACCAGAGAGTACCTCTATTTTTGTTAGGTTATTTATTCAATATAGTTCACTGGAAAAATATATCATACCCTGTTTTAGTGTAAAATAAATAAAATCTCTTTTGTTTTAATAAAACAAGTGAAACTTAGAAAAACTCTACAAAAATAACCCCAAGGTAAAAACACCCCCACCCTTGGGATAACTATTGTTTTATTAGAGAGAACTTAGGAAAAATATGAAATCTGCTGTTTGACATTTTTCAAATAATAATGTAGTAGAAAGTGCCTTTTTGACATTAAACTTAAGAAAATCATAACTAAATAACCACCCCTTAGTTTTCTGTGATTTTTAGCACAGAGGCCTATTATTACCAGAGGATGCCAACAAAAATAACCTTTAGGACAGAACCTACCCCCAACTAAGAGGTGTAGTGTAAAGTGGCCCTTTTTGCCTAACTTTTGTTATTTTTGTTTAAAGCCTAGCCTTGGTACTTAAAGCCTCAACTTCTTAAAACAAGTTAGAATAGCAAAGGGCAACCCACTGAAATTTTTACAGAATTTTTGGAAATTATTAAAACCTTGTTGTAGTTCAAACCTACCCTAAAAACCCTAAATGGAAATTAAAGAAAGGAAAATGAATAAGGGAACTTAATTTCATCCTAAACCCTTTATAAAATTGTCCCCTGAAATCTATGAAGCCAATACCAATCCACTATGTTATCCTCACTGAAAACCCAAGCCTAAGTAGTATCAAGCCTAACCCACTGGAAGCCCCGCATGACTGAGAAAACCCTAAGATACTTCTTAACTTAGTTTCTTTAGCTTAATGTTCTTAAATCTTGCATAATCATGACATACATGTTCATTGCATTTCGATAGACTGTAATCTTGCTGACGGAGAGTACATCCTCGTGCCGGAGCAAGGAGCTGCTCAGGAGGTAGCCCCAGATCCAGCACCCGAGCCTGCACCAGAGGACCTGCCAGCCACTGCTTTGGAAGGCAAGCCCCGGTTTTATGCATAACCTGTTATTTATGCTACTTTACTTCACTTAATGATTGTAGGAATGATTGTGCACTTAAGTGTAGGAATTGTTTGAAACCCTAGTTGCATGATCTCAGGAATCCCATTGGGATGGATACTAGTATGCTAGGTCGAGTAGCTGCTTTATTAAGTAGGATCTCGGTAGAAGATGAGTGATTTTTCTAGCACTCGCGCGAGGTCAGGACACTGATTGTACCCACTTTCATATCGTACTGATGTTGGTTGTGGACAACAATCCATGGGGATTGGTTTTCCACGGGATAAAATTTGAATAAGGATTAAGGTGTGGTACCGTGAGTCAAGCGTTTGAACGTACTAAGCACATGCCGAGAAATATGGTAAATCGGTAAGCCTAGTACCTGAGTGAACCTGGCAGTGGACATATCCCCTCACGCGTCCTGAGACGAGGTCTCCCATTCCGGTTATGGTGGGTACAAGTGCGGTCACTGCACGACGGCCAGTCGGGGTCAGTGGGGCATTGTACGCCAAGGCGGTGAGCCCTGATCTGCTGACGGGGAATCGATGGGGACGGTTGATGTGTGTGGGGACGGAGTGCCCCTGCATGTCGTGTGTTTAGGTTTACCTTGCAAGGATAAAAACTCGATTCGAATCGTCTGCTTCTCGCAGCTAATGAGATTGCTTGATCCATGCTGCTACATTGAGTAACAAGTGGAATGATGCGGAGATGATATAAGATGTTGATTGCTAAAATGTTTGCTACTTTGTATGAATAGATAGTACACTTTTAGCCTTAAGAGAGTCACACTTAACTTTGACTAAGTTAAAATCTTGATTTAGAAACTCAGCTAGTGCTTTTGGCAACCAAACCCCACAGCCAAACAGCTGCATGTCTAGGGGTAGAGGAGTAGACTACTCACACCGGGTAAGTCTAGCTGAGTATTAGTATACTCAGCCTTGCTTGTGGCATAATTTTTATAGGTTCTCTGGAGGAGATGGTTGCTGGGATAACTTGGCCGTCCACCTTGCCACCGGGTTGGACTGTTGAGTGGGACCCTGCCTCGGCTGAGGAGGAGCATGAGGAGTGATGGGACAGGCTTCCCCATCTCTCTGTTTAATGACTGTTAGTTTTATTCCGCTGCACTTCGAACAATGATGGATACTTTTGCAAAAACTCCGATGATGATAATGGTGATGTAATAATTTAACATTGTGACATGTATGGTTTTATGCTTTATTGTATTTGCTCTGTGACTCACCTTCGAGTGAGATTGTGGTACTTGATCCTGTCAGTGGCCGTGTCGGACTAGATCCGAGGGATTGACGGGTTATTCCCATTTAAGTGTGGTCTAGCCTCTAAGGCGGGACTTGGGCACTTAAGTTGGAATAATTCGGGCAGTTCCGCCACAGCTGGTATCGGAGCTTGTACCACCACAGAGGAATCAATAAAATATAATACCATCAATTTTCTAAATAAAACTTGATAGAAACAAGGTTGGATAGATAGTAGGACGAACAGGATAGACCTAGGACGTGAAGCCTTAGGTTAATAGAAGGGTAGCTAGGTGGCTAAGTAACTAGGCCCTACAGGCCACTTTTACAGGATGGGAGTTCCTCCCTATTCCTTTTATCTTGTGAGGTCGTTCAGGACGAGCATGCATGCATTCATGATTAAGCAAATGGATAACTGAGTAAGGACTTAAAAACAAGATAACAACCCAGTACCTTTTCATTTAACTAGAGAAAGGCTGCGTTTTATTTTCCTTGTTCTTTTTATAATTCTTTTTCTTTTACTTACGCTTAACCGTACACAGATGACTTCCCACGGATCCTCCGATGACGGAAATGCACTGACCCACACTGACGGACTTGCACGAGAGGGCTTTCCCCGCATTTTGTGGGAAGTACTTCAGGGGGCCGGATACACGACACCCCCTCAGTACGCGGTGCAGCAATTCGAGAAGCACCGGGTGCCCCGCTGTAGCGTGAGGATGACTTTGGAGCCTCATCCCCTGCAGCCAGGCTGGCGCTCCTTGGACTCAGAGTCTTTCGGGTACCGGGCAGAGGACACGATCGAGGCGATCGCTCTGCATGGATTGACTACCTTTTGCGAATTCCATCCCTTGGAGCTGGCTACCCACCCCATTGGCTTGTTCCCCGCTGAGAAGGAGGACGACCCAATGTGGAAGGATCGGGTGGAGCATGCCAAGGACATCTGGGCCATCTACCCAGGTCAGACTGCGCACTTGACAGTACGGTGCATGAATGCTCTGTACCGTCTGCAGGTGATGCGCGGTGAGGCAATGTCCCATCTGATGGCACTGCTGGAGGCAACAAAGATCACGCTGGATAACAGAGAGGAGCTCGTGGTTGATTTATCTCAAGAAATGGTGGAGAAGGATTTGCAGGTGGAGCAGCTATCCACGGATATTCAGGAGTTGGAGGAGCTGGTAGGTACCAGGGAGAACACCATCGAGGTCCTCGAGGATCAGCTCATTAACACTCAGCAGCAGCTTGCTGAGGCTAACGAGCACCTGGACATGCACCACCAGAAGATCCAGGACCAGGAGGCCAACGAGGACGTCGACATTGAGGGAGGAGATGATCCTACCTCCAGTGTGGACACTGCTGGCTCGGGAAGACCACCTTCCCCCGAGTCGAGTGTTGCTTCGTTCGCTCACTAGGTGTCCAGGGTAGGCTTAGAAGTCGGATAGTCGGACTCCTCGCAGCTAGCTTAGCTTTTGCACCCTTGGGGTACTAGGCTAGATAGAGTTGAGTCATTTTGGAACAATTTGATGTAATCATGTTAAACTCTCTTGGGAGCTTGTCTGATGGATGCTTTTATCAGTTTAAATTTGGAAGGAAGAATTTATGCCTCTTAAAATCCCTTTTGTTGAAGTCGGAATCTATCATGCTGTTTTAACTTTGTCCCCGTGATAAAAATCTTGAAATTTGGAACTGTGGTGTTAAGTAAGTATGTGGTTTTTCAGATGGCCGGGAGGCAGCGTCGTGGCCAGAACGAGCACGTTCCACCGCCGCCCCCACCTCCCACTCTGCAGGAGCTCATGGCTCAGCAGAATGAGATCCTGAGGCAGCTGGCTCAACGTCAGCCACCACCCCAGCATTATGGTGGTGGAGACCACCAGCGTCACCCCGCGGCGGCCACCTATCAGGAATTCCTCAGCACCCAGCCTCCATTGTTCACGAGGGCGGAGGACCCACTTGACGCAGATGTGTGGCTACGAGTGGTGGAATCCAAATTCCCACTGCTCCATGGAGTTTGCTCAGAGGTCACCAAAGTCAGGTTCGCCACCCAGCAGCTTCGCGGACCTGCAAGGACTTGGTGGGATCATTTTCTTGCTATGCAGCCAGAGGACCGAGAGGTGGAGTGGAGGGAGTTCAAGGCAGCTTTTAGAGGACACCATATACCAGCCGGGATCATGGACAGGAAGCTCAATGAGTTCTTGGCACTCACTCAGGGCAACAGGACAGTGTTGCAGTATGCCCAGGCCTTTAATGACTTGTGCCAGTACGCGGGATATCATGCAGATACAGATGAGAAGAAGAGGGACAGATTCAGAAGGGGGCTCAGCACTAAGCTCCGGGATCGTCTCAACACCGTCAGGGCCAACAGCTACAATGAGTTGGTTAACATGGCTATCTCCCAAGAGGACTGTATTACAGCTAGGCAGGCAGAGAAAAAGAGGAAGACCCCTGTGGCAGGACCCTCAGCTCAACCACAGCGCTTCAGGATTGTGTCCGACACCCAGGGCAGGGGGCCCCAGCAGCAGCAAGGGCGATGGGTAATCCAACCGCAGCAGCAGCAGGCACCCAACCGCACCCAATTTCCAGCTCAGAGGAGCAATCAGCAGCAGCAGCAGTACCGCCAGGCCAATGACAACAGATGCTTCACATGTGGCAACACTGGGCATTATGCCAAGAATTGCCCCAGGAACCAGCAGAGGCAGGGGCAGAATGCAAATCAGAACCAAGGGAAGAGGCAGAAGGTGCAAGTAAGGCAAGGCAGGCTAAACTTCACCACCATGGCTGACATTCCAGAGGGAGCACCCGTCATGACTGGTATCTTTACAGTTTTGAATTATCCTGCTATTATTCTATTTGATTCTGGTGCATCGCATAGTTTTATTAGTGCAAAGTTTAGCGCCAAATACCAGTTGCCCTTTCACCACACCGATGGGGGCATTACAATTTCAACCCCAGGAGGCAGAGTTGCCACTTACCAAATTAACAAGAATGTGCCTATAAAGTTTGGTAGTCTGATAATTAAAGCCAGCCTTCTCATTTTGGGGTTGGAGAGTGTGGACATTATATTGGGAACTGACTGGTTGACCAGAAATCAGGCTGTGATGGATATTTCGGCTAGAGCCATAGAGGTGCACTCACCAACTGGTGGTGAGACCACACTGTATTTGCCTGACCAGGGTTGTACCCGATCTTGTGCTTTTGTTATGTTAGAATCCCCAGTGGAAAAGATCCCAGTGGTCAGTAACTATCCGGATGTTTTTCTAGAGGAATTGCCAGGGATGCCACTTGACCGAGATATTGAGTTCGCAATTGAGTTGCAACCCGGGACCGCTCCTATCTCCAAGAGACCCTATAGGATGCCTCCCGCGGAATTGGCAGAATTGAAGAAGCAATTGCAAGAGTTGTTGGACAAGGGGTTTATTCGTCCAAGCACTTCACCATGGGGATGTCCAGCATTATTTGTGAAGAAAAAGGATGAGAGTTTGAGGATGTGTGTTGACTACCGTCCTCTCAATGCGGTAACTATTAAGAACAAATACCCGCTGCCCCGCATTGATGTTCTGTTCGATCAATTGGTAGGAGCCAAGGTATTCTCCAAGATAGACCTTCGCTCAGGTTACCATCAGATCAAGATCCGTGCCAGTGACATTCCCAAGACGGCTTTCTCTACCAGATATGGACTGTATGAGTTTCTGGTGATGTCTTTTGGGCTGACCAATGCCCCGGCTTATTTTATGTACTTGATGAACTCAGTATTCATGCCAGAGTTAGACAAGTTCGTGGTCGTTTTTATTGATGACATTCTGGTCTATTCCAAGAATGAAGATGAACATACCGAGCACCTGCACATCGTGCTTCAGCGGCTGCGCGATCATCATCTTTATGCTAAGTTGTCTAAATGTGAGTTCTGGCTGAAGGAGATTAAATTCTTGGGTCACACAATTTCCCAGGATGGGATATCCGTTGATCCTGAGAAGGTGCAGGAGGTGATGGATTGGAAACCCCCGACTACAGTGAAGCAGATTCGGAGTTTTCTGGGACTGGCAGGGTATTATCGACGATTTATTCCGGATTTCTCCCGAATTGCCAAACCAATGACTGAACTGTTAAAGAAGGGAGTCAAATTTGAGTGGAGCCAAAAGTGTGAAGATGCCTTTCATACCTTGAGGCAGCATTTGACAACAGCCCCAGTGCTGGCCCAACCTGACAACACCAAGCCATTTGAAGTTTATTGTGATGCTTCTGGTACTGGATTTGGATGTGTCTTGATGCAAGAGAACAGAGTGATTGCTTATGCTTCCCGGGCACTCAGGCCCCATGAGCAGAACTACCCCACTCATGATCTGGAATTGGCAGCTGTGGTTCATGCTCTAAAGATATGGAGACACTACTTGATGGGAGCTCACTGTAACATCTACACTGATCACAAGAGTCTCAAATACATCTTCACTCAGGCAGATCTGAACATGAGGCAGAGGAGATGGTTAGAGTTGATCAAGGACTATGATTTAGAAGTGCATTACCACCCAGGTAAGGCCAATGTTGTGGCAGATGCCTTGAGCAGAAAGGCCCAGTGTAATTGTATGAGCATGGATGTGGGAGTGACCACCCTGTGTGATGAGTTGTGTAAGCTGAACCTGGAAGTTGTTTCTTCGGGTAACCTAAGCTATATCTCGGTGGAACCCACGTTGCAAAAGCAGATCGTCAGGGCACAGGTTGAGGATAAGGGTGTTCAGGTTATCAAGGATATGATTAAGCAAAAGGCAGAGAAATACAAGTGTTTCCGACAGGATAGCAAGGGAATTCTATGGTTTGGAGATCGATTGGTTGTTCCCAAGGACCCTGAGCTTAGAAAGAAGATACTAGATGAAGCTCACCTTTCCAAATTCTCCATGCACCCTGGTAGCAACAAGATGTACCATGACCTCAGATCTTTATATTGGTGGACTAGAATGAAAAGAGAAATTGCCAAGTACATATCCGAGTGTGATACTTGCCAGAGGATAAAGGCTAGTCACTTGAAGGCAGCAGGCCCTTTGCAACCCCTTCCCATACCATCTTGGAAATGGGAGGACATTTGCATGGACTTTATAGTGGGATTACCCAATACTTCCAGGCACCATGATTCTATTTGGGTTATCGTGGACAGGTTGACCAAGACTGCTCATTTCTTGCCAGTGCATACCACCCATAGGGCAGAGAAGTACGCTGAAATTTATGTTGATCAGATAGTAAGGTTGCATGGTATTCCCAAGACCATTGTATCTGACAGAGGAGCACCATTTGTGGCACGATTTTGGGACCAATTGCAAGAGTCACTTGGGACCCATGTCATCCGAAGCTCAGCATATCACCCTCAAACAGATGGCCAAACAGAAAGGGTGAATCAGATTTTGGAAGACATGTTGCGAGCATGTGCACTACATTATGGGAAGGATTGGGACAAGTGTCTGTCTTTGGCGGAGTTTTCTTACAATAACAACTATCAGTCCAGTTTGAAGATGGCACCTTTTGAGGCATTATATGGGAGAAGGTGTAGGACCCCACTTAATTGGTCTCAAGCAGGAGAAAGGGAAATTTTTGGGCCAGATTTAGTACTCGAGGCAGAGGCAAAGGTCAGGGTTATTACCAAGAACTTAGAAGCTGCTCAGGCCAGGCAAAGGAGCTATCATGATAGGAGGCGGAAGCCTCTACAGTTTGAGGTGGGAGATCATGTCTATCTTAAGGTATCACCCACCAAGGGTGTCCAGAGATTCGGAATCAAGGGCAAGTTAGCTCCTCGCTACATTGGACCCTATGAGATCAAGGCAAGTTGTGGACCCGTGGCCTATCAAGTGGAATTGCCACCTCACATGTCATCGGTTCATAATGTGTTCCATGTATCTCAGCTGCGGAAATGCGTTCGTCTACCCACTGAAGTGCTACCAGAACCAGACATTGAGATAGAACCAGACTTGTCCTACCAAGAGTACCCCGTCAAGGTATTAGATCAGAAGGAAAGATCAACTCGGGCAAGGTCGGTCAGAATGTATAAGGTTCAGTGGAGTCACCATTCAGCAGAAGAAGCTACATGGGAGACTGAGGATTTTCTACGCTCTCGCTTCCCCGACTTTCTACCCAAAGGAGTCGGTATGTAACCCCAAAACCCCACCCCCACCTGCCCTTTGAATCCAATTATAAGAAAAACTTAGATAACAAGGATAGTCTAAGTTGTGGATTTAACTTAAGAAGGGCTTCCTTCTGAAGTTGCAAAGAGGATGACATTCGAAGAGCAGTTAACAAGAGAAACTTAAGTGTAAAGGAAAAACACCACCATTACACCTTCAAGCACCCCTCCAAGGGACTCTACCTAAATCTCTGGACAAGATTCCTTTAAGGGGGGAGGGCTGTAACACCCCAGGTGTTACACTGGCTAGAGCCACTTTGGCACTAGAAGCTGTGTTCACAATGGTGAAGACTTAGGGCACCACATAGGAACTTTGGAGCTCATGTGCTAATCAAGTTGCCAATGACATAAGAAGCATTACTCTAATCCTTGCACCCTTACTACCTTGGATAATAGGGGGAGAAGAACCCTAGACCTCTCCAAAGCCCTACCTTCCAAAACCCTAAGTAAGGGGGGAAAGAGAGTGAACAAGTGGGCAAAACATGTGTAACCTTTACCCAAACCCTAAGCAACATTATAACCATCAATTAAGGGAGGGAAATATTGCAAAAAGGCCCCTGGAGAAACTCCAATTCAAATCTCCAAGTGGAGAGAGAGCTAGAGCTCTCTATTTCCCTCTAAGTCACATCTTAGCCCTAATTCAAAGACCAGCCGTGTTCACTTTAAAGATGGCGCCAAAACCACTTGGGTTCTATACCAAAAATGTGCTATACCACTTAAGGCACCCCCTGGAAAAATTTGAGACCGAGACTCAGACATTTGACAGCACTTGACATCAGTTTTGTCGCTGAGTGGGCAGTGAGACAAGCCAGATTTGGCGCCCGTCTATCTCCCGATCTAGGGCGTATCATCCCTTGGAACTCACACATGTGAGATAGCCCTAGGTGCCAGGAGGAGGTCTGCGCCGGATTCATGGCGAGATTCGCACGTTTGCGATCTCTGGAGACGTTTGAACACTGGAAGAAACTCACCTCCACGTGTTCGACGCCTTCTGCCCGCGCCAGAGCACGCTCACGCGCGCCCTCGCACGCCCCGCGCCGCGCCCGAGCCAAACCCGCGCTGTGGCCCGCGCCCGAGCTTATAAAGCCCTCCCAGGCTTCGACTACACCCTTCCGCGCACCCTCCACACCTCACCGGAGTTAGCTCGTCGCCGTTTGCCCGTGCGCAGCGAGTCCGCGGCCGCCCAACCCCTCTGCCACCTTAGACCAGCCAGCAGAGCCATCCCCAACCCCGTCCTGCCCTCGGAGAAGCTTGTGCACACCTCCGTGAGGCTCCCCGAGCAAGGAATCGGAAAGTACTTCGCCGGAGAAGCCAGTCCACGCTCGCCGGAGCTCTCGCCCCCGCCGGAGTACGTGGACCGGGTAAACCACTCCACCACCCTTCGATTCCTTGCGCACACAGTCGCTGCGTGACCCCGTGATGCTCACCGTGCCCTCGGATTGAACCAGTTCGCCGTGGTTTGGCCGGTATACTCGCCGCCGACGAGGACACCCGCCTGCCCGCGTGGACCGGGCGATTCCGGCCATCTCCGACGTCGAGCCGTACCTCGACGTGACCACCAGAGTCTCCCCGAGCCGACCCCACCCTTCGCCGGACCTCCCTCGCCGCCGGTAAGCCGTGCCGCCCTTTTCTTTCCCGCGGTTACTGTTTGCATAAGGGGAAGGACTGCGGGTGAGAGGGAGAGAAGGTCAGGGGGTTTTGTGAAATGTCAGAGACACAGGGGAATAGTGGAGTGGGGGTAGATTTGCGAAGGTGGATTTAGTTTAAACCCAGGGGCCTCGGTGTAAACTGTTTTTCCAGAAAACCTTTATTAAATCTGTTTTTAAATTGGACAGAAACTTTGAAAATGCATAACTTCTGTTTAAATCATCCAAATTTGGTCAAACCAATTTTGTCAGACTCCAATTAATGTAACCTATTTAAGAAAAATATAAAACCCCTTGGTGTTGTGGAAAACTTAAAAGTTCTGATTTAATGTTAGTTTTGGCCAAAAGCTAAATAATAGTAAGAAAAATAGTTAGGCTATTTGACTAGGGTTAGGAAAAATTGGGGAAGTTTATATTTACCTACTAACCTGTTTAAAAATGTTAAACCTCTCTGTCCACTCCATTTAAGTTAGTTTTACCCCTTATTCTATAATATGCTTAAGGATAGGGCAAATAGAAAATGTAATTTAATCAATGAACCAGAGAGTACCTCTATTTTTGTTAGGTTATTTATTCAATATAGTTCTCTGGAAAAATATATCATACCCTATTTTAGTGTAAAATAAATAAAATCTCTTTTGTTTTAATAAAACAAGTGAAACTTAGAAAAACTCTACAAAAATAACCCCAAGGTAAAAACACCCCCACCCTTGGGATAACTATTGTTTTATTAGAGAGAACTTAGGAAAAATATGAAATCTGCTGTTTGACATTTTTCAAATAATAATGTAGTAGAAAGTGCCTTTTTGACATTAAACTTAAGAAAATCATAACTAAATAACCACCCCTTAGTTTTCTGTGATTTTTAGCACAAAGGCCTATTATTACCAGAGGATGCCAACAAAAATAACCTTTAGGACAGAACCTACCCCCAACTAAGAGGTGTAGTGTAAAGTGGCCCTTTTTGCCTAACTTTTGTTATTTTTGTTTAAAGCCTAGCCTTGGTACTTAAAGCCTCAACTTCTTAAAACAAGTTAGAATAGCAAAGGGCAACCCACTGAAATTTTTACAGAATTTTTGGAAATTATTAAAACCTTGTTGTAGTTCAAACCTACCCTAAAAACCCTAAATGGAAATTAAAGAAAGGAAAATGAATAAGGGAACTTAATGTCATCCTAAACCCTTTATAAAATTGTCCCCTGAAATCTATGAAGCCAATACCAATCCACTATGTTATCCTCACTGAAAACCCAAGCCTAAGTAGTATCAAGCCTAACCCACTGGAAGCCCCGCATGACTGAGAAAACCCTAAGATACTTCTTAACTTAGTTTCTTTAGCTTAATGTTCTTAAATCTTGCATAATCATGACATACATGTTCATTGCATTTCGATAGACTGTAATCTTGCTGACGGAGAGTACATCCTCGTGCCGGAGCAAGGAGCTGCTCAGGAGGTAGCCCCAGATCCAGCACCCGAGCCTGCACCAGAGGACCTGCCAGCCACTGCTTTGGAAGGCAAGCCCCGGTTTTATGCATAACCTGTTATTTATGCTACTTTACTTCACTTAATGATTGTAGGAATGATTGTGCACTTAAGTGTAGGAATTGTTTGAAACCCTAGTTGCATGATCTCAGGAATCCCATTGGGATGGATACTAGTATGCTAGGTCGAGTAGCTGCTTTATTAAGTAGGATCTCGGTAGAAGACGAGTGATTTTTCTAGCACTCGCGCGAGGTCAGGACACTGATTGTACCCACTTTCATATCGTACTGATGTTGGTTGTGGACAACAATCCATGGGGATTGGTTGTCCACGGGATAAAATTTGAATAAGGATTAAGGTGTGGTACCGTGAGTCAAGCGTTTGAACGTACTAAGCACATGCCGAGAAATATGGTAAATCGGTAAGCCTAGTACCTGAGTGAACCTGGCAGTGGACATATCCCCTCACACGTCCTGAGACGAGGTCTCCCATTCCGGTTATGGTGGGTACAAGTGCGGTCACTGCACGACGGCCAGTCGGGGTCAGTGGGGCATTGTACGCCAAGGCGGTGAGCCCTGATCTGCTGACGGGGAATCGATGGGGACGGTTGATGTGTGTGGGGACGGAGTGCCCCTGCATGTCGTGTGTTTAGGTTTACCTTGCAAGGATAAAAACTCGATTCGAATCGTCTGCTTCTCGCAGCTAATGAGACTGCTTGATCCATGCTGCTACATTGAGTAACAAGTGGAATGATGCGGAGATGATATAAGATGTTGATTGCTAAAATGTTTGCTACTTTGTATGAATAGATAGTACACTTTTAGCCTTAAGAGAGTCACACTTAACTTTGACTAAGTTAAAATCTTGATTTAGAAACTCAGCTAGTGCTTTTGGCAACCAAACCCCACAGCCAAACAGCTGCATGTCTAGAGGTAGAGGAGTAGACTCCTCACACCGGGTAAGTCTAGCTGAGTATTAGTATACTCAGCCTTGCTTGTGGCATAATTTTTACAGGTTCTCTGGAGGAGATGGTTGCTGGGATAACTTGGCCGTCCACCTTGCCACCGGGTTGGACTGTTGAGTGGGACCCTGCCTCGGCTGAGGAGGAGCATGAGGAGTGATGGGACAGGCTTCCCCATCTCTCTGTTTAATGACCGTTAGTTTTATTCCGCTGCACTTCGAACAATGATGGATACTTTTGCAAAAACTCCGATGATGATAATGGTGATGTAATAATTTAACATTGTGACATGTATGGTTTTATGCTTTATTGTATTTGCTCTGTGACTCACCTTCGAGTGAGATTGTGGTACTTGATCCTGTCAGTGGCCGTGTCGGACTAGATCCGAGGGATTGACGGGTTATTCCCATTTAAGTGTGGTCTAGCCTCTAAGGCGGGACTTGGGCACTTAAGTTGGAATAATTCGGGCAGTTCCGCCACACAGTGGAAGATAAATTAGCCCAGGCCACAGGCAGAACTGGGTGAAGACACAACCCCTTCAATCAAGCATAGCAGAAAAGAAGTCTTCAGCTGTTGAAAAACATAAATAAATCTGGGTGAATACACTAGGTATTCCGCAAGCCCACCCGGCTCCCGTAAAGAGAAAGTGACCTATATTGTACATGCTTCATATGGTGGAGTTGAAGTCACTCATCCTTTTTCAGAGAAAGGCAGTACTCGTTGTTTAGGGTTTTCCCAAAACAATAGAAATGACATTTGTTTGACCACCACTGAGCTTCCCGCTCCCGTGGCACTTCTTTCTTTCCAGAAACACACACATATTTCCCTGTTCCCAGTTGTTATAGAAACACTAATTGTCATACCATACCAGACTCGTCCATACCGGTGGACACAGACTATTCGAATAGGTTTAGACTCTGCGCAGAGGGGTACACTTTACCCACTAGTCCGGCTCTACGATCTCATGGCCAATGAGATCCGAATCCGAAACTCTTTCCTTCCTTGGACGTCCTAACCTTAACGGTTATACCAGAAGAAGTCAGGCCACCGCCATGTCCAAACCGGACAAAACATTCCCCCTCCTTATCCTCCCGGTGCTCCCCAGCCTTCATAACCCTGGGGTTGGATCGTACGAGTTCAGATCGAGTGGCTGCCCACACAGCCTCGAGTGGTTGTACTTTTTATGAGTACAAGTAATGAAAGATGACAAACCGGTCCTTATACGAGAGGACAATCCTTCTGCTCACGCCTAAACCAGCTGAGCCATCACCTTAGGCCCTCCCCTAAACCAGGGAGTCCCTGATCATCCTACTCACCAGGTGATGAGGGTGAATACCCTTCATCACACACTTTTTGGAAAACATGTTACTTGCACCCTTTTACTTATCCCATATCTTGTAATCAAAGGTAATAGTTAATGCGGGCTCTCTCATGCTCACCATGCAATTTGATTCCATCCCATATTCCAGGCTTAGGCAGTGGTAGAGAGAGAAATAGATAAATAATGCATCAAGGGAAGGATGGACTTGCCTTCGTCGAAGCTTTCCTGGCACAAGAGGTTTATCTCGGAGGGGTCGGGTTCTTGTCCTTCTTCCGGAGCTATAAATTCCGGAGGATCGGATCCCTCTTCCGCTAATCAAACACAGATAATAACAATACATCAATCATGGTGACTTTAGTGGGGGTGTGCCATTTCTTATATCTCATTATTTTGGTGCCCTATAATTTATTTGAACTATTTTTGGTACATAAAATATTAGCATATAATTCTATATGAGAAACATGGGAAAAGAAAAGAGAAAATAAAAAGAAAAGGAGTTTCCTGCCTTGCTGGGCCAGGGGGTATTTCGTCCCACCCGGGCGCGAGCGCGCGGGCGTGCTGGCGGCCCAGCTGGCCCAGCAGCGAGGGGGGAACGACGGGGGATGGCGCTGTGGCGCGGGGCCCACACGCCAGCGAGGGGGGGTTTAACGGCGTGGACGACAACGGAGGGAGGGGGGTGAGTCGATCGGAGTTCGGCCGGCGGTGGAATCTGCGGCGGTTCTCCGCCGTGGGCCCGGTTCTGCGGCGGGGAGGCGGTGGCGAGACACGGGCGGGGGCAGGGGATCACCGGGGTGGGGTCAATTTGACCGCCGGGGGCCTATGGCGGCTGGTCCGTGGCGTGGTGGCGGGTGTCCACGGCGGTGAGGTCGCCGGTGAGGATGCCGGGTGCAATAGGAGGTGGGGAGGGGTGCCTCGTGACCGTGAGTGTGTTGCGGAGCTTCGCGCACTGGTTAATCGAACTGATGATCACTGGGAAGGGGGAAAGGGGCTCACCAGAGTGACGGGGGAAGCACGGCGGTGCTAGCTTGATTCACTCGGGGGAAGGAGGAGGAGTTGGCCAGAGCTGGTGTGGTGAGGACAGGGCTCGGGCGGTTCCTTTTATAGGCGCCCGGGAGAGGGAGAGGGATGGAGGGGACGGCGAGCGACGACGAGCTCGCCATGATGGCGGGAAATGAGCTAACGGCGATTGGGACGGCTCGGGCAGGCGAGGGGTGAGGGGACGGCTCGGGCACAGTGGCGAGGTGGTTGCTGAGGCCGGTGCAAGCCTTAATGGCGAGGCGACGGGGCGTGAGGCGCTCGGCGACGAACGCGGCGGTGAGGCATGGGCGAGAACGACGGAGCTGACAGGCGGGCCCGAGCTGCCAGGGAGAGGGAGCGGCGCAAGAGGGAGGGAGTCGAGTCGCTGACTGGTGGGGCCGAGCTGTCAGCGGAGGCGCGGGCGCGCGGAGTTGGGCCGCCTGGGCCGGGGAGAGGGGGGAGGAGTGCAGGCGCGCGGCGCGGGTTGGGCCAGATTCGGCCCAACCGAGGGGGGAGTTTCTCTTTTTCTTTTTCTGATTTCTAATTCCTTTCTTTTCCTTTTCTATTTTTGTTTCTTTTTATTTCTTTTTCCTTTGAATCAAAAAATTTCTAAATGATCTTGAGTGATAAATATAGTCTATGTGAGGTGCTCCTATGATTTCAAGTGTATGCACATGATGGGGTGATCTAAGGGTTGAGTTAAGGGAGAAAATAAAATAAGAGGGGGGGTTAGGAGGTTAGGGTTTCAAACCTTGGGTTGGGATTTTTGGGATGTTACAAACCTACCCCACTTAAAGGAATCTCGCCCTCGAGATTTAGACTGGATTTGAGAAAAGATAAGGGTATTCCCTCCTCAAGGAGTCCTCACTCTCCCAGGTAGCTTCCTCTTCTCCTTCTCTGCTCCACTGAACTTTACAGAGCTTCACTTCTGAGGTGCGGGTCTTTCGAACAGCCGAATCAAGAATCTTTATTGGCTTCTCTCAGTACTGAAGATCTTTCTGAATCTGCACTACCTCTTCTTCGATGTGACTTTCTGGTGCTTGCAGGCATTTGCGGAGCTGGGATACGTGAAACACATTGTGGATGTCAGACATGGACTCTGGTAGTTCAAGACGGTATGCTACGGGTCCCACTCTGCCAATGATGGGATAGGGACCGACGAAATGTGGTGCTAGTTTTCCTTTCACTTGGAACCTCCTGACACCACGCATCGGGGAGACCTTGAGGTAAACGAAATCTCCTTCTTCAGTTCTGAGCTCTCTCCGCCTATTGTCCGCATAACTCTTCTGTCGACTCTGAGCTTCAAGTAATCTCCTGCGGATCAGGGCAACTTTCTCTTCTGCCTCTTTGACAAAGGCAGGTCCTTCTAGTGCTTTTCCCCCTACGTTGGACCACATGAGAGGTGTCTGGCATTTTCGTCCATACAACGCTTCGAATGGTGACATCTTGATGCTGGCCTGATAGCTGTTGTTGTATAAGAACTATGCGTAGGGTAGACTGGATTCCCAACTTCTATCGAATGCTAGCACACATGCTCTTAATAAATCTTCGAGGACTTTGTTAACTCTTTCTGTCTGCCCGTCTATCTGAGGGTGATAAGCGGTGCTGAAATCTAGCTTGGTGCCCATAGCTTTCTGAAGGCTTGTCCAGAATTTGGAGGTAAACTGGGTTCCTCTGTCTGACACTATCTTTCTTGGGATGCCATGGAGTCTGACTATCTCTTTGAGATAAATTCGGGCAAGGGTGGCTCCTCCAAAAGTAGTTTTTACTGGAATGAAATGGGCTACCTTGGTGAGGCGATCTATTATTACCCAGATGGAGTCATTCCCTTTTTGTGTCCGGGGTAGTCCGGTTACAAAATCCATGCCTATTTCTTCCCATTTCCATTCAGGCACGGGGAGGGGTTGTAATAGGCCAGCAGGTTTTTGGTGCTCGGCCTTCGTCCGTTGGCAGGTGTCACACCGGGCCACATATTGAGCTATCTCTTTCTTCATCCCTCTCCACCAGTATCTGGTTTTGAGGTCAAGGTACATCTTGGTAGTTCCTGGGTGGATGGATTAGGCTGAGTTGTGAGCTTCCTCGAGCAGGACCTCTCGTGCTTCCCCTTTTGGTACACACAGACGATTTTTGAACCAAAGGGCTCCTTGTTCATCTGCCCTGAGGTCCGGGAGTTGTTCATTGCGGGCTTTTTCCACAAGTCTTGCTATCTCTGGGTCTAGGCGTTGAGCTTTGTATATGAGGTCTTCCAGCATTAGTCTGACTTCGAGACTGCCGCTGTTTCCCAGACATGTATTCAGTTGAGCTGATTCTTTCTTCCAATCTTCTAAAAAGTTGGTTCCCTTTATTCCGAATGGTTTTCGACTGAGGGCGTCTGCTACCACGTTGGGCTTCCCGGGGTGATAATGAATTTCTAGGTCATAATCCTTGATCAACTCCAACCATCTTCGCTGATGGAGGTTGAGATCTGGTTGAGTGAAGATATACCTCAGACTCTTGTGATTGGTGAAAATGTGACACTTGTTCCCGATTAGGTAATGCCTCCATTTTGATACTGCTTCCACCTTGGAAGGGTCTACTTTTATTCCTTCTGCGGTCAAGATATGCCCAAGGAAGGCTATCTTTTCCAACCAGAATTCACATTTACTGAGTTTGGCGTAAAGTTGGTGTGCCCTGAGTTTTCCAAGGACGATCCGAAGGTGACGCTTATGGTCTTCGCGGTTCTTGGAGTAGATAAGGATGTCGTCAATGAAGACTACGACAAACTTATCCAGCTCTTCCATAAACACTTTGTTCATGAGGTTCATGAAAGAGGTGACGGGGCATGAGGCGCTCGGCGGCGAACGCGCCGGTGAGGCATGGGCGAGAACGACGGAGCTGACAGGCGGGCCCGAGCTGCTAGGGAGAGGGAGCGGCGCGAGAGGGAGGGAGTCGAGTCGCTGACTGGTGGGGCCGAGCTGTCAGCGGAGGCGCGGGCGCGCGGAGTTGGGCCGCCTGGGCCGGGGAGAGGGGGGAGGAGTGCGGGCGCGCGGCGCGGGTTGGGCCAGATTCGGCCCAACCGAGGGGGAGTTTCTCTTTTTCTTTTTCTGATTTCTAATTCCTTTCTTTTCCTTTCCTATTTTTGTTTCTTTTTATTTCTTTTTCCTTTGAATCAAAAATTTTCTAAATGATCTTGAGTGATAAATATAGTCTATGTGAGGTGCTCCTATCATTTCAAGTTTATGCACATGATGGGGTGATCTAAGGGTAGAGTTAAGGGAGAAAATAAAATAAGAGGGGGGGTTAGGAGGTTAGGGTTTCAAACCTTGGGTTGGGATTTTTGGGATGTTACATGTGCCTCTACCCATGATGCAGTAATAAAAGAATGTGTTGCTCCAATATCAAATAATACTTCTGCAATATGGGAATCGACTGGAAACATACCTACTGTCATGCCTGGTGTTTCCTGAACTGCTTCAGCCTCCAAATGGTTTAGTCTCCCATGGTTGTGGCGCATCTGGACGTGGTTGCCTGCTCCTGGCTGTGACACATTCTGCTTCGCTGGGACACTAGGGCCTGAATGCTGCTGGGCTACCTTCTTCGGACATTGCATCACCCAATGGCCTTGCTCTCCATAATGGAAACATGCTCTGCTTCCAGCTTGAACTGGGGCTGCTTGACTGCTCTGGTTGGTTGCTGGGGCAGGGAGGCGAGGTGCCTGCTGATTCTGCCTTTGGAACCGACTTCCTCCTGACTGATTGTTCTAGCGATTCTACTGCTGGTGCTGGGGGTATCGCTTCTGAAACTGCTGCTGAGGCGGGCGTTGATTCTGCTTGAACTGCTGAGGCGAGTTGCCTCAGAAACGTGGGCGATTGCTGCTTCCAGGCTGAGGTCCACCAATCTTGCGCTTGCGATCCTCCGTCTCCTTGCGCTTCTTCTCTGTCATGATCGCTCTGTCGATCAGATGCTGAAATGTGGGGAAGATATGATTGATCAGCTGATAGTGTAGGGGATCGACTAAGCCTCTCAAGAAATGGTACTGCCTCTTGGCATCTATGTTGACATCTTCAGGAGCATAGAGGGACAGTTGCAGAAACCTGTCTTGATACTCACTGACAGATATGGGCCCTTGCTTGAGCGCCAGAAACTCCTCCTTCTTCAATGTCATCAGACCTGCTAGAACATGGTACTGACGGAAATTTTCATTGAATTCCTCACAGGTAATAGTGTTGGGGTTGGCATGGGTGGCGAGGTAGGACTCCCACCAAGACTGAGCTGCTCCTCTCAACAAACGGGGACCATACAGAACTTTCTCCCTGTCGTCGCACTGAGCGGTGTGCAACGCCCGCTCCACGGTACGCAGCCAATCTTCAGCATCCATGGGGTCAGCAGAGTGAGCGAACACTGGGGGATGACCTCTCATGAATTCAGCACACTTGTCTCTGGTCATCTGAGGCATCTGAGGCTGAGGTGGGGGATGATGCTGCTATTGCTGCATAGCGGCCAGAGTTTGACCAATGGCTTAGACCGCCTGAGTCTGCATCAAGAACATCTGCTCTATCGTCATCGGGGGCGGTGGTGGCAGCTGCTGCTGGGGTGCCTCATCCTGCGGTGCTGCCTGCTCCTGTTGAGCACACCTTCCTCCTCTGTGCCTGTTGTTTGACATCTGCAGAAAGCAATCACACATCAGAACTGATCTTGCAAACTTGCAGCATAAGAAAAGAGTATGGAATCCTTCCACAATACTGAACAGATAAGGATCCACACTGACTCCCAACACAGGTCAACACAGCTTCTCAGATAAAAAGGAAAGTAGAGTTAAAGGGCTTACCAACTAAATAACTAATTTTATTAACATTAACAAGTAAACCAAGGTGTAGGGGATACCCACACTCTGGCAACAGTCATTACAAAGATCCAAATACATCATCGTTCATCATGACAAACATAAAAACACAGGATAAGCAAACTACCCTGTCTAACTAAGACTAACTAAGAGTAAGACTAAGGCTAAACCTATAACTTCTATTTTTAAACATTAATTACAAGATCCGACGCTGACGATCTATGGTTCTAAATTTATCCTGGTCCTGCAGTCAGGGTTACCATAAGCATGGTGTCCACGCTGAGGTGAGTGGTACAGGTGCTGAGTCCCGACGGGGGCGGGAGAACCATCCCTAGGTGACGATGCTCCGCGCTCAGCCCGCATCTGGGCGATCTCAGCACGAGCCCTACTCAGCTCATCTAAAGCATGGTCTAGCTCCGTGTTTAGCACGGCGGCTAGGTTGACTGTGCTGCTCAACCTAGGATTGTCCTCATCAACAGGCGAGACAACCACGCCTCTTGTGCTGCCAGATGGACGGCGTGGGTAATACTTCAGGTTAAGACCATCGGCTACCCCACCGAGCACTAAGCAGTAGTGCGAAAGTGCACGCCGTGCGGCATCTTGCATGGCCGCCTCAGCTGAGTCCCACTCAGAAATAGAGTAATGCTCTTAGCAGACCTCCGCACCCTGAAGACTGTTCTCCAGACGGCGCACCAAGCAGGTCGCCTCCCAGCAGTCCGGGTAAACCCCACGACTGTGCTGGAAGACAACACATCGATACTCGATAGACCAGGTACGCCGGTCAAGTGCCTGGCGTAACAAGGTGTCGAGCGCATCGTGAAAGTGACACCCGCGAGCGGCGTCACGAGTGATGGGTTGGGCAACCCATCCCTCTGGGTCCTGCTCCTCTGAAAGGTCGGTTGAAAGTCGCCTAGAGGGGGGTGGATAGGCGGAATCTAGAATTTACAAACTTAAGCACACACTACAAGCCAGGGTTAGCGTTAGAATTAAATCTGAGTCTGAAAGAGAGGGAAAACAAATCAACCAAAAAATAAACCGGAAGAACACGGTGATTTGTTTTACCGAGGTTCGGTTCCAAAGAACCTAGTCCCCGTTGAGGTGGTCACAAAGACCGGGTCTCTTTCAACCCTTTCCCTCTCTCAAACGGTCACTTATACCGAGTGAGCTTTCTCCTTAATCAAAAGGGTCACTTAGACCCCGCAAGGACCACCTCACACTTGGTGTCTCTTGCTTTGATCACAAGTCACTTAGAGAATAAGAATGGGAAAAAGAAGAAAGCACGATTGCAAAAGCCAAGCGACAAGAGCGACAAATAACACATAGATCACTCTCTCTCAAGTCACTAATCACTAATGATTACTTGTCTCAATTGTGGAACTTGGAGAGATTGGAAGCTTTGATTGTGTCTTTGAATGGATTGCTAGCTCTTGTATTGAATGTGAAGGATTGGAGTGCTTGGGTAAAGTGAATGGATGTGGTTGGGGTTGTATTTATAGCCCCCAACCACTTCCTAGTCGTTGCTCCCTTTCTGTTGACCGCGGACGGTCCGTGCCCCTGGTCCGGACGGTCCGCCCCTGCACATCAACGGCTGAAAACGCAACAGTCAGCAGTAACTGCTATATCAACGGCTATATAGCATTTAATGTGTTGTCAGATGTTAGGTACGGCAGTCGCGGACGGTCCGGTCGTGCACCCCGGATGGTTCACGAGGACGCTTATAATTCATTTTACCGAACCCGTCACCTTCGGGTTTTTCTGGTTTTCACCGACCGGACGGTCCGCGACTGACGCCGGACGGTCCGCGCCTGACGCCGGATGGTCCGCGCTTGGTCTCAGACGGTGCTCGCTTCTCCGTCGGACGGTCCATAGTGTAGACTTGTGTTTTTGCAGTGTTCCTGTCCGAGGGTCACCTTGGTGGCCCGGACGGTCCGCCGCAAGGGCCCGGACGGTCCGCGCATAGGTGTTTTTCCAAAAAGCTTCTCCTGTCGAGAATAATCTACGGTATTCTGGACAGTCGACTTAGAATAGTTGTAGATGAACTTGTGCACCTGTGAAATGATCAACTAGGCAAACTGATTAGTCCACAAGGTTTGTGATGGTCGTCAAACACCAAAATCGATTATAGGAAATATTGAGACTATTTCCCTTTCAATCTCCCCCTTTTTGGTGATTGATGCCAACACAAACCAAAGCAAATATAAAGTGTAGAAATGTAACTAGTTTATTTTGATAGATGTGCATAAGTTATTTTCAAATGAAAGCATTTCTGAGTATATAAGTTTGATTTGATATTTAACATTTTGGACCACATTTGCACCACTTTTTTTGTTTTTGCAAAAAAAATAAAGACTTTTGTAAATAGTCAAAGGTACATGAATAAGATTGCAAGAAGCATTTTCAAGTTTTGAAATTTCTCCCCCTATTTCAAATGCTTTTCCTTTGACTAAACAAAACACCCCCAGAATAAAATTCTCCTCTTAGTCTTCAAGAGGGTTTTAATAGATACCAATTGGATCTTTATACTTAGATACTAGTTTTGAAATTCCATCTTTAAATATACCAATTGAAAATAATCACACTAATTTAAAATACATAAAAAAAGTTTGAAGGGTGGTGTCGGCGTTTCGAGACCGGGGGGTCCCTAAGCCGACGAGTGAGTGTGCCGCGTGCCCCAGTCCAGATGGGTCGAGCGCGTGGGCGAGCGCGAAGGGGGGAAAGGCGAGGTGGCCGGAGACGGGCGTGAGAGAGGTGGAAATCCCGCGGCCTTCGTGTTCGTCCCGCGCCCAGGTCGGGTGCGCTTGCAGTAGGGGGGTTACAAGCGTCCACGCGGGTGAGGGAAGCGAGCGGCCCCAAGAGAGCGCCTGTCCCGTCCTCGGTCCCGCGCGGCCAACCTTCTCTAAGAAGGCCCTGGTCCTTCCTTTTATAGTCGTAAGGAGAGGATCCAGGTGTACAATGGGGGGTGTAGCAGAGTGCTACGTGTCTAGCGGAGGGAGAGCTAGCGCCCTAAGTACATGCCAATGTGGCAGCCGGAGAGATCTTGGCACCCTGCTGGTGTGATGTCGTGGCTGTCGGAGGAGCAACGGAGCTTGGCGGAGGGACAGCTGTCGGAGCGGTCGAGTCTTTGCTGACGTCCCCCTGCTTCCGTAAGGGAGCTGAGAGCCGCCGTCGTCACAGGGCACGCGGGGCGCCATCATTGCCTATCTGGCGGAGCTAGCCAGATGGGACACCGGTCTTGTTCTCTGCGGCCCGAGTCGGCTCGGGGTAGGGTGATGATGGCGCTCCCTGTTGACGTGGCGGGCCCGCGCCCGAGGCCGGGCGACGTGGGGGCTCCTCCGAAGCTGGGGTCGAATCTGTCTTCTGTTGCCGAGGCCGAGCCCGAGCCCCTGGGTCGGGCGAGGCGGAGGTCGTTCGGCAGAGGCCAGGGCGGAGTCCGAGCCCTGGGCGAAGCGGAGTTCGTCGTCTTCTGGGTCTTAGCCCGAGTCCGAGCCCTAGGGTCGGGCGGAGTGGAGTTCGCCGTCTTCCGGGTCTTAGCCCAAGTCCGAGCCCTGGGGTCGGGCAGAGCGGAGTTCGCCGTCTTCCGGGTCTTAGCCCGAGTCCGAGCCGTGGGGTCGGGCGGAGCGGAGTTCGCCGTCTTCCGGGTCTTTGCCCGAGTCCGAGCCCTGGGGTCGGGCGGAGCGGAGCTTCCTATGGCGCCTTTGGCAAGACCTGACTGCCTGTCAGACTCACTCTGTCGAGTGGCACTGCAGTCGGAGTGGCGCAGGCGGCGCTGTCCTTCTGTCAGACCGGTCAGTGGAGCAGTGAAGTGACGGCGGTCACCTCGGCTCTGTCGGAGGGCGCGCGTCAGGATAAAGGTGTCAGGCCACCTTTGCGTTAAATGCTCCTGCGACTCGGTCAGTCGGTGCGGCGATTTAGTCAGGGTTGCTTCTTAGCGAAGGCAAGGCCTCGGGCGAGCCGGAGATTTGTCCGCCGTTAAAGGGGGGCCTCGGGCGAGACGGAAACCCCTCGGGGTCGGCTGCCCTTGTCCGAGGCTAGGCTCAGACGAGGCGTGATCGAGTCACTCGTATGGACTGATCCCTGACTTAATCGCACCCATCAGGCCTCTGCAGCTTTATGCTGATGGGGGTTACCAGCTGAGAATTAGGCGTCTTGAGGGTACCCCTAATTATGGTCCCCGACAGTAGCCCCTGAGCCTCGAAGGGAGTGTTAGCACTCGCTTGGAGGCTTTCGTCGCACTTTTTTGCAAGGGGACCAGCCTTTCTCGGTTGCATTTTGTTCCGGTGGGTGCGCGCGAGCGCACCCGCCGGGTGTAGCCCCCGAGGCCTCGGAGGAGTGGTTTCACTCCTTCGAGGTCTTAATGCCTTGCGTAACGCTTCGGCTGGTCTGGTTGTTCCCTCATGCGAACTGGCCGTAGCCCGGGTGCACGGTCGGGGCCCAAGTTCTCGGGCTGGTATGTTGACGTTGTCAACGGTTCGGCCGGAGCCGGGTTTGCGAGAGCAGCCCCCGAGCCTCCGCACAGGGCGAGAGGGCGATCAGGGACAGACTCGGCTTTTTACATACGCCCCTACGTCGCCTTTCCGCAAGGAGGAGGGGGGGAGTGCGCCATGTTACCCTCGATGGGCACCGAACATGGTGTCTCCGGTGAGCTGCAAGCGGGGATTCCGAGTGGACGTCCGTGCCCCGTTCGTTGGGGGTCGGCTAGGGGCCCAGAGGCACGCCCAAAAGTACCTGCGGGTGATCTGCCGGACCCGGTCCCCTGGCGACGGGGTCCGAGGGCTCGATGCCTCCCTCCGATGGGATTCCGTTACAAGATCGCTCCCGCTGGTCTCGGAAATGTCCTAGGGTACCTCGGGAGCGCAGCCCGAGCCTTGGTTATGTATCGAACGTACCCCTGGTCATCCCTCGCTCGGCGTCTGAGGCGACTGTGAACCCTTCGGGGGCCAGCCTTCGAACCCCTGATCAGTAATGGGCGCGGAGCCCGAGTAACCTGAGGCGGCCGTGGAGCCCTTCGGGGGGCCGGCCTTCGAACCTCTGACCAGTAGTGGGTGTAGGGCCCACGCGATCTGAGGCGACTGTTGAACCCCTCGGAGGGCCAGTCTTCGAACCTCTGATCAGTAGGGGGGGCTCGGAGCCCGGTTCCTTCACAGGGAAGGATCCTTTTCGGGGTATCCCCCTTTCCCGGTCCCTGTTGCAAGAGATAGAGAAAGAGGAAAAAGGAAAAGGATACGAAATCGAACGACGTGGCGTACCTTTTTTGGCGCGGTTATCACGGAGAAGGCGAAGCGTCGCCCGCTTCTCCTGCCAGAAACGCCGCCTGTTCCGCCGCGGAGTTAATGCGACGGGGCGAGTGGTTGGCGGGGCGGCCGTTGCGCGTGCGCGAGCCGTTCGAGGGACGGATCATGGGTGCGCCGTCTTCACGCCGTGAGAGGAGGCTCTCTTGCTGCCCCTGGATGGGACGTGAGCCTGGCTGACGACGCGACCACTGCTCCCGTCCGCCTGCCACCGTCATTACTGCCGGCTCACTTTCGGCCGTATTGACCGTCGCGCCAGGCTGGCGCCGCTGGGTCGCCTCGAGTCGCGGCATTGGTTCCACAACCGAAGAGGCGCGGCGGTGGCGCAAGTGGCGGTGCAGTTGCCTGCATGCAGCATCCGGCGCGCCGGTTGCGCGACGCGTGGGCCTGGGCCTTCATGCTGGCGCGCTGGGAGTCGGAGAAGCGTGTCCACTTGGCGCGGTTGCATGCCGCCTGCATGGCTGCCCACTCCTTCCGCCCGTTGGTCTGGGCAAAAGTGGGGGGTCGCTTGTAACCGCTGGGCGGTTACGTGCACCGCGCGCGGCGCTTTGGCTTCTTCTGCTCTGAGTCGGTTTGCATGACATGCGGGACCCAGCCCCCGCGCCGCAGGGGAGGGCCTTGGAGTGTGTTGGAGATGACTCAGCCCGTGGCGTTTGGGGGCGCACGTAGGGAGAGCTGCGTTTAAAAGGAGGGTGACCCCTTTTGGAAGGCAACCATGTCTTCTTCCTCCCTCATGCGTCGCGTCTTTTCACCTTCCAAGCCCCCGGATGGGGGGTACCCGCCGTCTTCTCGCCTCATCGTTGGAGGAACGCAACTCCGCGGGAGTTGGTACCTTTCAGCCATCGTTCGGCTTCAAGGATTTTCATCATGTAGCCCGGCTGCACCCCTCCACCGGCGGTCACCCAAGATGGTGACCTCCAGCTTGATGGTGGGGGAAAGCGAGCCGGGCTGCGGCCTCTGCCCCTCCCTCAGCCTCAAGGATTTTCGTCATCCAGGCCAAGATGGAGGATGAGGCGAGTCGGGGGGCTGCCTCCGCGTGGGTCGGCTGCCCTTTTCTTCCCCTGGCGTCTAGGGGAGAATGGCATCCTCCAGTTTCGCGGAGACTTCCTCCAGCCATGCCGGGATAGGTGGGCCACCGTCACTCGGCTAGGGCGCGGCACTACGCCTTCCGTCCAGACGACGGTTGCGTTGCGTACCACGAGGACGGCGCCCATGCTCTGGGCGGTTCTGACTAGGGTGGAATCCTGCCGGCGCGTTTCGAGGCGTCGGCAGCCGGAGGTGGCTTCTCTACCGACGAGATTGCCAACTCCGCTAGCAGCCCTGGGTCTCCGTCTCCCGGCCTGAATGGCTGGTTCTCGTCCTCTGCGGGTGAGAGCCCTTCTGTCGTGAACCCTACCCCGAAGCCGCTGCCGAAGCTGCTTCGCCGCCCGGGGCGAGGGTGGTTGCCGCTGCTGCCGAACCGGGTGACGGCGGGCTGCCCGTCGGCCCGCGCTCGCTCCGCAGGTTCCCCAGTCTTGTGGGGTTGTTCGTGCCTGCGGAGGGGGGGCCGGAGTTCCGTTTGTGATGGCACCTTGGATGCCAGCGTTTTGGTTCATTGTGGCTGTCGAGGCCTGAACATGTATGTAGTTTCGGCACGGAGCCGTCTTTTTTCCTCATTTTCGAGCACTAAGTCTCGCCTGTTGATTATCTGAACAGCTTCACCAAGCATGAGTCGCCCCGTGTCAAGGTGACGAGTGAGGTATCCATATCCCGGAGGCGTAGGAGTCCCTCGGCTCGATCGGCCTTGTTGTCTAAGGCTCCTCTAGCTTAGTTAAAGAGACCCCTCGGCCGCTCTTCGATGAGCCGAGGCCAGGGGTAGCGATATCAGCTCGAACAGAGGCGGAGTTGGCTCGAAAATGGGAACCTGGTTGGCCGGAGCCTAGCCGGGTTGTCCGTCAGCGGGGCCGACGCCGGAGTCGATCAGCCGAGGCCTCGGGCCGGGCTGGCGCCCTTGGAAGATGGTCGGCCGAGGCCCCAGGGGTAACCGGCCGAGCCGCCTGCTCGGGCCGGATTCCCGGAGAAGTCCCTGGACCGCGTCGCCGTCCGAGGCTGGGTCGGATCTCGCTGAAGGCGTCGTCGATGCCGAGAGTGCTATAGCCCCCATCCAGCGTGAAGACCCGATCCTACAGGATCAGATTACCTTGTAGCGTGTGCCTTCTGCGGCCACTGAGGCCAGAAAACACACCCTCGCTGCGCTGTAAAGCTGCGTCTTTTTTCCTCTTATTCCGAGCATCTGGACTTTTTTGTCGGTAACAGGGATGTTTGTGCGGGCGAGAGTTGCTTTTCGCGGAAGGTGATGAGTGAGGTATCCGTATCCCGGAGGCGTAGGAGTCCCTCGGCTCGGTCGGCCTTGCCGCTTACGCGTACTTTCACCCGTCCATGAGGCCCTGTCTCCGACTCAGTCGAGAAAGCTTGAAGGACCGCTTCGGCAGAAGAGCTTCCGAACGTAAAGACTTGTCCGGTCCATGGAGTCACTTTATCCGAACGCGAGTTACTTATCGCAGAAGGTGATGAGTGAGGTATCCGTATCCCGGAGGCGTAGGAGTCCCTGGGCTCGGTCAGCCTTGGCTGCTTACGTGTACTCCGTCGTTTCCAGGATCCGCTTTTCGAAGTAGTCAAAAAGCACGAAAGAAATTCTGCTAAAAAGAGATCTTTTTTCGAGGAAAAAATTCGACACAGAGGGGGTCTCCCCCCTTTTAGCCCCCGAGGGAGGGTCGGGCTTTGCCGAGGCGAGGCCGACCCTTCCTTGATGACTAAACTTTTGCGCGGGCACGAGGTATATGAACAACTTGAAAACATCTTAAGGGTAGAAGCGACGTAGTTGTTTGATGTTCCAAGCGTTGCCGTAGACCTCGCCTTGATTGTTGGCCAGCTTGTATGTTCCGGGCTTCAGAACTTTGGCGATGACGAATGGCCCCTCCCAGGGAGGCGTGAGCTTGTGCCTCCCTCGGGCGTCTTGCCGCAGCCGAAGCACCAGGTCGCCCACCTGGAGGTCTCGGGACCGGACCCCTCGAGCGTGGTAGCGTCGCAGGGACTGCTGGTACCGCGCCGAGTGTAGTAAGGCCTTGTCCCGAGCCTCTTCCAGCTGGTCCAGTGAGTCTTCTCGGCTAGCTTGGTTGCTTTGATCGTTGTAGGCCCTCGTCCTCGGGGAGCCGTATTCCAGGTCAGTGGGCAGGATGGCCTCGGCCCCGTAGACCAGGAAGAACGGCGTGAAACCCGTGGCTCGGCTTGGCGTTGTCCTCAGGCTCCAGATCACCGAGGGGAGTTCCTTCATCCATCGCTTACCGAACTTGTTGAGGTCGTTGTAAATCCGGGGCTTGAGCCCTTGTAGAATCATGCCGTTGGCACGCTCTACTTGCCCATTCGACATGGGATGAGCCACGGCGGCCCAGTCCACCCAGATGCGATGATCCTCGCAAAAATCCAAGAATTTTTTGCCGGTGAACTGGGTACCGTTGTCAGTGATGATGGAGTTTGGGACCCCGAAGCGATGGATGATGTTGGTGAAGAACACCACCGCCTGCTCGGACCTGATGCTGTTCAGGGGTCGGACCTCGATCCACTTGGAGAATTTTTCGATGGCGACCAGCAGGTGCGTGTAGCCCCCGGGCGCCTTCTGCAAGGGACCGACGAGGTCCAGACCCCATACAGCAAAGGGCCAGGTGATGGGTATCGTCTGCAGAGCCTGAGCGGGCAGGTGGGTCTGCTTCACATAGAATTGGCACCCTTCGCAGGTGCGGACAATTCTAGTGGCGTCAGCCACCGCCGTTGGCCAGTAGAAGCCTTGCCGGAAAGCATTCCCGACAAGGGCTCGAGGCGCTGCATGATGACCGCAAGCCCCCGAGTGTATTTCTTGCAGGAGTTCCTGACCTTCGGCGATGGAGATGCATCGCTGGAGGACGCCCGAGGAGCTGCGGTGGTAGAGCTCCTCCTCATCGCCCAGCAAGACGAACGACTTGGCGCGTCGCGCTACCCGCCGAGCCTCGGCTTGGTCGAGGGGTAGCTCTCCTCGGCGGAGATATTGCTGGTACGGGGCCTGCCAATTTCGATCAGGCGTGGCCCCGCTCTGCTCCTCCTCGACGTCCAGTGCCTCGCCCTCGGGGGCCGAGGGTACCTCGGGCTGAACCGCGGACGCCTCGGGCTGAGCCGAAGGCGCCTCGGGCTGTGCCGAGGGTGCCTCGGGCTGTGCCGAGGGTGCCTTGGGTTGTGCCGAGGGTGCCTCGGGCTCGGGAGCGTCGTCGATCTTGACGGAGGGTTGATGCAGATCCCGGGAGAAGACGTCCGGGGGAACCGTTGTTCGCCCCGAGGCTATTTTAGCCAGCTCATCCGCAGTCTCGTTGTAGCGCCGAGCGATGTGGTTGAGCCCGAGCCCGTAGAACTTGTCTTCCAGGCGTCGAACCTCATCGCAGTAGGCCTCCATCTTCGGGTCGTGGCAGTGGGAGTTCTTCATGACTTGGTCGATGATGAGCTGCGAGTCACCGCGGGCGTCGAGGCGTCTGACCCCTAGCTCGATGGCGATCCGCAACCCGTTGACCAGAGCCTCGTACTCAGCCACATTGTTGGACGCCGGGAAATGGAGGCGTAGCACGTAGCGTAGGTGCTTCCCGAGGGGCGAGATGAAGAGCAGGCCCGCGCCGGCTCCCGTCTTCATCAGCGACCCGTCGAAAAACATGGTCCAAAGCTCCGGTTGGATCGGAGCCGTCGGCGGCTGGGTGTCGACCCATTCAGCTACGAAGTCCGCCAACACCTGAGACTTGATGGCCTTCCGAGAGGCGAACGAGATTGTTTCGCCCATGATTTCCACCGCCCACTTTGTGATCCTGCCCGAGGCCTCTCGGCACTGGATGATCTCCCCCAGGGGGAAGGATGACACCACAGTTACCGGATGTGACTCGAAGTAATGTCGTAGCTTCCGCCTCGTCAGGATCACAACATACAGCAGCTTCTGAACTTGTGGGTAGCGGATCTTGGTCTCGGACAATACCTCGCTGATGAAGTAGACTGGCCTCTGAACGGGCAATGCATGCCCTTCTTCTTGCCTCTCGACCACAATCGCGACGCTAACCACCTGAGTGGTCGCGGCGACGTAGACCAAGAGGGCTTCTCCATCAGCTGGGGGCACCAAGATAGGCGCCTTTGTAAGGAGCGCCTTCAGGTTCCCGAGAGCTTCCTCGGCCTTAGGGGTCCAAGCGAAACTCTTGGCCTTCCTTAAGAGGCGGTACAGAGGCAGACCTCTTTCGCCGAGGCGTGAGATGAAGCGGCTCAGGGCCGCAAGACATCCCATGACCCTCTGTACGCCTTTTAAGTCCTCGATAGGCCCCATGCTGGTGATGGCTGCGATCTTCTCCGGGTTGGCTTCGATGCCTCGCTCGGAGACAATGAACCCCAGGAGCATGCCCCGGGGCACCCCGAAGACACACTTCTCGGGATTGAGCTTGACTCCTTTCGCCTTGAGACATCGGAATGTCACTTCAAGGTCGGAGAGGAGGTCGGAAGCCTTCCTTGTCTTGACTACGATGTCATCGACGTAGGCCTCGACTGTGCGACCGATGTGTTCGCCAAACACATGGTTCATGCACCGCTGGTACGTCGCGCCCGCATTCCTCAAACCGAACGGCATGGTGACATAGCAGTACATGCCGAAGGGCGTGATGAAAGAAGTCGCGAGCTGGTCAGACTCTTTCATCCGGATTTGGTGATACCCTGAGTAGGCATCGAGGAAGGACAGGGTTTCGCACCCAGCAGTGGAATCCACGATTTGATCGATGCGAGGTAGAGGGTAGGGAACCTTCGGACATGCTTTGTTGAGACCAGTGTAGTCTACACACATCCGCCATTTCCCCCCTTTCTTCCTCACAAGCACAGGGTTGGCAAGCCATTCGGGATGGAATACCTCTTTGATGAACCCTGCTGCCATTAGCTTGTGGATCTCCTCGCCTATCACTCTGCGCTTCTCCTCGTCGAATCGGCGCAGAGGCTGCCTGACGGGTCGGGCTCCGGCCCGAATATCCAGCGAGTGCTCGGCGACATCCCTCGGTATGCCGGGCATGTCCGAGGGACTCCACGCAAAGACGTCGGCGTTTGCGCGGAGAAAGTCGACGAGCACTGCTTCCTATTTGGGGTCGAGCCCGGAACCGATCCGGATCTGCTTGGAGGTGTCGCCACTGGGGTTGAGAGGGACGGCCTTAACCGTCTCCGCTGGCTCGAAGTTGCCGGCATGACGCTTCACATCTGGCACCTCTTTGGAGAGGTTCTCCAGGTCAGCGATGAGGGCCTCGGACTCGGCGAGGGCCTCGGCGTACTCCACGCACTCCACGTCGCATTCGAACGCGTGTTTGTACGTGGGGCCGACGGTGATGACCCCGTTGGGGCCCGGCATCTTGAGCTTCAGGTAGGTGTAGTTGGGGACGGCCATGAACTTCGCGTAGCATGGCCTCCCCAGTACCGCGTGGTAGGTTCCTCGGAACCCGACCACCTCGAACGTCAAGGTCTCCCTTCGGAAGTTGGAGGGCGTTCCGAAGCAGACGGGGAGGTCGAGTCGTCCGAGGGGCTGGACGCGCTTCCCAGGGATGATCCCGTGGAAGGGCGCAGCGCCTGCTCGGACGGAGGACAGATCGACGCGCAGGAGCCTGAGGGTCTCGGCGTAGATGATGTTGAGGCAGCTGCCCCCATCCATCAGGACCTTGGTGAGCCTGACGTTGCCGACGATGGGGTCGACGACGAGCGGGTATTTCCCCGGGCTCGGCACGTGGTCGGGGTGGTCAGCCTGGTCGAAGGTGATGGGCTTGTCGGACCAGTCTAGGTAGACTGGCGCCGCCACCTTCACCAAGCAGACCTCCCGGCGCTCTTGCTTGCGATGCCGAGCCGAGGCATTCGCCGCATGCCCACCGTAGATCATGAAGCAGTCACGGACCTCGGGATACTCTCCTGCTTGGTGATCTTCCTTCTTGTCGTCGTCGTGGGCCCTGCCACCCTCCGCGGGTGGCCCAGCCCTGTGGAAGTGACGCCGAAGCATGACGCACTCCTCGAGGGTGTGCTTAACGGGCCCCTGATGATAGGGGCACGACTCCTTGAGCATCTTGTCGAAGAGGTTAGCACCTCCGGGGGGCTTCCGAGGGTTCTTGTACTCGGCGGCGGCGACAAGGTCCGCGTCGGCAGCGTCGCGTTTCGATTGCGACTTCTTCTTGCCTTTCTTCTTGGTGCCGCGCGGAGTAGATGCCTCGGGAGCCTCTTCCGATGGGCGGCCCTGGGGCTGCTTGTCCTTTCAGAAAATAGCCTCGACCGCCTCCTGGCCAGAGGCGAACTTGGTGGCGATGTCCATCAGCTCGCTCGCCCTGGTGGGGGTCTTGCGACCCAACTTGCTCACCAGGTCACGGCAGGTGGTGCCGGCAAGGAACGCGCCGATGACATCCGAGTCGGTGATGTTGGGCAGCTCGGTGCGCTGCTTCGAGAATCGCCGGATGTAGTCCCGGAGCGACTCTCCCGGCTGTTGCCGGCAGCTCCGAAGGTCCCAGGAAATCCCGGGGCGCACGTACGTGCCCTGGAAATTGCCGGCGAAGGCTTGGACCAAGTCGTCCCAGTTGGAGATCTGCCCAGGAGGCAGGTGCTCCAACCAGGCGCGAGCGGTGTCGGAGAGGAACAGGGGGAGGTTACGGATGATGAGGTTGTCGTCGTCCGTTCCACCCAGTTGGCAGGCCAGGCGGTAGTCCGCGAGCCACAGTTCCGGTCTCGTTTCCCCCGAGTACTTCGTGATAGTAGTCGGGGGTCGGAACCGGGTCGGGAATGGCGCCCGTCGGATGGCCCGACTGAAGGCCTGCGGACCGGGTGGTTCGGGCGAGGGACTCCGATCCTCCCCGCTGTCATAGCGTCCCCCACGCCTGGGGTGGTAGCCTCGGTGCACCCTATCGTCGAGGTGGGCCCGACGGTCGCGACGATGGTGCTCGTTGCCGAGGTGGCCCGGGGCCGCAGGCGCGGTGTTGCGCGTGCGCCCGGTGTAGACCGAGGCTTCCCGCATGAATCGGGAAGTCGCGGCATGAGGTTCCGAGGGGTATCCCTGCCTTCGGGAGGCAGTGCTCTCAGCCCGTCGGGCCGCAGCGCCTTCCAGGAGATTCTTGAGCTCTCCCTGGATTCGCCGACCCTCGGTGGTTGACGGCTCCAGCATCGCGCGGAGGAGCATCGCCGCGGCTGCCAGGTTCTGACCGACCACGCTGGATGCGGGCGACGGCCTGACCCTGACGTCGTTGGCGACGCGGTGCTGGAGACCTTGGGGCAGGTGACGTATTTCTCCGGCCGGGGGTTGGCCCGCCCATACCTGCCCGACGTCCCGACGGATCGGCTCAAGCGCTCCTGCTCCCTCGTCGAGCCTGGCCTGCGCCCCGCGGACTTGCTCGAGCTGTGGATCGTGACCCCCCGCCGGAACGGGGACCACAGCTAGCTCCCGCGGGATGTCGGCGCGAGGCACCGGCCTAGGAAGATCACCGTCCTCCGGCATGCCAAGATGGTTGCCTTCGGAGGGATCCCCTACCTCGACGTGGAAACATTCGCGGCTTGGGCCGCAGTCCTCGTCGTCAAGGCTGCGGCTACCGTCGGAACAGTCGGAGAGGCAGCAGTCACATGCGGTCATGAAGTCCCGCATGGCACTGGGGTTGCCAAATCCGGAGAAATCCAAACAGATGCTGGGATCATCATCTTCCTCGGACCAAGAGGGCCCGTAGGTCGAGACGTCCGTCAATCGGTCCCAAGGCGACCGCATACGAAACCCCAGTGGGGTTGCACTCGCCTCAATGAGAGCGCCCGCCAAAGCAAGGTTGCTAGGCGGGTTGAGGCCGAGTCGAAATGACGTAAGATGGGAGTTAGTCAGTACCTTTTGGTCGACGAGGAGCGACGTAGTCACATCGGGGACTGGTTGCACCGTCGTCTCAGGTACGAGGGCGACATCCTGCAAGCTTTCCGCGAGCGCGCTGGCGTCGTCTTCTTGCTCGGGATCAGCGTGTCACGGAGGGACGGCGCTTGCCTTCGTCTCGAACGCGAGGTCGACGCCCGGCGTGCCTTCCGTTGGGGCGTCGGGGGCGTCGATTCGCTCGACGGCCGTCGAAGCGCGGCCTCCCGCTTGGCCTTGGTTGCCCCGCCTCCTCCTCCGTTGGCGGGGGAGAGGACTGAGCGAGCTCGAATGTTGTTCTTCCATCACGCGGGGAAGATGTCGTCGATTCCGCCGCCGGCGGGCGGGTTGTCGGCCGCCATTGTCGTTGTCGCGCGGCGGTGGAAGGAGTATCATGTCGTAGCTACCGTCGAAGGACATGAACTCAAGACTCCCGAAACGGAGCACCGTCCCGGGCCGGAGAGGTTGCTGGAGACTGCCCATCTGGAGCTTGACGGGAAGCTGTTCGTCAGCACGCAGCAGGCCCCTACCTGGCGCGCCAAGTGTCGGCGTTTCGAGACCGGGGGGTCCCTAAGCCGACGAGTGAGTGTGCCGCGTGCCCCAGTCCAGATGGGTCGAGCGCGTGGGCGAGCGCGAAGGGGGGAAAGGCGAGGTGGCCGGAGACGGGCGTGAGAGAGGTGGAAATCCCGCGGCCTTCGTGTTCGTCCCGCGCCCAGGTCGGGTGCGCTTGTAGTAGGGGGTTACAAGCGTCCACGCGGGTGAGGGAAGCGAGCGGCCCCAAGAGAGCGTATGTCCCGTCCTCGGTCCCGCGCGGCCAACCTTCTCTAAGAAGGCCCTGGTCCTTCCTTTTATAGTCGTAAGGAGAGGATCCAGGTGTACAATGGGGGGTGTAGCAGAGTGCTACGTGTCTAGCGGAGGGAGAGCTAGCGCCCTAAGTACATGCCAATGTGGCAGCCGGAGAGATCTTGGCACCCTGCTGGTGTGATGTCGTGGCTGTCGGAGGAGCAACGGAGCTTGGCGGAGGGACAGCTGTCGGAGCGGCCGAGTCTTTGCTGACGTCCCCCTGCTTCCGTAAGGGAGCTGAGAGCCGCCGTCGTCACAGGGCACGCGGGGCGCCATCATTGCCTATCTGGCGGAGCTGGCCAGATGGGACACCGGTCTTGTTCTCTGCGGCCCGAGTCGGCTCGGGGTAGGGTGATGATGGCGCTCCCTGTTGACGTGGCGGGCCCGCGCCCGAGGCCGGGCGACGTGGGGGCTCCTCCGAAGCTGGGGTCGAATCTGTCTTCCGTTGCCGAGGCCGAGCCCGAGCCCCTGGGTCGGGCGAGGCGGAGGTCGTTCGGCAGAGGCCAGGGCGGAGTCCGAGCCCTGGGCGAAGCGGAGTTCGTCGTCTTCCGGGTCTTAGCCCGAGTCCGAGCCCTGGGGTCGGGCGGAGCGGAGTTCGCCGTCTTCCGGGTCTTAGCCCGAGTCCGAGCCCTGGGGTCGGGCGGAGCGGAGTTCGCCGTCTTCCGGGTCTTAGCCCGAGTCCGAGCCCTGGGGTCGGGCGGAGCGGAGTTCGCCGTCTTCCGGGTCTTTGCCCGAGTCCGAGCCCTGGGGTCGGGCGGAGCGGAGTTCGCCGTCTTCCGGGTCTTAGCCCGAGTCCGAGCCCTAGGGTCGGGCGGAGCGGAGCTTCCTATGGCGCCTTTGGCAAGACCTGACTGCCTGTCAGACTCACTCTGTCGAGTGGCACTGCAGTCGGAGTGGCGCAGGCGGCGCTGTCCTTCTGTCAGACCGGTCAGTGGAGCAGTGAAGTGACGGCGGTCACCTCGGCTCTGCCGGAGGGCGCGCGTCAGGATAAAGGTGTCAGGCCACCTTTGCGTTAAATGCTCCTGCGACTCGGTCAGTCGGTGCGGCGATTTAGTCAGGGTTGCTTCTTAGCGAAGGCAAGGCCTCGGGCGAGCCGGAGATGTGTCCGCCGTTAAAGGGGGGCCTCGGGCGAGACGGAAACCCCTCGGGGTCGGCTGCCCTTGTCCGAGGCTAGGCTCGGACGAGGCGTGATCGAGTCACTCGTATGGACTGATCCCTGACTTAATCGCACCCATCAGGCCTCTGCAGCTTTATGCTGATAGGGGTTACCAGCTGAGTATTAGGCGTCTTGAGGGTACCCCTAATTATGGTCCCCGACAGGTGGTGGTGCGGTCCTTTTGCTTTGGGCTTAATATTTCTCCCCCTTTGGCATTAATCGCCAAAAACAGAGACTTTTGTGAGCCCTTTTACTTTCTCCCCCATTGGTACAAGTAAATATGAGTGAAGTATTATACCCATTGAGAGTGATGTGGAGTGACGGCGAAGGGTAAATGATACCGGTAGAGTGGAGTGGAAGCCTTATCTTCGCCGAAGACTCCATTTCCCTTTCAATCTATCTACGACTTAGCATAGAAATACACTTGAAAGCACATTAGTCGTAGACATAAAAGAGATATGATCAAAGGTATATAAATGAGCTATGTATGCAATGTTTCAATCAAAATTCCGAGAATCAAGAATGTTTAGCTCATTTCTAAGTTTGGTAAAGGTTTTCTCATCTAATGGTTTGGTAAAGATATCGGCTAATTGTCCTTTGGAGCTAACATAAGCTATCTCGATATCCCCCCTTTGTTGGTGATCCCTCAAAAAGTGATACCGAATGTATATGTGCTTAGTGCGGTTGTGTTCAACGGGATTATCCGCCATGCGGATTGCACACTCATTATCACATAGGAGAGGGACTTTGTTCAATTTGTAGCCATAGTCCCTAAGGTGGATCCCTTGGGGTACCAAAGACCAAACTTAGGAGTATAAACTAAATATCTCATGATTCTTTTTACGGCCCTAAGGTGAACTTCCTTAGGATCGGCTTGGAACCTTGCACACATGCATACGGAAAGCATAATATCCGGTCGAGATGCACATAAATAGAGTAAAGATCCTATCATCGACTGGTATACCTTATGATCTACGGATTTACCTCCCGTGTCGAGGTCGAGATGCCCATTTGTTCCAATGGGTGTCTTGATGGGCTTGGCATCCTTCATTCCAAACTTGGTAAGTATGTCTTGAATGTAATTGGTTTGGCTGATGAAGGTGCCTTCTTGGAGTTGCTTGACTTGAAATCCTAGAAAATACTTCAACTCCCCCATCATAGACATCTCGAATTTTTGAATCATGATCCTACTAAACTATTCACAAGTAGATTTGTTAGTAGACCCAAATATGATATCATCAACATAAATTTGGCATACAAACAAATCTTTTGCAATAGTTTTAGTAAAGAGTGTAGGATCTGCTTTACCAACTTTGAAGCCATTAGTGATAAGGAAATCTCTTAGGCATTCGTACCATGATCTTGGGGCTTGCTTGAGCCCATAAAGTGCCTTTGAGAGTTTATAAACATGGTTAGGGTACTCACTATCTTCAAAGCCAGGAGGTTGCTCAACATAGATCTCTTTCTTGATTGGTCCATTGAAAGAGGCACTTTTCACGTCCATTTGATAGAGCTTAAAGCCATGGTAAGTAGCATAGGCAAGTAATATGCGAATTGACTCAAGCCTAACTACGGGTGCATAGGTTTCACCAAAATCCAAACCTTCGACTTGTGAATATCCCTTGGCTACAAGTCGGGCGTTGTTCCTTGTCACCACACCATGCTCATCTTGCTTGTTGTGGAATACCCACTTGGTTCCTACAACATTTTGATTAGGACGTGCAACTAAATGCCATACCTCATTCCTCGTGAAGTTGTTGAGCTCCTCTTGCGTTGCCAACACCCAATCAGAGTCTTTTTGTGAATCCTACACCCTGTATGGCTCAATAGAGGAAACAAAAGAGTAATGTTCACAAAAATGAGTGACTCAAGATCAAGTTGTTACCCCCTTATGAATATCACCGAGGATGGAGTTCACGGGGTGATCTCTTTGAATCGCTTGATGGACTCTTGGGTGTGGCGGTCTTTGACCCTGTTCTTCTTGATCATCTTCCTTGTCTTGATCATTGTCATCTCCCCCTTGATCATTGTCCTTCTCTTGAGGTGGCTCATTGTCTTGATCTTCTTCTTCATTGTCTTGAGCTTGATCCTCATCTTGGGTTGGTGGAGATGCTTGCATGGAAGATGACGGTTGATCTTGAGCTTGAGTGGGCTATTCGGATTCCTTAGGACACACATCCCCAATGGACATGTTCCTTAGTGCGACGCATGGAGCCTCTTCATCATCTAGCTCATCAAGATCAACTTGCTCTACTTGAGAGCCATTAGTCTCATCAAACACAATGTCACAAGAAACCTCAACTAATCCAGTGGATTTGTTGAAGACTCTATATGCCCTTGTGTTTGAGTCATAACCAAGTAAAAAGCCTTCTACAGCCTTAGGAGCAAATTTAGATTTTCTACCACTTTTAACAAGAATAAAGCATTTTCGACCAAAGACTCTAAAATATGAAACATTGGGCTTTTTACCGGTGAGGAGTTCGTAAGATGTTTTCTTGAGGATTTGGTGAAGATAGAGCCGGTTGATGGAGTAGCAGGCGGTGTTAATTGCCTCAGCCCAAAACTGGTCCGAAGTCTTGTACTCATCAAGCATGGTCCTTGCCATGTCCAGTAGAGTTCTATTCTTCCTCTCCACTACACAGTTTTGTTGGGGTGTGTAGGGAGAAGAGAACTCATGCTTGATGCCCTACTCCTCAAGAAAGCCTTCTATTTGTGAGTTCTTGAACTTCGTCCCGTTGTCGCTTCTTATCTTTTTTATTCTCAATCCGAACTCATTTTGAGCCCGTCTCAAGAATCCCTTTAAGGTCTCTTGGGTCTGAGATTTTTCCTACAAAAAGAATACCCAAGTGAAGTGAGAATAATCATCCACGATTACTAGACAATACTTACTCCCGCCGATGCTTATGTAAGCAATCGAGCCGAATAGATCCATGTGGAGTAGTTCCAGTGGCCTGTCTGTTGTCATGGTGTTGTTGTGTGGATGGTGGGTACCAACTTGCTTCCCTGCTTGACATGCGCTACAAACCCTGTCTTTCTCAAAATGAACATTGGTTAGTCCTGTCGGGGACCATAATTAGGGGTACCCTCAAGACTCCTAATCTCAGCTGGTAACCCCCATCAGCACAAAGCTGCAAAGGCCTGATGGGTGCAATTAAGTCAAGGATCGGTCCACTCAAGGGACACGATCTCGCCTCGCCCGAGCCCATCCTCGGGCAAGGGTGGCCGACCCCGGAGGATTCACGTCTCGCCCGAGGGCCCCCTCAAGCAACGGACACACCTTTGGCTCGCCCGAGGCCCAGTCTTCGCCAAGAAGCAACCTTGGCCCGATCGCCGCGCTGACCAACCGAATCGTAGGAGCATTTAATGCAAAGGTGGCCTGACACCTTTATCCTAACGCGTGCCCTTCAGTCAACAGAGCCGAAGTGACCGCAGTCACTTCGCCGCTCCTCTGACCGGCCTGACAAAAGGACAGCGCCGCCTGCACCGCTCCGACTGCCGCGCCACTCAGCAGAGTGCGGCTGACAGCAGCCAAGTCCGGCCTCGAGCGCCATAGGAAGCTCTGCCTCGCCCGACCCAGGGCTCGGACTCGGGCTCAGCCCCGGAAGACGACGAACTCCGCTTTGCCCGACCCCAGGGCTCGGACTCGGGCTCAGCCCCGGAAGACGACGAACTCCGCATTGCTCGACCCCAGGGCTCAGACTCGGGCTCAGCCCCGGAAGACGACGAACTCCGCTTCGCCCGACCCCAGGGCTCGGACTCGGGCTCAGCCCCGGAAGACGACGAACTCCGCTTCGCCCGACCCCAGGGCTCGGACTCGGGCTCAGCCCCGGAAGACGACGAACTCCGCTTCGCCCGACCCCAGGGCTCGAACTCGAGCTCAGCCCCGGAAGACGACGAACTCCGCATCGCCCGACCCCAGGGCTCGGACTCAGCCCTGGCCTCAGCCGACGGTCTCCGCCTCGCCCGACCCAGGGGCTCGGACTCGACCTCGGCCTTGGAAGACAGACTCGACCTCAACCTCGGAGGAGCCTCCACCTCGCCCAACCCAGGGCTCGGACCAACCACGTCACAGGAGGCGCCATCATTACCCTACCCCAAGCTGACTCAGGCTACGGGGAACAAGACTGGCGTCCCATCTGGCTCGCCCCGGTAAACAAGTAATGATGGCGCCCCACATGCTCTATGACGACGGCGGCTCTCAGCCCCCTTACGGAAGCAAGGGAACGTCAGCAAGGACTCGACAGCCCCGACAGTTGTCCTTCCGCCAGGCTCCAGCGCTCCTCCGATGGCCACGACACCACACGAATTGGGTGCCAAAACCTCTCCGGCTGCCACGATGGCATGTACTTAGGGCGCTAGCTCTCCTCCACTAGACACGATAGCACATTGCTACACCCCCCATTGTACACCTGGATCCTTTCCTTACGCCTATAAAAGGAAGGTCCAGGGCCCTCTTACAGAGGGTTGGCCGTGCGGGGAAGGACGGGACGGCGCTCGCGTAAGCCGCTCGCTCCCTCCCGCGTGGACGCTTGTAACCCCCTACTGCAAGCGCACCCGACCTGGGCGCGGGACAAACACGAAGGCCGCAGGATTCCCCTTTTACGCCCGTCTCCCTCCGGCTTCTTCCCCCCTTCGTGCTCCGTCTCGCGCCGACCCATCTGGGCTGGGGCACGCGGCGACAATTTACTCGTCGGTCCAGGGACCCCCCGGGTTTGAAACGCCGATAGTTGGCGTGCCAGGTAGGGGCCTGCTGCGTGTTGACGAACAGCTTCCCGTCAAGCTCCAGATGGGCAGTCTCCAGCAAACTTTCTAGCCCGGGACGGTGCTCCGTTTCGAGAGTCTTGAGTTCATGTCCCTCGACGGCAGCTACGACATGATACTCCTTCCCCCGCCGCGCGACAGCGACAATGGCGGCCGACAACCTGCCCGCCGGCGGCGGAATAGACGACGTCTTCCCCACGTGGTGGAAGAACAACATTCGGGCTTGTCCCATCCCCTCCCCCGCTGACGGAGGAGGAGGCGGGGCAACCAAGGCCAAGCAGAAGGCGGCACCTCGTCGGCTGTCGAACGAGTCGACGGCGTCGGCGCCTGTCACACCCGGCTTTAAGGAACAAAGCCAGGTGCATCTCATACATGCGCCAAGAAGACAACATATATAATAACAGAGTGTATAGAGATAAATGTCATAAAACATCAGATTATTTATTACATAGCGGAAGACTTATTACAAAATAAAATAATAAAGATAAAACGAACTAAGGATCGTCCGCGCCAATGCCAACTGAGAAACGCCACCTAGATCAGATCATACTCCTCGCCTTGTGGCTCCTCCTGAACCACCTGCTCTTCTCCTGTGGGGGGTGTGAGACAGCAAGAGTGAGCTCACATACGTTCATCGCTCAACAAGTCGTGGGGAATAATGTGACATGAACTCACCAAAGGTGGGAGCTCATGGAGTGTAAGGCTTATCAAAGAGAATGGTTAAAGCTGAGCATTACTTTTAATGTTGGTCAAACTTTTATTAGCAGTTACTAAGTGTAAGTAAATACCAAACCATAATAAAATAATAGAGAACAAAATTAATAATAACCCCATGCAAATGCAAATGATAAATTGAGTTTAGGTTCCATAATTTAATCATCAGAGAGTCCTGAGCTGCTCATGACCGTGAGCTCGGCTAGTATACCAGTTTTACACTCTGCAGAGGTTGTACCCTTTACCCACAAGTTGTGTATCCCATGTCGCCAGGGTTAGCTAGGCCCTTAGACACTACCGAGGTGAATGGCTAGGGATCCACTACGAGGCCTTTACAAAGTTCCACTAGCTTCCGAAAACCCGCTACAGTTTATGGGAAGAGCACTTGCAAGAATCCCCCGTCCGACCGCCATCGCAGCTAAATCAACCCGAGAACCTCCTTGCATGCAACTCCCCTACTGCCCTTGCCCCTTTCGGGTAAGGTAGTCTTCCACTAGCTTTCCTAATTAATCAGCCAAGGGCGTCCATAAACCCTTGTGGTGGCACGTGTTTCTCAAGTTAAGCTCTATGTTCCAATTAACATTAATGATCTTAACATGAACATAAATAGAATAACAAAAAGAATTGGAACATAGATATAATAAATGATTATCCCAAAACCATGTAAAGCAATAGCAAAACTACCCAAGTGATTCAGGGGTGAACAAGGTAATGAGATAAACAATCTAGGGTGACCTATCGGGTCCCATCAAAATTAACCTATGCATGGATAAGTGATATTAAAGAACATTATTGGGTAAAAAGTGGTCAAGGGAACAACTTGCCTTCAATGAGCTCCTGCTCAGCTACTTCAACCTGCTGCTCACCAGGATCCTCGGTCACGGGTTCTTCTACTCGCCACAGTACAAACAAGCACAGTGCATATAGAGAAATTAACATTACACCAAACATCTAAACAAAATACACAGAAATATTCTACATATTAAAATAAAATTCTAGGAACAGGAATCATAATTTTTGGAGTTATAGAATTTAAGTTATGGATTTTCAAAGGTTTTATGTGTTTAAAATAGGATTAAGTGTGGGATTAATTTTCTTACTGTTGTCATGATAATACAGAGACACTAAGTGTTAGAGAATAAAATTACCAAATTTTTGCAACTGGAATGGAGTGATTTGGAGTTCATATGCATTTTCTATGGAATAAACAAGTTCTAAGGTTTATTTTCATATTAAAAATCCAATTTCTATTTCATTTAATCCATTTAATTCACTACTGGACTGGGCCTCAATTTCAGTTAAGCACAGGGGGCTCGGGGTAAGTCGTTCTAGACACAGAGAACAATGGAAGTGGGACGGCGGGTTCATTATAAAATACCCTAGGGTTTCTTTAGCAAAATGTACCCGCGAAGGGGTCTCAGTGGTTTCTGGCCGTCAGATCCAAAACGAATGCGCTGGATTAGATCGCCGCGTCCGCGAATCGGTACGTAATGGAATCCACACGATCTAAGATCAACGGCCAAGGTTTTATGATGCCCAGATCTGATCCCTACCATCGGATCTCTAATCAACGGTCTCAGGCAAACGCGTCCGAATCAGTACCCAGTTTTTAATCCGAGCCGTACATCTAACAAGTGACGGTGGTGGCCACGTCTTCTACCCCAGCCTACGGCCGAAGGGACGACCAGGGCCCCCACGGTGGAGCACCATCGCCGGAATCCACCAATACCCGACCCCGCGCCAAAAGCTTCGATCTGAACTGGGACACACATAGCACAGGATATGGCGAACGCGATCGGAGTTACATACCCGAGAAAGGAGCAACGATGATCAATGCCCACGCAGCGGGGCGGCTACACGGCGGAGGATGACGATCGGCGAGCAATTCCCGCCGTTCGGGTGCCAGTCGCCACGGTCTGAGCGCACGTACGGTTTCCGCGTGGTTCGGCGAACGCTTGGGCACACCTTTACGACCCCCGAGCGGCGGCACGGCCCTTGGCGACGACGGCCGAGCGTATCCGCGGCGGTGGCGCAACACACGCGATCAAATCCGTATGCGGGGTTATGGCGGCGGCGCGGCTAATGTTGTGCGCAGGACGAAGAGGAGGAAAGGCTGCGACTCAGCTCCCATTTAACGGGTGAAGGGGGAAGAGTCCGTGCCGATCGCAGGAACCCCGTCGGCCGTCCGCCATAGTCGGAGAGTTTGTTCAAGCAGCGCGCGGTGTGCGACTGACGGCAGGGCCCACGCGACAGAGACACCGGGACGAAGGGGAAACCGCGCAACGGCTGCCTGACCGGGCCCGCATGCCAGGCGCGCGCGGTGGAGAAGAGTTTGGGCCGCGTGGATAGGTTGCGTGAGGTAAATGGGCCGACTTCGGAAGATTAGGCCCAGGTACCGTTTTCCTTTATTTTATTTCATTTTCTTTTCCTTTTCTTTCTCTTTTCAAATTCTAGAATTCAAATTTGAATTCAGTTTTAATATGTGAACTTATATTCTTTTTTTATGTACAAGTTGAACCCAAATAGGAAGGTTTAACTAATTTCCTTATATTTCTTGTCTTTATCTTTGTTTAGTATTCTTTCTTCTCTTGCTCAAACTCTTGAATTCCCCCTTTAGAGAATTTGATATATTTCCTTTCACATTATTTTATGTTGTCACAAAATGCACAAAATAAAATCCCAGCATGAATGCATGATGCATATTTTAGTGGCTTTTATGTTATTAATTATAATTATTTGTTTTTACCTAGGGTGTACACATGTAATGATGCATAAAGGTTAAGCTCACATAAGGAGAAATTGTTTTTCTATTGATATTATTTCTGACAAATTGAAAAGTGGGTGTTACAAATCCTTCCCCCCTTAAAAATAATCTCGTCCTCGAGATTTAAGAAGATCTAGGGAAAAGATGGGGAAAATCTATGCGAAGCTCTTCTTCTCTTTCCCAAGTTGCTTCATCTTCACCGTGGTGACTCCATTGAACCTTGCACATCTTTATAACCTTATTCCTCGTGACTCGAGTCAAAGTGTCCAAAATCTTGATCGGGTACTCCGTGTAAGTCAAATCACCCTGAACACTGAGCTCTTCCATTGGTAACTGTTCCTCAGGGACACGGAGACACTTCTTTAGTTGAGACACGTGGAACACATTATGCACATCTGATAGAGTAGCAGGTAACTCGAGTTGGTATGCCATCTCCCCAACTCGCCTAAAGATCAAGAATGGTCCAATGTAGCGTGGGGACAATTTGCCCTTGACTTTGAATCTCCTCATGCCACGAAGTGGTGACACCTTGAGGTACACATAATCTCCTTCCTCAAATTCCAGTGGTCTCCTTCTATTATCAGCATAGCTCTTTTGTCTGGTTTGAGCCACCCTCAAATTCTCCCGAATTATACGGACTTGCTCTTCTGCTTCTTGAATCAGTTCAGGCCCAAAGAATTGTCTTTCTCCAGTTTGATCCCAATACAGAGGAGTCCTGCACTTCCTCCCATATAAAGCTTCAAAAGGTGACATCTTCAGACTGGCCTGATAACTATTATTATATGAGAACTCAGCATATGGTAGACTTTTATCCCAACTTCCTCCATGCTGAAGGGCACATGCTCTCAACATATCTTCCAATACTTGATTAGTCCTTTCAGTCTGTCCATCAGTCTGAGGGTGATAAGCTGTACTGAAATTCAACTTTGTACTCATATTCTCATGAAAGCTTCTCCAAAATCTTGAGGTAAACTGCGAACCTCGATCAGACACGATCTTCTTTGGTACTCCATGCAAACACACAATCCGAGCCATATATAACTCTGCTAGTTGAGAACCTTTATAAGTAGTCTTGACAGGAATAAAGTGAGCCACTTTAGTCAATCTATCCACAATCACCCATATAGCATCATATCCTTTCTGGGTGCGAGGCAATCCAGTAATAAAATCCATACCAATCTCTTCCCATTTCCACTCGGGTATCTTCAGTGGATGCAGTAGTCCGGCTGGCCTCTGGTGTTCAGCCTTAACTCTTTGACATACGTCGCACATAGCCACATGTGCAGCTACATCTCTTTTCAATCCATACCACCAATACTTCTGTTTCAAATCCTGATACATCTTAGTACTACCATGATGAATAGAATAGTCCGAGTCATGGGCCTCCTTTAAAATAGTCTCTCGAATGCTTTCAATATCAGGAACACATATCCTGTCCTTGAACCAAACAGTGCCTTGCTCATCTTCCGTGAATTCCGGAACTCGACCCACAGTAATCAGATCCTTAATTTCTTTTATTTTAGCATCATCAAGTTGACCTTTGCGGATTTCTTGCTCCAAAGTAGGTTCCACATCAATCGTAACTCCTTTAGTATGAGCAACTATCCCCAGGTTGAGTCTCCTGAAGTCCTCGACAATCTCATCAGGTAGCTGGGCAACAACAACTGAATGAACATGCTCCTTTCGACTCAAGGCATCTGCAACCAAATTTGCCTTGCCCGGGTGATAGTGAGTCTCCAAATCATAGTCCTTAATAAGCTCCAACCAACGGCGTTGCCTAAGGTTGAGATCCTTCTAAGGGAATATATACTTCAAACCCTTATAATCCGTATACACTTGACACTTAGCCCCCATGATATAATGTCTCCATATCTTAAGCGCATGCACAACGGCTGCCAAATCTTAAGTCATGCGTGGGGTAGTTCCAGGTAGAAGATCAATTACAAACTCAACTTCTCTATCAGGTGGCATCCCTGGCAACTCCTCTGGAAAGACATCCGGAAAATCTCTAACCACACGGATGTTGTCTCCAATAAACTCCTCAGGTATAAAGAACATTGCCTGTTTGGATGAGGTGGTTACTGCAATATTAACTTGAAATCTTTCTCCTTTGGAACTGGTGAGTTCTATGATTCCCTTAGCACAGTGTATATTGTGTCTTTGCCTTTCTCAACCATGACATACCAAGGATCACGTCTATAGTGCTCTCTTCTAACACTATAGGGGTAGGCCATCTGGGTTAGGAACACAGGGTAAGAAAGAAAGGATTGTAGACAAGGCAGGTGATTACGAATTACGTTACTTTGGGGGATTCATTAGCTAAGCGGATTAATATCTTACCTACCATAGCTAATTCAATACCTTATGGTGGTACATGCTAAGATGTCCATCTATAATAATTCAATCAATCAAAGAAGCAAATCAGGCATTTATCATCAGCACAATCAACCAATCTATTTTTTTAAATAAAGAAAATAGTTTTAAATTTTGTCTTGGGTTCCCTATCTCTTAAAAGATCATAGTGGTAGGATTCCAAGGTGTGAAACCCATCTTGTTTGAGAATAGAGAAGATAAGAATGATCAGAGTAGAACAGTAGGTGAGACAGGATCAAGATAAGTATAGAAAGAATCAGAGTAAGGTAAGTATAGAATGAATCAAAAGAAGGTAAGTAGGGAAGGGTTTTGTCCATTTCTATCTAGGTTTCGTCCTACAGTCAACATTTCCTCTGATACCACTTCTGTCACACCCGGCTTTAAGGAACAAAGCCAGGTGCATCTCATACATGCGCCAAGAAGACAACATATATAATAACAGAGTGTATAGAGATAAATGTCATAAAACATCAGATTATTTATTACATAGCGGAAGACTTATTACAAAATAAAATAATAAAGATAAAACGAACTAAGGATCGTCGGCGCCAATGCCAACTGAGAAACGCCACCTAGATCAGATCATACTCCTCGCCTTGTGGCTCCTCCTGAACCACCTGCTCTTCTCCTGTGGGGGGGTGTGAGACAGCAAGAGTGAGCTCACATACGTTCATCGCTCAACAAGTCGTGGGGAATAATGTGACATGAACTCACCAAAGGTGGGAGCTCATGGAGTGTAAGGCTTATCAAAGAGAATGGTTAAAGCTGAGCATTACTTTTAATGTTGGTCAAACTTTTATTAGCAGTTACTAAGTGTAAGTAAATACCAAACCATAATAAAATAATAGAGAACAAAATTAATAATAACCCCATGCAAATGCAAATGATAAATTGAGTTTAGGTTCCATAATTTAATCATCAGAGAGTCCTGAGCTGCTCATGACCGTGAGCTCGGCTAGTATACCAGTTTTACACTCTGCAGAGGTTGTACCCTTTACCCACAAGTCGTGTATCCCATGTCGCCAGGGTTAGCTAGGCCCTTAGACACTACCGAGGTGAATGGCTAGGGATCCACTACGAGGCCTTTACAAAGTTCCACTAGCTTCCGAAAACCCGCTACAGTTTATGGGAAGAGCACTTGCAAGAATCCCTCGTCCCACCGCCATCGCAGCTAAATCAACCCGAGAACCTCCTTGCATGCAACTCCCCTACTGCCCTTGCCCCTTTTGGGTAAGGTAGTCTTCCACTAGCTTTCCTAATTAATCAGCCAAGGGCGTCCATAAACCCTTGTGGTGGCACGTGTTCCTCAAGTTAAGCTCTATGTTCCAATTAACATTAATGATCTCAACATGAACATAAATAGAATAACAAAAAGAATTGGAACATAGATATAATAAATGATTATCCCAAAACCATGTAAAGCAATAGCAAAACTACCCAAGTGATTCAGGGGTGAACAAGGTAATGAGATAAACAATCTAGGGTGACCTATCGGGTCCCATCAAAATTAACCTATGCATGGATAAGTGATATTAAAGAACATTATTGGGTAAAAAGTGGTCAAGGGCACAACTTGCCTTCAATGAGCTCCTGCTCAGCTACTTCAACCTGCTGCTCACCAGGATCCTCGGTCACGGGTCCTTCTACTCGCCACAGTACAAACAAGCACAGTGCATATAGAGAAATTAACATTACACCAAACATATAAACAAAATACACAGAAATATTCTACATATTAAAATAAAATTCTAGGAACAAGAATCATAATTTTTGGAGTTATAGAATTTAAGTTATGGATTTTCAAAGGTTTTATGTGTTTAAAATAGGATTAAGTGTGGGATTAATTTTCTTACTGTTGTCATGATAAAACAGAGACACTAAGTGTTAGAGAATAAAATTACCAAATTTTTGCAACTGGAATGGAGTGATTTGGAGTTCATATGCATTTTCTATGGAATAAACAAGTTCTAAGGTTTATTTTCATATTAAAAATCCAATTTCTATTTCATTTAATCCATTTAATTCACTACTGGACTGGGCCTCAATTTCAGTTAAGCACAGGGGGCTCGGGGTAAGTCGTTCTAGACACAGAGAACAATGGAAGTGGGACGGCGGGTTCATTATAAAATACCCTAGGGTTTCTTTAGCAAAATGTACCCGCGAAGGGGTCTCAGTGGTTTCTGGCCGTCAGATCCAAAACGAATGCGCCGGATTAGATCGCCGCGTCCGCGAATCGGTACGTAATGGAATCCACACGATCTAAGATCAACGGCCAAGGTTTTACGATGCCCAGATCTGATCCCTACCATCGGATCTCTAATCAACGGTCTCAGGCAAACGCGTCCGAATCGGCACCCAGTTTTTAATCCGAGCCGTACATCTAACAAGTGACGGTGGTGGCCACGTCTTCTACCCCAGCCTACGGCCGAAGGGACGACCAGGGCCCCCACGGTGGAGCACCATCGCCGGAATCCACCAATACCCGACCCCGCGCCAAAAGCTTCGATCTGAACTGGGACACACGTAGCACAGGATATGGCGAACGCGATCGGAGTTACATACCCGAGAAAGGAGCAACGATGATCAATGCCCACGCAGCGGGGCGGCTACACGGCGGAGGATGACGACCGACGAGCAATTCCCGCCGTTCGGGTGCCAGTCGCCACGGTCTGAGCGCACGTACGGTTTCCGCGTGGTTCGGCGAACGCTCGGGCACACCTTTACGACCCCCGAGCGGCGGCACGGCCCTTGGCGACGACGGTCGAGCGTATCCGCGGCGGCGGCGCAACACACGCGATCAAATCCGTATGCGGGGTTATGGCGGCGGCGCGGCTAATGTTGTGCGCAGGACGAAGAGGAGGAAAGGCTGCGACTCAGCTCCCATTTAACGGGTGAAGGGGGAAGAGTCCGCGCCGATCGCAGGAACCCCGGCGGCCGTCCGCCATAGTCGGAGAGTTTGTTCAAGCAGCGCGCGGTGTGCGACTGACGGCAGGGCCCACGCGACAGAGACACCGGGACGAAGGGGAAACCGCGCAACGGCTGCCTGACCGGGCCCGCATGCCAGGCGCGCGCGCGGTGGAGAAGAGTTTGGGCCGCGTGGATAGGTTGCGTGAGGTAAATGGGCCGACTTCGGAAGATTAGGCCCAGGTACCGTTTTCCTTTATTTTATTTCATTTTCTTTTCCTTTTCTTTCTCTTTTCAAATTCTAGAATTCAAATTTGAATTCAGTTTTAATATGTGAACTTATATTCTTTTTTTTATGTACAAGTTGAACCCAAATAGGAAGGTTTAACTAATTTCCTTATATTTATTGTCTTTATCTTTGTTTAGTATTCTTTCTTCTCTTGCTCAAACTCTTGAATTCCCCCTTTAGAGAATTTGATATATTTCCTTTCACATTATTTTATGTTGTCACAAAATGCACAAAATAAAATCCCAGCATGAATGCATGATGCATATTTTAGTGGCTTTTATGTTATTAATTATAATTATTTGTTTTTACCTAGGGTGTACACATTTAATGATGCATAAAGGTTAAGCTCACATAAGGAGAAATTGTTTTTCTATTGATATTATTTCTGACAAATTGCAAAGTGGGTGTTACAGCGCCCCAACGTGGGGCACATCGAGCCTCGACCTCGCGTCTGAGACGAAGACGAGCGTCGTCTCCCCGCAACATGCCAACCCCAAGCAAACGGACGACGCCAGCACGCTCGCAAAGGACTTGTTGGGCGTCACCCTCGTACCTGAGACGACGGTGCAGTCTGCCCCTGACGTGACTTCGTCACCGCCCGTCGACCAAGAGGTACCGACCGATTCCCATCTCGTGCCTTTTGGATTCGGCCTCGACCCACCAAGCGACTTCGCTTCGGTGGACGCTCTCATAGAGGCGAGTCCAAACCCTCTGGGGTATCGTATGCGGTCACCCTGGGACCGGCTGACGACCGTCTCGACCTACGGGCCCTCGGGTTCCAAGGAAGATGGCGGGCCCGACTTTAGTTGGGATTTCTCCGGACTTGGTAACCCCAGTGCCATGCGGGACTTTATGACCGCATGCGACTACTGCCTTTCCGACTGTTCCGTCGATAGCCGCAGCCTCGGCGACGAGGACTGTGGCCCAAGTCATGAATGTTTCCACGTCGATCTAGGGGGTCACGACGAAGGCAACCATCTTGGTATGCCGGAGAACGGTGATCCCCCTAGGCCTGTGCCTCGCGTTGACATCCTTCGGGAGCTAGATGTGGTCCCCGTCCCGGTGGGGGGTCATGACCCACAGCTCGATCAAATCCGCGAGATGCAGGCCAGGCTCGACGAGGGAGCAGGACACTTGAGCCGTTCTGCCGGGACATTGGGCAGGAATGGGCGGGCCAACCTCCGGCCGGAGAAGTGCGTCATCTACCCCAGGGCATCCAGCACCGCATCGCCGACGATGTCAGGGTAAGGTCGCCACCGGTTTCCAGTGTGGTCGGCCAGAACCTGGTTGCAGCGGCAATACTTCTCTGCGCGATGCCGGAGCCATCAACCACCGAGGGGCGGCGTATCCACGGAGAGCTCAAGAATCTCCTGGAGGATGTCGCGGTCCGACGGGCCGAAAGCTCCGCCGGCCTAAGGCAGGGGTACCCCTCGGAACATCGCGTCGTGACTTCCCGATTCATGCGGGAAGCCTCGGTCCACACCGGGCGCACGCGCAACACAGCGCCTGTGGCCCCGGGTCGCCTCGGCAACGAACACCCTCACCGCAACCGTCGAACCCACCTCGACGAGAGGGTGCGCCGAGGCTACCACCCCAGGCGTGGGGGACGCTGTGACAGCGGGGAGGATCGGAGTCCCTCGCCCGAACCACCCGGTCCGTAGGCTTTCAGCCGGGCCATACGACGGGCACCGTTCCTGACCCGGTTCCGAACCCCGACTACTATCACAAAGTACTCGGGGGAGACGAGACCGGAACTGTGGCTCACGGACTATCGGCTGGCCTGCCACCTGGGTGGAACGGACGATGACAACCTCATCATCCGCAACCTCCCCCTGTTCCTCTCCGATACCGCTCAAGCCTGGCTGGAGCACCTGCCTCCGGGGCAGATCTCCAACTGGGACGATCTGGTCGAAGCCTTCGCCGGCAACTTCCAGGGCACGTACGTGCGCCCTGGGAACTCCTGGGATCAACGAAGCTACCGCCAGCAGCCGGGAGAGTCTCTCCGGGACTACATCCGGTGATTCTCGAAGCAGCGCACCGAGCTGCCCAATGTCACCGACTCGGATGTTATCGGCGCGTTCCTCGCCGGCACCACCTGCCGTGACCTGGTGAGCAAGCTGGGTCGCAAGACCCCCACCAGGGCGAGCGAGTTGATGGACATCGCCACCAAGTTCGCCTCTGGCCAGGAGGCGGTTGAGGCCATCTTCCGGAAGGACAAGCAGCCCCAGGGCCGCCAGCCGGAGGATGTCCCCGAGGCGTCCACTCAGCGCGGCACCAAGAAGAAAGGCAAAAAGAAGTCGCAAGCGAAACGCGACGCCGCCGACGCGGACCTTGTCGCCGCCGCCGAGTACAAGAACCCTCGGAAACCTCCCGGAGGTGCCAATCTCTTCGACAAGATGCTCAAGGAGCCATGCCCCTATCATTAGGGGCCTGTTAAGCACACCCTTGAGGAGTGCGCCATGCTTCGGCGCCACTTTCACAAGGCCGGACCACCTGCGAAGGGTGGCAGGGCCCGCGACGACGATAAGAAGGAGGATCACAAGGCAGGAGAGTTCCCCGAGGTCCACGACTGCTTCATGATCTACGGTGGGCGAGTGGCGAACGCCTCGGCTCGGCACCGCAAGCAAGAGCGTCGGGAGGTCTGCTCGGTAAAGGTGGCGGCGCCAGTCTACCTAGACTGGTCCGACAAGCCCATCACCTTTGACCAGGGCGACCATCCCGACCGTGTGCCGAGCCCGGGGAAATACCCGCTCGTTGTCGACCCCGTCATTGGCAACGTCACGCTCACCAAGGTCCTCATGGACAGAGGCAGCAGCCTCAACATCATCTACGCCGAGACCCTCGGGCTCCTGCGGATCGATCTGTCCTCGGTCCGGGCAGGCGCTGCGCCTTTTCACGGGATCATCCCCGGGAAACGCATCCAGCCCCTCGAACAACTCGATCTACCCGTCTGCTTTGGGACGCCCTCCAACTTCCGAAGGGAGACCCTCACGTTCGAAGTGGTCGGGTTTCGAGGAACCTACCACGCAGTGCTGGGGAGGCCATGCTACGCCAAGTTCATGGTCGTCCCCAACTACACCTACCTCAAGCTCAAGATGTCGGGCCCCAACAGGGTCATCACCGTCGGCCCCACGTACCGACACGCGTACGAATGCGACGTGGAGTGCGTGGAGTACGCCGAGGCCCTCGCCGAATCCGAGGTCCTCATCGCCGACCTAGAAAGCCTCTCTAAGGAGGCGCCAGACGTGAAGCGCCACGCCGGCAACTTCGAGCCAACGGAGACGGTTAAATCCGTCCCTCTCGACCCCAGCAGCGACACCTCCAAGAAGATCCGGATCGGCTCCGAGCTCGACCCCAAATAGGAAGCAGTGCTCGTCGACTTTCTCCGCGCAAACGCCGACGTTTTCGCGTGGAGTCCCTCGGACATGCCTGGCATACCGAGGGATGTCGCCGAGCACTCGCTGGATATCCAAGCTGGGGCCCGACCCGTGAAGCAGCCTCTGCGCCGATTCGACGAGGAAAAGCACAGAGCCATAGGCGAGGAGGTCCACAAGCTAATGGCGGCAGGGTTCATCAAAGAGGTATTCCATCCCGAATGGCTTGCCAACCCTGTGCTTGTGAGAAAGAAAGGAGGGAAATGGCGGATGTGTGTAGACTACACTGGTCTAAACAAAGCATGTCTGAAGGTTCCCTACCCTCTGCCTCGCATCGATCAAACCGTGGATTCCACTGCTGGGTGCGAAGCCTTGTCTTTCCTCGATGCCTACTCAGGGTATCACCAAATCAGGATGAAAGAGTCCGACCAGCTCGCGACTTCTTTCATCACACCCTTCGGCATGTACTGCTATGTTACCATGTTGTTTGGTTTGAGGAATGCGGGTGCAACGTACCAACGGTGCATGAACCACGTGTTCGGCGAACACATTGGTCGACCGGTCGAGGCCTACGTCGATGACATCGTAGTCAAGACAAGGAAAGCCTCCGACCTCCTTTCCGACCTTGAAACGACATTCTGGTGTCTCAAGGCGAAAGGCGTAAAGCTCAATCCTGAGAAGTGTGTCTTCGGGGTCCCCTGAGGCATGCTCTTGGGGTTCATCGTCTCCGAGCGGGGCATCGAGGCCAACCCGGAGAAGATCGCGGCCATCACCAGCATGGGGCCTATCAAGGACTTAAAAGGCGTACAGAGGGTCACGGGATGCCTTGTGGCTCTGAGCCGTTTCATCTCGCGCCTCGGCGAAAGAGGCCTGCCTCTGTACCGCCTCTTAAGGAAGGCCGAGCGCTTCACTTGGACCCCTGAGGCCGAGGAAGCCCTCGGGAACCTGAAGGCGCTCCTCACGAACGCACCCATCTTGGTGCCCCCCGCTGCCGGAGAAGCCCTCTTGATCTACGTCGCCGCTACCACTCAGGTGGTTAGCGCCGCGATTGTGGTTGAGAGACGAGAAGAAGGGCATACATTGCCCGTCCAGAGGCCAGTCTACTTCATTAGTGAGGTACTGTCCGAGACTAAGATCCACTACCCACAAATTCAGAAGCTGCTGTACGCGGTGATCCTGACGCGGCGGAAGTTCCGACACTACTTCGAGTCTCATCCGGTAACTGTGGTGTCATCCTTCCCCCTGGGGGAGATCATCCAGTGCCGAGAGGCCTTGGGTAGAATTGCAAAATGGGCGGTGGAAATCATGGGCGAAACGATCTTGTTCGCCCCTCGGAAGGCCATCAAGTCCCAGGTCTTGGCAGACTTTGTGGCTGAATGGGTCGACACCCAGCTCCCAACAGCTCCGATCCAACCGGAACTCTGGACCATGTTTTTCGACGGGTCGCTGATGAAAATAGGAGCGGGCGCAGGCCTGCTCTTCATCTCGCCCCTCGGAAAGCACCTACGCTACGTGCTATGCCTCCATTTCCCGGCGTCCAACAATGTGGCCGAGTACGAGGCTCTGGTCAACGGGTTGCGCATCGCCATCGAGCTGGGGGTCCGACGCCTCGACGCTCGCGGTGACTCGCAGCTCGTCATCGACCAAGTCATGAAGAACTCCCACTGCCGCGACCCGAAGATGGAAGCCTACTGCGATGAGGTTTGGCGCCTGGAAGACAAGTTCTATGGGCTCGAGCTCAACCACATCGCCCGACGCTACAACGAGACTGCGGATGAGCTAGTTAAGATAGCTTCGGGGCGAACAACGGTTCCCCCGGACGTCTTCTCCCGAGACCTGCATCAACCCTCCATCAAGACCGACGACACGCCCGAGCCCGAGAAGGCCTCGGCCCAGCCCGAGGCGCCCTCGGCTCAGTCCGAGGCACCCTCGGCTCGGCCCGAGGCACCCTCGGCTCAGCCCGAGGCACCCTCGGCTCAGCCCAAGGTACCCTCGGCCCCCGAGGGTGAGGCACTGCGCGTTGAGGAGGAGCGGAGCGGGGCCACGCCTAATCGAAACTGGCAGACCCCGTACCTGCAATATCTCCACCGAGGAAAGCTACCCCTCGACCGAGCTGAAGCTCGGCGGTTGGCGCGGCGCGCCAAGTCGTTCGTCTTGCTGGGAGACGGGAAGGAGCTCTACCACCGCAGCCCCTCAGGCATCCTCCAGCGATGCATTTCCATCGCCGAAGGCCAGGAGCTCTTACAAGAGATACACTCGGAGGCTTGCGGCCATCACGCAGCACCTCGAGCCCTTGTTGGAAACGCCTTCCGACAAGGCTTCTACTGGCCGACCGCGGTGGTCGACGCCACTAGAATTGTCCGCACCTGCCAAGGGTGTCAATTCTATGCAAGGCAGACCCACCTGCCCGCTCAGGCTCTGCAGACCATACCCATCACCTGGCCGTTTGCTGTGTGGGGTCTGGACCTCGTCGGCCCTTTGCAGAAGGCACCCGGGGGCTATACGCACCTGTTGGTCGCCATCGACAAATTCTCCAAGTGGATCAAGGTCCAACCCCTAAACAGCATCAGGTCCGAACAGGCGGTGGCGTTCTTCACCAACATCATCCATCGCTTTGGGGTCCCGAACTCCATCATCACCGACAACGGCACCCAGTTCACCGGCAGAAAGTTCCTGGACTTCTGCGAGGATCACCACATCCGGGTGGACTGGGCCACCGTGGCTCACCCCATGACGAATGGGCAAGTAGAGCGTGCCAACGGCATGATCCTGCAAGGGCTCAAGCCGCGGATCTACAACGACCTCAACAAGTTCGGCAAGCGATGGATGAAGGAGCTCCCCTCGGTGGTCTGGAGTCTGAGGACAACACCGAGCTGAGCCACGGGCTTCACACTGTTCTTTCTAGTCTATGGGGCCGAGGCCATCTTGCCCACAGACTTAGAATACGGTTCCCCAAGGACGAGGGCCTACGCCGACCAAAGCAATCGAGCTAATCGAGAAGACTCGCTGGACCGGCTAGAAGAGGCTCGGGACATGGCCTTACTACACTCGGCACGGTACCAGCAGTCCCTGCGACGCTACCACGCCCGAGGGGTTCGGTCCCGAGACCTCCAGGTGGGCGACCCGGTGCTTCGGCTGCGACAAGACGCCCGAGGGCGGCACAAGCTCACACCTCCCTGGGAAGGGCTGTTCGTCGTCGCTAAGGTTCTGAAGCCCGGAATGTACAAGCTGGCCAACAGTCAAGGCGAGGTCTACAGCAACGCTTGGAACATCCGACAGCTACATCGCTTCTACCCTTAAGATGCTTTCAAGTTGTTCATACACCTCGCTCATGCACAAAGTTTAGTCATCAAGGAAGGGTCAGCCTTGCCTCGGCAAAGCCCGACCCTCCCTCGGGGGCTAAAAGGGGGGAACCCCCTCTGCGTCAAAATTTTCCTCGGAAAAAGATCTTTTCTGCCAGAATGTCTTTCGTGCTTTTCGACTACTTCGAAAGTGGATCCTGAAAACGATGGAGTACACGTAAGCAGCCAAGGCTGACCGAGCCGAGGGACTCCTACGCCTCCGGGATACGGATACCTCACTCATCACCTTCTGCGATAAGTAACTCACGCTCGGATAAGTGATTCCGCGGACCGAACAAGTCTTCACGCTCGAAACCTCTTCTGCCGAAGCGATTTTTCGGGCCTTCTCGACTACATCGATAGCAGAATCCTACGGACGAGTAAGAGTACACGTAAGCGGCAAGGCCGACCGAGCCGAGGGATTCCTACGCCTTCGGGATACGGATACCTCACTCATCGCCTTCCGTGAAAAGTAACTCTCGCTTGGACAAGTAATTTTGTTACCGACAAACAAGTCCAAACACTCGAAACAAGAGGAAAAGAAACGCAGCTTTACAACACGACGACAGTATGTTTGGGCCTCGGCGACCGCAGAAAACATACGCACACTACAAGATAACCTGATCTTGTAGGCTCGGATCTTGACAGTTGAAGGGAGCAGCAGCACCCTCGGCGTCATCTACACCTTCGGCGAGGTCCGACCTAGCCTCGGACGGCGACGCGGTTGGAGGGTTCCCACTCCGAAGGTCGACATCAGCACTGTTGGGGACTTGTTCTCAAATGCTATGAATCAAGAACAAGGCAACATAAAATGTTAAATATCAAAAGCCCTTCGTCCTTCAAATCATTATTTCCCTTCGGATATAACGAATTTAGAACGAAGGTCATGAAGGACGTACCTTCATGATCATGATAAAAAATGGAGAACATTCAAACAAAATACAGAAAGTAACATAATTTCTGTAAACATTATTATTAATCTATTTCTATTTGTATTACTTGTGTAAACAAAGATAAATTACAAATGTACCTTCGGCTTGAAGGAAAGAAAATACAGGCGTGGCGCAAAAGTGAATGCCAAGTCAGCGTGAACAGTACGGGAATACTGTTCACCTATTTATAGGCACGGGTCGCAGCCCATGCAAGATTACATTAATGCCCTTTACATTTATCAATAACTCTATAGTAATTCTTCGAGGTCTAATCTGGCTTTTCATCTTTAAGTCGGTTTCCCTTTCCACTGTTATGCCGAAGCTCTTCTGCGCATAGCTTCGTGACCGTCTTATCCTTCGTCGTGATTGCTGGCTCAGTTAAGCTTCGTCTTAACCATGCTTTTGTATACTCGCAACTTGACTTTGAAGGTACCTGTTCACATATTTCTTTTGGAGAACATAGTCAATTATGTTTTTGAGGACCTTCGGAAGCCGAAGGCCCCCAACAGTAGCCCCTCGCAATATTAATTTGTTGTAAAGATAAATTTATATTGTGAAATGGACGAAGGCTATGAGCCGAAGGTCCGAAAAAACACCTTCCTTTTGCTAGAATAGCAACAGTCATTGACAAGCGGGACCCTCCAGTTTCCGACATAATGGGTGTATAAATAGGGGCTCGCCACAATTTATTTGGCACGCTCTCTTGCCATCTGTTTTGCCTGCTCAAATAGCTTTCTACCCACAAATATTTGGTTGCCTCCCTAATTTTAAGCTTCGGAAGCGAGAGGCAGGAATTCCGAAGGGATGTCTAAGGAGAAGAAGGTTGCTGCCGAGATGAAGCTGAGCCTTTCTGAGGAGAAAAATCTGGGCTTCATTGAATCAATAGCAAAAACAAATACAGAGAAAATTACTAGGGAGATTTTGGAAGGCTCATTTGAAGATACTGGTGAAAGTGATAGTTATGATGCAGACAGTGGGGGTGAGGATTTTGAAGATCGACCATGGTGACCAAGCCATTTAGTCTTCGGAAAATCAACTATTGGGCAAAGTCACCTTGAAAACATGAGGGGGAGATATTTTCGAGATATGTCCATTGTGAGGGCAGATGACGGAGAGAGAACTGTGCCGACTCCCGAAGATAATGAAGTTGTTATCTTCCGAAGCTTTTTAAAAGCTGGGCTACGATTCCCTATAAGCAGGTTTGTGGTAGAAGTTCTGAAAATATATCAGGTTTACCTTCATCAACTTACCCCTGAAGCAATAATAAGAATGGGAATCTTCGTCTGGGCTGTGAAGAGTTAGGGCCTAGAGCCAAGTGCGAAAAGCTTTTGCAATATACATGAATTATTATACGAAACGAAGCCCTGGGGTAAGGAGCAATATCATAACAACTTTGGTTGCTACAGCTTCGGTGCTCGCTCTAGATCAAGCTGTCCCGTGCCCACCTTTCGGAAGAGATGGCCCGGAGAATGGATGAAAGAATGGTTCTATGTAAAAATGATTTGAAGGTTCGAGAAGATATTAAGGATGTCATCATGTGCCCCATCTGGCAGCGCTTCGGACTCCGGAAACCGAAGGTAGAAATGGATGAAGTAGCCAAAGAATGCCAACGGGCCTTCGGCGTAGTCTGCTCTTTTATTGGGACAAGGGATTTAATACAAGAACACATTGCCTTCAGAGTGTGGCCTCTTGCAGATAATTGGGAAATGCTGAAAGGAACTATTAAAGAAACTGACGAAGGTGGGCTAGTCAGGCTGAAGTATACATTCAAGTACGGAGACAAGTTCGTTGAACCAGATGATGATTGGTTAAAGAGCATTGAAACTGTAAGTGATGAATTGCTTGGGGTATATTCGAAGGCCGAAGACACTGCATTGTCAGCGGCCTTCGGAGGCCGAAAAAGAAAAGACTCAACCGAGTGTTTGATGCAGTCGGGTTTGTCTACCCCGACTATCGCTATCCAGTGCGGGGGCAAAAAAGAAAAGGCACAACTTCTGCGAAAGAAACAGCTGCAGCTGCTCCTAGCGAGCCAGCGCCGAAGAGAAAAAGGGTAAAGGTTCTCACACACCGGCCACGCTATATTGAACCAGCCACGGTGCCTGAGTTCGCCGGTGAGACCTCTTCGGCCACCGAAGCTGAAGAGCCAACCCTGCTGCCAGAAGTCAAAGAAATGGTCGAAGTGCCAGCGACAGAAAAGATGGAAGAACCAAAGACGGAAGAAGCGAAAGCATCAGCTGAGGGAGTGAAAATATCAGAAATTTTAAGTCCTTCAGAAGAAATTGAAGCAGCAAAAATTAAAAAGGGGCCAACAGTGACCCCAAAAAGAAAAAGAATGGTTAATGTGTTAGATGTTTTGGAAACAATTAAACTTCCAAGCACAACCCCAAAGAAGACTGCTGAAACTTCTGAGGCGCTTGCTGAAGTATCCGTTGCTGAAGCTCCGAAGCAACAGACTGGAGTTGAAACCGGGCCTTCAGAACCAACCAAGGTAATACCTTTGGAAGCAGAAGAAACAAAAATTGCAAAGGCAACCGAAAAAATGAAAATGTCAGAGCCAACTTTGGTCGAAGAAATTGATACCGCTGCCCCCGAAGCATCTTCCAAAATATACGATTATATCGTGCGACATGCTTCGGGGAAAAAGTTATCGGAAGAAGAAGTTTTTGAAGCTAATCACTATGCCAAAGAATTGAAATATCCTAAGGGGGCACTAGTGTTCAATGGGACGAACGAAGAAGATTTCCTATGCTGCCTCCCAGACAACAAAGAATTATCCGTCTGTCGGGAGATGGCTAGAAGTATGGGGTTTCCGAAGCTTGAAGCTAGATTATGCGCTATGACGAAGGACGATCTTGCGGATAGTCTTGCGTACAATAGCCTGAAGGTACGAGAACTGCGCGTTTGGAAATTTTATGATTTGAAACCCATTCTTTTATTCTTATACCAACTCTTTTACATATAGGGTTTAATACTAAGCAACGCGTTGAGAGCGCAAAAGAATGCCGAAGACGAGAGCTATGAAATTGCTTTCAACAACCTACGATCAGAGGTTATTAAACTGAGAAACGAAGCTCTGGAAAAGGATAAAATTCTGCTTACATTGGTGGACAAGGTAAAAGAGGACGAAGCTGCCTCAAAGGCCCAGGCCAAAGCCCAAAAACGCGAGATTAAAGATCTTCAGAAACAGCTAGCTAGAGCCAAAGAAGAGCGTATACTTGAAGAGACAAAACGAGAGCTTAGTGATCAATGGACCAATCATTTAGAGATAAGTGTTAAGGAGCTTCGTGCATCCCAGAGAAAATGCTATGTTAAATCTGTCGGCGTTTTGAGACCGGGGGGTCCCTAAGCCGACGAGTGAGTGTGCCGCGTGCCCCAGCCCAGATGGGTCGAGCGCATGGGCGAGCGCGAAGGGGGGAAGCGAGGCGGCCGGAGACGGGCGTGAGAGAGGTGGAAATCCCGTGGCCTTCGTGTTCGTCCCGCGCCCAGGTCGGGTGCGCTTGCAGTAGGGGGTTACAAGCGTCCACGCGGGTGAGGGAAGCGAGCGGCCCCAAGAGAGCGCCTGTCCCGTCCTCGTCCCCGCGCGGCCAACCTTCTCTAAGAGGGCCCTGGTCCTTCCTTTTATAGGCGTAAGGAGAGGATCCAGGTGTACAATGGGGGTGTAGCAGAGTGCTACGTGTCTAGCGGGGGGAGAGCTAGCGCCCTAAGTACATGCCAATGTGGCAGCCGGAGAGATCTTGGCACCCTGCTGGTGTGATGTCGTGGCTATCGGAGGAGCAACGGAGCCTGGCGGAGGGACAGCTGTCGGAGCGGTTGAGTCCTTACTGACGTCCCCCTGCTTCCGTAAGAGAGCTGAGAGCCACCGTCGTCACAGGGCTTGCGGGGCGCCATCATTGCCTATCTGGCGGAGCTAGCCAGATGGGACACCGGTCTTGTTCTCTGCGGCCCGAGTCGGCTCAGGGTAGGGTAATGATGGCGCTTCCTGTTGACGTGGCGGGCCTGTGCCCTAGGTCGGGCGACGTGGAGGCTCCTCCGAAGCCGAGGTCGAGTCTGTCTTCCATGGCCGAGGCCGAGCCCGAGCTCCTGGGTCGGGCGAGGCGGAGGTCGTTCGGCAGAGGCCAGGGCGGAGTCCGAGCCCTGGGGTCGGGCAAAGCGGAGTTCGTCGTCTTCTGGGGCTTAGCCCGAGTCCGAGCCCTGGGTCGGGCGGAGCGGAGTTCGCCGTCTTCCGGGGCTTAGCCCGAGTCCGAGCCCTGGGTCGGGCGGAGCGGAGTTCGCCGTCTTCCGGGGCTTAGCCCGAGTCCGAGCCCTGGGTCGGGCGGAGCGGAGTTCGCCGTCTTCCGGGGCTTAGCCCGAGTCCGAGCCCTGGGTCGGGCGGAGCGGAGTTCGCCGTCTTCCGGGGCTTAGCCCGAGTCCGAGCCCTGGGTCGGGCGGAGCGGAGTTCGCCGTCTTCCGGGGCTTAGCCCGAGTCCGAGCCCTGGGTCGGGCGGAGCGGAGTTTCCTATGGCGCCTTTGGCAGGGCCTGATTGCCTGTCAGTCTCACTCTGTCAAGTGGCACTGCAGTCGGAGTGGCGCAGGCGGCGCTGTCCTTCTGTCAGACCGGTCAGTGGAGCGGCGAAGTGACGGCGGTCACTTCGGCTCTGCCGGGGGGCGCGCGTCAGGATAAAGGTGTCAGGCCACCTTTGCGTTAAATGCTCCTGCGACTCGGTCGGTCGGCGCGGCGATTTAGTCAGGGTTGCTTCTTAGCGAAGGCAAGGCCTCGGGCGAGCCGGAGATGTGTCCGCCGTTAAAGGGGGGGCCTCGGGCGAGACGGAAATCCCTCGGGGTCGGCTGCCCTTGTCCGAGGCTAGGCTCGGGCGAGGCGTGATCGAGTCGCTCGTATGGACTGATCCCTGACTTAATCGCACCCATCAGGCCTCTGTAGCTTTATGCTGATGGGGGTTACCAGCTGAGAATTAGGCGTCTTGAGGGTACCCCTAATTATGGTCCCCGACAGTAGCCCCCGAGCCTCGAAGGGAGTGTTAGCACTCGCTTGGAGGCTTTCGTCGCACTTTTTTGCAAGGGGACCAGCCTTTCTCGGTTGCATTTTGTTCCGGTGGGTGCGCGCGAGCGCACCCGCCGGGTGTAGCCCCCGAGGCCTCGGAGGAGTGGTTTCACTCCCCCGAGGTCTTAATGCCTTGCGTAATGCTTCGGCTGGTCTGGTTGTTCCCTCATGCGAACTGGCCGTAGCCCGGGTGCACGGTCGGGGCCCAAGCTCTCGGGCTGGTATGTTGACGCTGTCAACGGTTCGGCCGGAGCCGGGTTTGCGAGAGCAGCCCCCGAGCCTCCGCACAGGGCGAGAGGGCGATCAGGGACAGACTCGGCTTTTTTACATACGCCCCTACGTCGCCTTTCCGCAAGGAGGAGGGGGGGAGAGCGCCATGTTACCCTCGATGGGCACCGAACATGGTGTCTCCGGTGAGCTGCAAGCGGGTAATCTGAGTGGACGTCCGTGCCCCGTTCGTTGGGGGTCGGCTAGGGGCCCAGAGGCACGCCCAAAAGTACCTGCGGGTGATCTGCCGGACCCGGTCCCCTGGCGACGGGGTCCGAGGGCTCGATGCCTCCCTCCGATGGGATTCCGTTACAAGATCGCTCCCGCTGGTCTCAGAAATGTCCTAGGGTACCTCGGGAGCGCAGCCCGAGCCTTGGTTATGTATCGAACGTACCCCTGGTCATCCCTCGCTCGGCGTCTGAGGCGACTGTGAACCCTTCGGGGGCCAGCCTTCGAACCCCTGATCAGTAATGGGCGCGGAGCCCGAGTAGCCTGAGGCGGCCGTGGAGCCCTTCGGGGGGCCGGCCTTCGAACCTCTGACCAGTAGTGGGTGTAGGGCCCATGCGATCTGAGGCGACTGTTGAACCCCTCGGAGGGCCAGTCTTTGAACCTCTGATCAGTAGGGGGGGCTCGGAGCCCGGTTCCTTCACAGGGAAGGATCCTTTTCGGGGTATCCCCCTTTCTCGGTCCCTGTTGCAAGAGATAGAGAAAGAGGAAAAAAGGAAAAGGATACGAAATCGAACGACGTGGCGTACCTTTTTTGGCGCGGTTATTACGGCGAAGGCGAAGCGTCGCCCGCTTCTCCTGCCAGAAGCGCCGCCTGTCCCGCCGCGGAGTTAATGCGACGGGGCGAGTGGTTGGCAGGGCGGCCGTTGCGCGTGCGCGAGCCGTTCGAGGAACGGATCACGGGCGCCCTGTCTTCACGCCGTGAGAGGGGGTTCTCTTGCTGCCCCTGGATGGGACGTGAGTCTGGCCGACGACGTGACCGCTGCTCCCGCCCGCCTGCCACCGTCATTACTGCCGGCCCACTTTCGGCTGCATTGACCGCCGCGCCAGGCTGGCGCTGCTGGTCGTGCGCTGGACCACCTCGAGTCGCGTTATTGGTTCCGCAACCGAAGAGGCGCGGTGGTGGCGCAAGCGGTGGTGCAGTTGTTTGCATGCAGCATCTGGTGCGCCGGTTGCGTGACGCGTGGGCCTGGGCCTCCATGCTGGCGTGTTGGGAGTCAAAGAAGCGCGTCCACCTGGCGCGGTTGCATGCCACCTGCATGGCTGCCCGCCCCTTCCGCCCGTTGGTCTGGGCAAAAGTGGGGGTCGCTTGTAACTGCTGGGCGGTTGCGTGCACCACGCGCGGTGGTTTGGCTTCTTCTGCTCTGAGCCGGTTTGCATGACATGCGGGACCCAGCCCCCGCGCCGCAGGGGAGGGCCTTGGAGCGTGTTGGAGAAGACTCAGCCCGTGACGTTTGGGGGCGCACGTAGGGAGAGTTGCCTTTAAAAGGAGGGCGACCCCTTTCGGAAGGCGACCATGTCTTCTTCCTCCCTTATGCGTCGCGTCTTTCCACCTTCCAAGCCCCCGGATGGGGGGTACCCGCCGTCTTTCCGCCTCATCGTTGGAGGAACGCAACTCCGTGGGAGTTGGTACCTTTCAGCCATCGTTCGGCTTCAAGGATTTTCATCATGCAGCCCGGCTGCACCCCTCCACCGGCAGTCACCCAAGATGGTGACCTCCGGCTTGATGGTGGGGGAAAGCGAGCCGGGCTGCGGCCTCTGCCCCTCCCTCGGCCTCGAGGATTTTCGTCATCCAGGCCAAGATGGAGGATGAGGCGAGTCGGGGGGCTGCCCCCGCGTGGGTCGGCTGCCCTTTTCTTACCCTGGCGTCTGGGAGAGAATGGCATCCTCCATTTTCGCGGAGACTTCCTCCAGCCATGCCGGGATAGGTGGGCCGCCATCGCTCGGCTAGGGCGCAGCACTACGCCCTCCGTCCGGACGACGGTTGCGCTGCGTACCGCGAGGGCGGCGCCCACGCTCTGGGCGGTTCTGACCAGGGCGAAGACCTGCCGGCGCGCTTCGAGGCGTCGGCAGCCGGAGATGGCTTCTCTACCGATGAGATTGCCAACTCCGCCAGTAGCCCTGGGTCTCCGTCTCCCGGCCTGAATGGCTGGTTCTCGTCCTCTGCGGGTGAGAGCCCTCCTGTCGTAACATCTGCCCCGAAGCCGCTGCCGAAGCTGCTTCGCCGCCCGGGGCGGGGGTGGTTGCCGCTGTTGCCGGATCGGGCGGCGGCGGGCCGCCTGTCGGCTCGCGATCGCTCCGCGGGTTCCCCGATCTTGTGGGGTTGTTCGTACCCGCGAGGACGGAACTGGAGTTCCGTTGGTAATGGCACTTTGAATGCCAGTGTTTTTGTTCATTATGGCTGTCGAGGCCTGAACATGTATGTAATTTTGGCACGGAGCCGTGTTTTTTCCTCATTTTTGAGCACTAAGACTCGCCTGTCGATTATCTGAACCGCTTCACCAAGCATGAGTCGCCCCGTGTCAAGGTGACGAGTGAGGTATCCGTATCCCGGAGGCGTAGGAATCCCTCGGCTCGATCGGCCTTGTTGTCTGAGGCTCCTCTAGCTTAGTTAAAGAGACCCCTTGGCCGCTCTTCGACGAGCCGAGGCCAGGGGTAGCGATATCAGCACGAACAGAGGCGGAGTTGGCTCGAAAATGAAAACCTGGTTGGCCGGAGCCTAGCCGGGTTGTCCGTCAGCGGGACCGATGCCGGAGTTGATCAGCCGAGGCCTCGGACCGGGCTGGCGCCCTTGGAAGATGGTTGGCCGAGGCCCCTGGGGTAACCGGCCGAGCCGCCTGCTCGGGCCGGATTCCCGGAGAAGTCCCTGGATCGCGTCGCCGTCCGAGGCTGGGTCGGACCTCGCTGAAGGTGTCGTCGATGCCGAGGGTGCTACAGCCCCCTTCCAGCGTGAAGACCTGAGCCTGCAGGATCAGATTGTCTTGTAGCGTGTGCCTTCTGCGGCCGCTGAGGCCAAAACACACACCCTCGCTGCGTTGTAAAGCTGCGTCTCTTTTCCTCTTATTTCGAGTATCTGGACTTTTTTGTCGGAAACAGGGATGTTTGTGCGAGCGAGAGTTGCTTCTCGCGGAAGGTGATGAGTGAGGTATCTGTATCTCGGAGGCGTGGGAGTCCCTCGGCTCGGTCGGCCTTGCCGCTTACGCGTACTTTCACCCGTCCATGAGGCCCTGTCACCGACTCAGTCGAGAAGGCTCGAAGGACCGCTTTGGCAGAAGAGCTTCCGAACGTAAAGACTTGTTCGGTCCGCGGAATCACTTTATCCGAACGCGAGTTACTTATCGCAGAAGGTGATGAGTGAGGTATCCGTATCCCGGAGGCGTAGGAGTCCCTCGGCTCGGTCAGCCTTGGCTGCTTACGTGTACTCCGTCGTTTTCAGGATCCGCTTTTCGAAGTAGTCAGAAAGCACGAAAGACATTCTGGCAGAAGAGATCTTTTTTCGAGGAAAATTTTAACGCAGAGGGGGTTTCCCCCCTTTTAGCCCCCGAGGGAGGGTCGGGCTTTGCCGAGGCGAGGCCGACCCTTCCTTGATGACTAAACTTTGCGTGGGTGCGAGGTATATGAATAACTTGAAAACATCTTAAGGGTAGAAGCGACGTAGCTGTTGGATGTTCCAAGCGTTGTCGTAGACCTCGCCTTGACTGTTGGCCAGCTTGTACGTTCCGGGCTTCAGAACTTTGGCGATGACGAATGGCCCTTCCCAGGGGGGCGTGAGCTTGTGCCTCCCTCGGGCGTCTTGCCGCAGCCGAAGCACCAGGTCGCCCACCTGGAGATCTCGGGGCCGGACCCCTCGGGCGTGGTAGCGTCGCAGGGACTGCTGGTACCGCGCCGAGTGTAGTAAGGCCTTGTCCCGAGCTTCTTCCAGCTGGTCCAGCGAGTCTTCTCGGCTAACTCGGTTGCTTTGATCGCTGTAGGCCCTCGTCCTCGGGGAGCCGTATTCCAGGTCAGTGGGCAAGACGGCCTCGGCCCCATAGACCAGGAAGAACGGCGTGAAACCCGTGGCTCGACTCGGCGTTGTCCTCAGGCTCCAGACCATCGAGGGGAGTTCCTTCATCCATCGCTTGCCGAACTTGTTGAGGTCGTTGAAAATCCGGGGCTTGAGCCCTTGTAGAATCATGCCGTTGGCACGCTCTACTTGCCCATTCGACATGGGATGAGCCACGGCGGCCCAGTCCACCCGGATGTGGTGATCCTCGCAAAAATCCAAGAAATTTCTGTCGGTGAATTGGGTGCCGTTGTCGGTGATGATGGAGTTTGGGACCCCGAAACGATGGATGATGTTGGTGAAGAACGCCACCGCCTGCTCGGACCTGATGTTGTTCAGGGGTCGGACCTCGATCCACTTGGAGAATTTGTCGATGGCGACCAGCAGGTGCGTGTAGCCCCCGGGCGCCTTCTGCAAGGGACCGACGAGGTCCAGACCCCACACAGCAAAGGGCCAGGTGATGGGTATCGTCTGCAGAGCCTGAGCGGGCAGGTGGGTCTGCTTCGCATAGAATTGGCACCCTTCGCAGGTGCGGACAATTCTAGTGGCGTCAGCCACCGCCGTTGGCCAGTAGAAGCCTTGCCGGAAAGCATTCCCGACAAGGGCTCGAGGCGCTGCATGATGGCCGCAAGCCCCCGAGTGTATTTCTTGCAGGAGTTCCTGACCTTCGGCGATGGAGATGCATCGCTGGAGGATGCCCGAGGGGCTGCGGTGGTAGAGCTCCTTCTCATCGCCCAGCAAGACGAACGACTTGGCGCGTCGCGCTACCCACCGAGCCTCGGCTTGGTCGAGGGGTAGCTCTCCTTGGCGGAGATATTGCAGGTACGGGGTCTGCCAATTTCGATCAGGCGTGGCCCCGCTCTGCTCCTCCTCGACGTGCAGTGCCTCGCCCTCGGGGGCCGAGGGTACCTCAGGCTGAACCGAGGACGCCTCGGGTTGGGCCGAGGGTACCTCGGGCTGGGCCGAGGGTGCCTCGGGCTCGGGCGTGTCGTTGATCTTGACGGAGGGTTGATGCAGATCCTGGGAGAAGACGTCCGGGGGAACCGTCATTCGCCCCGAGGCTATTTTTGCCAGCTCGTCCGCAGTCTTGTTGTAGCGCCGAGCGATGTGGTTAAGCTCGAGCCCGTAGAACTTGTCTTCCAGGCGCCGAACCTCATCGCCAGTAGGCCTCCATCTTCGGGTCGTGGCAGTGGGAGTTCTTCATGACTTGGTCGATGACGAGCTGCGAGTCACCGCGGGCGTCGAGGCGTCTGACCCCTAGCTCGATGGCGATCCGCAACCCGTTGACCAGAGCCTCGTACTCAGCCACATTGTTGGACGCCGGGAAATGGAGGCGTAGCACGTAGCGTAGGTGTTTCCCGAGGGGCGAGATGAAGAGCAGGCCCGCGCTGGCTCCCGTCTTCATCAGCGACCCGTCGAAAAACATGGTCCAGAGCTCCGGTTGGATCGGAGCCGTCGGCAGCTGGGTGTCGACCCATTCGGCCACGAAGTCCGCCAATACCTGGGACTTGATGGCCTTCCGAGGGGCGAACGAGATTGTCTCGCCCATGATTTCCACCGCCCACTTTGCAATCCTGCCCGAGGCCTCTCGGCACTGGATGATCTCCCCCAGGGGGAAGGATGACACCACAGTTACCGGATGAGACTCGAAGTAATGTCGCAACTTTCGCCTCGTCAGGATCACTGCATACAGCAGCTTCTGAACTTGTGGGTAGCGGATCTTGGTCTCGGACAGTACCTCGCTGACGAAGTAAACTGGCCTCTGAACGGGCAATGCATGCCCCTCTTCTTGCCTCTCGACCACAATGGCGGCGCTAACCACCTGAGTGGTCGCGGCGACGTAGACCAAGAGGGCTTCTCCATCAGCTGGGGGCACCAAGATAGGCGCCTTTGTGAGGAGCGCCTTCAGGTTCCCGAGAGCTTCCTCGGCCTCAGGGGTCCAAGCGAAACACTTGGCCTTCCTCAAGAGGCGGTACAGAGGCAGACCTCTTTCGCCAAGGCGTGAGATGAAGCGGCTCAGGGCCGCGAGACATCCCATGACCCTCTGTACGCCTTTTAAGTCCTTGATGGGCCCCATGCTGGTGATAGCTGCGATCTTCTCCGGGTTGGCTTCGATGCCTCGCTCGGAGACGATGAACCCCAAGAGCATGCCCCGGGGCACCCCGAAGACACACTTCTCGGGATTGAGCTTGACGCCTTTCGCTTTGAGACATCGGAATGTCACTTCAAGGTCGGAGAGGAGGTCGGAAGCCTTCCTCGTCTTGACTACGATGTCATCGACGTAGGCCTCGACTGTGCGATCGATGTGTTCGCCGAACACATGGTTCATGCACCGCTGGTACGTTGCGCCCGCATTCCTCAAACCGAACGGCATGGTGACATAGCAGTACATGCCGAAGGGCGTGATGAAAGAAGTCGCGAGCTGGTCGGACTCTTTCATCCGGATTTGGTGATACCCTGAGTAGGCATCGAGGAAGGACAGGGTTTCACACCCAGCAGTGGAATCCACGATTTGATCGATGCGAGGCAGAGGGTAGGGAACCTTCGGACATGCTTTGTTGAGACCAGTGTAGTCTACACACATCCGCCATTTCCCCCCTTTCTTTCTCACAAGCACAGGGTTGGCAAGCCATTCGGGATGGAATACCTCTTTGATGAACCCTGCTACCATTAGCTTGTGGATCTCCTCGCCTATCACTCTGCGCTTCTCCTCGTCGAATCGGCGCAGAGGCTGCCTGACGGGTCGGGCTCCGGCCCGAATATCCAGCGAGTGCTCGGCGACATCACTCGGTATGTCGGGCATGTCCGAGGGACTCCACGCAAAGACGTCGGCGTTTGCGCGGAGAAAGTCGACGAGCACTGCTTCCTATTTGGGGTCGAGCCCGGAACCGATCCGGATCTGCTTGGAGGTGTCGCCACTGGGGTTGAGAGGGACGGCCTTAACCGTCTCCGCTGGCTCGAAGTTGCCGGCATGACGCTTCACGTCTGGCACCTCTTTGGAGAGGCTCTCCAGGTCGGCGATGAGGGCCTCGGACTCGGCGAGGGCCTCGGCATACTCCACGCACTCCACGTCGCATTCGAACGCGTGTTTGTACGTGGGGCCGACGGTGATGACCCCGTTGGGGCCCGGCATCTTGAGCTTCAGGTAGGTGTAGTTGGGGACGGCCATGAACTTCGCGTAGCATGGCCTCCCCAGTACCGCGTGGTAGGTTCCTCGGAACCCGACCACCTCGAACGTCAAAGTCTCCCTTCGGAAGTTGGAGGGCGTTCCGAAGCAGACGGGAAGGTCGAGTCGTCCGAGGGGCTGGACGCGCTTCCCGGGAATGATCCCGTGGAAGGGCGCAGCGCCTGCTCGGACGGAGGACAGATCGACGCGCAGGAGCCTGAGGGTCTCGGCGTAGATGATGTTGAGGCAGCTGCCCCGTCCATCAGGACCTTGGTGAGCCTGACGTCGCCGACGATGGGGTCGACGACGAGCGGGTATTTCCCCGGGCTCGGCACGTGGTCGGGGTGGTCAGCTTGGTCGAAGGTGATGGGCTTGTCGGACCAGTCTAGGTAGACTGGCGCCGCCACCTTCACCGAGCAGACCTCCCGGCGCTCTTGCTTGCGATGCCGAGCCGAGGCATTCGCCACATGCCCACCGCAGATCATGAAGCAGTCGCGGACCTCGGGGAACTCTCCTGCTTGGTGATCTTCCTTCTTGTCGTCGTCGCGGGCCCTGCCACCCTCTGCGGGTGGCCCGACCCTGTGGAAGTGGCGCCGAAGCATGACGCACTCCTCAAGGGTGTGCTTGACGGGCCCCTGATGATAGGGGCACGACTCCTTGAGCATCTTGTCGAAGAGGTTAGCACCTCCGGGGGGCTTCCGAGGGTTCTTATACTCGGCGGCGGCGACAAGGTCCGCGTCGGTAGCGTCGTGTTTCGCTTGCGACTTCTTCTTGCCTTTCTTCTTGGCGCCGCGCGGAGTAGACGCCTCGGGGGCCTCTTCCGATGGGCGGCCCTGGGGCTGCTTGTCCTTTCGGAAGATAGCCTCGACCGCCTCCTGGCCAGAGGCGAACTTGGTGGTGATGTCCATCAGCTCGCTCGCCCTGGTGGGGGTCTTGCGACCCAACTTACTCACCAGGTCGCGGCAGGTGGTGCCGGCAAGGAACGCGCCAATGACATCCGAGTCGGTGATGTTGGGCAGCTCGGTGTGCTGCTTCGAGAATTGCCAGATGTAGTCCCGGAGAGACTCTCCCGGCTGTTGCCGGCAGCTTCAGAGGTCCCAGGAATTCCCGGGGCGCACATACGTGCCCTGGAAATTGCCGGCGAAGGCTTGGACCAAGTCATCCCAGTTGGAGATCTGCCCCAGAGGCAGGTGCTCCAACCAGGCGCGAGCAGTGTCGGAGAGGAACAGGGGGAGGTTACGGATGATGAGGTTGTCGTCGTCCGTTCCACCCAGTTGGCAGGCCAGGCGGTAGTCTGCGAGCCACAGTTCCGGTCTCGTTTCCCCCGAGTACTTTGTGATAGTAGTCGGGGGTCGGAACCGGGTCGGGAACGGCGCCCGTCGGATGGCCCGACTGAAGGCCTGCGGACCGGGTGGTTCGGGCGAGGGACTCCGATCCTCCCCGCTTTCATAGCGTCCCCCACGCCTGGGGTGGTAACCTCGGCTCACCCTCTCGTCGAGGTGGGCCCGACGGTCGCGACGATGGTGCTCGTTGCCGAGGTGGCCCGGGGCCGCAGGCGCGGTGTTGCGCGTGCGCCCGGTGTAGACCGAGGCTTCCCGCATGAATCGAGAAGTCGCGGCATGAGGTTCCGAGGGGTATCCCTGCCTCCGGGAGGCAGAGCTCTCGGCCCGTCAGACCGCAGCGCCTTCCAGGAGATTCTTGAGCTCTCCCTGGATTCGCCGACCCTCGGTCGTTGATGGCTCCGGCATCGCGTGGAGGAGCATCGCTGCGGCTGCCAGGTTCTGACCGACCCCACTGGATGTGGGTGGCGGCCTGACCCTGACGTCGTTGGCGACGCGGTGCTGGAAACCCTGGGGCAGGTGACGTATTTCTCTGGCCGGGAGTTGGCCCGCCCATACCTGCCCGACGTCCCGGTGGATCGGCTCAAGCGCTCCTGCTCCCTCGTCGAGCCTGGCCTGCGCCCCGCGGACTTGCTCGAGCTGTGGGTCGTGACCCCCTGCCGGAACGGGGACCACAGCTAGCTCCCGCGGGAAGTCAGCGCGAGGCACCGGCCTAGGGAGATCACCGTCCTCCGGCATGCCGAGATGGTTGCCTTCGGAGGGATCCCCTAGCTCGACGTGGAAACATTCGCGGCTTGGGCCGCAGTCCTCGTCGTCAAGGCTGCGGCTATCGTCGGAACAGTCGGAGAGGCAGTAGTCACATGCGGTCATACAGTCCCGCATGGCGCTGGGGTTGCCAAATCCAGAGAAATCCCAACAGATGCTGGGATCGTCATCTTCCTTGGACCCAGAGGGCCCGTAGGTCGAGACGTCCGTCATCCGGTCCCAAGGCGACCGCATACGAAACCCCAGAGGGGTTGCACTCGCCTCAACGAGAGCGCCCGCCAAAGCAAGGTCGCTAGGCGGGTTGAGGCCGAGTCGAAATGACGTAGGATGGGAATCAGTCGGTACCTTTTGGTCGACGAGGAGCGACATAGTCACATCGGGGACTGATTGCACCGTCGTCTCAGGTACGAGGGCGACGTCCTGCAAGCTCTCCGCGAGTTCGCCGGCGTCGTCCACTTGCTCGGGATTGGTGTGTCGCGGGGGGACGGCGCTCGCCTTTGTCTCAAATGCGAGGTCGACGCCTGACGCGCCCCCCGTTGGGCGCTGGGGACGTCGATTCGCTCGACAGCCGACGAAGCGCGGCCTCCCGCTTGGCCTTGGTTGCCTTGCCTCCTCCTCCGCTGGCGGGGGAGAGGACGGGGCGAGCCCGAATGTTGTTCTTCCACCACGCGGGGAAGATGTCATCGATTCCGCCGCCGGCGGGCGGGTTGTCGGCCGCCATTATCGTTGTCGCGCGGCGGTGGAAGGAGTATCATGTCGTAGCTGCCGTCGAAGGACATGAACTCAAGACTCCTGAAACGGAGCACCGTCCTGGGCCGGAGAGGTTGATGGAGACTGCCCATCTGGAGCTTGACGGGAAGCTGTTCGTCAACACGCAGCAGGCCCCTACCTGGCGCGCCAACTGTCGGCGTTTCGAGACCGGGGGGTCCCTAAGCCGACGAGTGAGTGTGCCGCGTGCCCCAGCCCAGATGGGTCGAGCGCGTGGGCGAGCGCGAAGGGGGGAAGCGAGGCGGCCGGAGACGGGCGTGAGAGAGGTGGAAATCCCGCGGCCTTCGTGTTCGTCCCGCGCCCAGGTCGGGTGCGCTTGCAGTAGGGGGTTACAAGCGTCCACGCGGGTGAGGGAAGCGAGCGGCCCCAAGAGAGCGCCTGTCCCGTCCTCGTCCCCGCGCGGCCAACCTTCTCTAAGAGGGCCCTGGTCCTTCCTTTTATAGGCGTAAGGAGAGGATCCAGGTGTACAATGGGGGTGTAGCAGAGTGCTACGTGTCTAGCGGGGGGAGAGCTAGCGCCCTAAGTACATGCCAATGTGGCAGCCGGAGAGATCTTGGCACCCTGCTGGTGTGATGTCGTGGCTGTCGGAGGAGCAACGGAGCCTGGCGGAGGGACAGCTGTCGGAGCGGTTGAGTCCTTGCTGACGTCCCCCTGCTTCCGTAAGAGAGCTAAGAGCCGCCGTCGTCACAGGGCTTGCGGGGTGCCATCATTGCCTATCTGGCGGAGCTAGCCAGATGGGACACCGGTCTTGTTCTCTGCGGCCCGAGTCGGCTCGGGGTAGGGTGATGATGGCGCTTCCTGTTGACGTGGCGGGCCTGTGCCCTAGGTCGGGCGACGTGGAGGCTCCTCCGAAGCCGAGGTCGAGTCTGTCTTCCATGGCCGAGGCCGAGCCCGAGCTCCTGGGTCGGGCGAGGCGGAGGTCGTTCGGCAGAGGCCAGGGCGGAGTCCGAGCCCTGGGGTCGGGCGAAGCGGAGTTCGTCGTCTTCTGGGGCTTAGCCCGAGTCCGAGCCCTGGGTCGGGCGGAGCGGAGTTCGCCGTCTTCCGGGGCTTAGCCCGAGTCCGAGCCCTGGGTCGGGCGGAGCGGAGTTCGCCATCTTCCGGGGCTTAGCCCGAGTCCGAGCCCTGGGTCGGGCGGAGCGGAGTTCGCCGTCTTCCGGGGCTTAGCCCGAGTCCGAGCCCTGGGTCGGGCGGAGCGGAGTTCGCCGTCTTCCGGGGCTTAGCCCAAGTCCGAGCCCTGGGTCGGGCGGAGCGGAGTTTCCTATGGCACCTTTGGCAGGGCCTGACTGCCTGTCAGTCTCACTCTGTCAAGTGGCACTGCAGTCGGACTGGCGCAGGCGGCGCTGTCCTTCTATCAGACCGGTCAGTGGAGCGACGAAGTGACGGCGGTCACTTCGGCTCTGCCGGGGGGCGCGCGTCAGAATAAAGGTGTCAGGCCACTTTTGCGTTAAATGCTCCTGCGACTCGGTCAGTCGGCGCAGCGATTTAGTTAGGGTTGCTTCTTAGCGAAGGCAAGGCCTCGGGCGAGCCGGAGATGTGTCCGCCGTTAAAGGGGGGGCCTCGGGCGAGACGGAAATCCCTCAGGGTCGGCTGCCCTTGTCCGAGGCTAGGCTCGGGCGAGGCGTGATCGAGTCGCTCGTATGGACTGATCCCTGACTTAATCGCACCCATCAGGCCTCTGCAGCTTTATGCTGATGGGGGTTGCCAGCTGAGAATTAGGCATCTTGAGGGTACCCCTAATTATGGTCCCCGACAAAATCCATAGAGTGCGTTAAGAAGATAAAATCCAGCTTTGCCAACGTTGGCGCATTCTCTAGTGAAGAGAACTTCTCAAGAGGCAATCCTGAAGGTCCAATGGAATGGATTAATCACGAAGCAGAGGCCTTCGAGGAAATCATGAATAGCCGCGGTGACATCTGCGCTTTTTCAGGTGCTAGAGGGATTGCTGCTGTTTTGGAGAGGAAAGGTTGCGAGCATGTAAAATCCTTAGCGCAGTCCGAAGCTACCTTGTCCTCTGAAGACATTAAAGACCCCTCAGCCGAAGCAAGCATGGTCGGCGGAAAATTCTTCACCGATATCTGGGACAACGGCGGCCGAGAAATGGCACAAGAAATTATTCAAAAGAGTGAAAAAGTCATCCACGATGCTAGAAAAGTAGCAGAAGCTGCCGAGAAAAGTACAGAGCCCGAAGGGCAAATAGGTATTAATTAGTGGTTTTTATTATGCTGTAATTTTTAATTCCAGACTTTGTTCGCGGTTTGTAATAGTAATATAGCCGTATCTTCTCTTCCCTCTGAACCTGCTGAGGCATCTCCGGGCCCCCACCCGAAGGGGGACGATGAAATTAGAAAAATGGCCGAAGCCATTATGGACAAGGTTGTCGACCAGCTACTGAACGAAGCTGCGGAAATAGTTCTTAAGGAGGATTAAACACTATTGTAGAAACATTTGGAACGTAACATGTGTAATACATTGTAACTTTGAATGTAATATATAATCTATTTATAGTTTAATTCTTTACGATGCATGAAATTTTGCATACATACCATTTTTTGAGCCTTCGGCGAAAAAACACCTTCCCTTCTTTTCATGCTTCGTGAAGAAAATCTTTTCTATATCACAAGAATTTGTTTACTTTTCTGATGAAGAATATGCAAGCTTCGTGAAATATTCTCCGAAGCTATAAAAAAGTTTTGTGTTGCCTCTCTAATGAGGCTACACTTCGTCTCGATTTGTCTTGTGCCTTAGCACGATTTTCTCTTTTCCAAAATATTCTCCGAAGATCAACACTGTATCCCCTTCTTGTTCCACATGCAATATGTTGTATGATGCTTATGTTATGCAAAAATGATGTGATGATGTTATGTTATGCAAAATGATATTTGTGCCACAGATATAAGTCCCTGTAATAGAGCACACATACTTTTTATATCAGCGCTAACTTTTCGCTGTAAGCCTCCCTTAGGAGCTTCTTCGCCTTTTACTTTCAGTGGAATCAGCGTTTATTTTTCGCTGTAAGCCTCCCTTAGGAGCTTCTTCGCCTTTTACTTTCAGCGGAATCAGCGTTTATTTTTCGCTGTAAGCCTCCCTTAGGAGCTTCTTCGCCTTTTACTTTCAGCGGAATCAGCGTTTATTTTTCGCTGTAGGTTCAGAAAACTTACACTGCGCTCCCTTAGGAACGACTTTTCACTGTTTTGCAGAATTTGCACTGTGTCTGTTAGAACAAATTTTTGATAATACAAAGATCCTTCATGCCACCATAAATTCGTATGCTTCGGCAACTCAAGCCTATGGAAAGGACATATTTTTATTATGGTAAAAAGACGAAAGTGTTACAAGAAATTGAAAAACGATAAAAGACACTTAAACTTCTCATAATTGTTCCTTATTAACAAAAAGGTAATACTGAATGTAAAAATGTGAAAAAAAAATTGTTGTTGAGGTAGGATATTTATCAATAAATGTGCTTTGACTCTGGCACAGTGCTATTGACTGTGCGAGTTTCGGACTCCTCTCTGAAGTCTCTCTGAAGGTGATTGTTCTGACTCCCTTCTGGTTGTTGTCCTCGCTGCGTCGGCGGTGGTGGTGGAGGGTGCTGCCAGGATGCTTGGGGTTGGCTTGCCGAAGCAACAGAAGCTGCGGGGTGGTTGCCTACATATTCTGGAATATAAGGCGAATGATACAAAGCAGTATGCATGACCTGCTTCGACTGACTTTGTTGCGCAGCTGCTTCTGCTATCTCCTTCTGCTTCTGGATGGTAACGTGACACATCCTGGTGGTATGGCCCTTGTCTTCACCACAGAATAGGCAATAAATTTTTCTTGGCTGATCTCCAAACCTTCCCCCGAAGCCCCTAGCGCCCCTGCCCCTTGGCGCTGGCGGCCAAAAAGAACTTTGCTGCTGGCCCGAAGCTTGTGAAGAGTATTGTGGCCTTTGCTGCTGACTCCCTCAATCATCAGTTTGAGCAGAGTTATGAATTGACCTAACGTGCCTCGGGTGAAATCTTCCAACGAAGCCCCTGGTCATTTCAGAGAACCTGAATGCTTCCTCCCTTCTTTGGCGGAAGTCATTGTCAGCTCGAATGTATTCGTCCATCTTCTGGAGCAGCTTCTCCAACGTTTGTGGTGGCTTCCTGGCAAAGTACTGCGCTGAAGGTCCCGGCCGAAGCCCCTTAATCATGGCCTCAATGAAAATTTCATTGGGCACTGTTGGCGCTTGTGCCCTCAGACGCAGAAACCTTCGGACGTACACCTAGAGGTATTCTTCGTGGTCCTGGGTACACTGAAATAAAGCTTGAGCAGTGACTGGCTTCATCTGAAACCCTTGGAAGCTAGTTATCAGCATATCCTTCAACTTCTGCCAAGAAGTGATTGTCCCTGGCCGAAGAGAAGAGTACCAGGTCTGAGCAACGCTCTTGACGGCCATGACAAAAGATTTTGCCATGACTGCAGTATTGCCACCATACGAAGATATGGTTGCTTCATAGCTCATCAAGAATTGCTTCGGGTCTGTATGACCGTCATACATGAGGAGCTGGGGTGGCTTGTAAGACTGGGGCCATGGTGTAGCCTGCAATTCTGTTGAGAGAGGAGAAGCATCATCGAAAGCAAAGTTTCCATGATGGAAATCTTCATACCAGTCGTCCTCATTGTGGAAGCCTTCCTGATGGAGCTCTCTGCGTGGAGGCCTTCGGCTCTGATCATCTTGAACAAGATGTCGAACCTCTTCAGAAGCTTCGTCTATCTGTCTCTGAAGGTCAGATAGACGAACCATCTTCTCCTTCTTGCGCTGCACCTGTTGCTGAAGGATCTCCAGGTTTTGGATCTCCTGATCCAAGTCATCCTCCGGAGGTGTTGGACTAACAACCTTCCTCTTCTGGCTTCGGGCCTCTCTAAGAGAAAGGACGTCCTGATTGGGATCCAACGGCTGTAAAGTACCAGCCCCTGTCGCTGAAGCTTTTTTCGACGGTATGACGAAGGTGATGCTTGCCGAAAGTGTTCAAGACTCAAAAAATGGAAGTGAGTTCACCGGAGGTGGGCGCCAATGTTGGGGACTTGTTCTCAAATGCTATGAATCAAGAACAAGACAACATAAAATGTTAAATATCAAAAGCCCTTCGTCCTTCAAATCATTATTTCCCTTCGGATATAACGAATTTAGAACGAAGGTCATGAAGGACGTACCTTCATGATCATGATAAAAAATGGAGAACATTCAAACAAAATACAGAAAGTAACATAATTTCTGTAAACATTATTATTAATCTATTTCTATTTGTATTACTTGTGTAAACAAAGATAAATTACAAATGTACCTTCGGCTTGAAGGAAAGAAAATACAGGCGTGGTGCAAAAGTGAATGCCAAGTCAGCGTGAACAGTACGGGAATATTGTTCACCTATTTATAGGCACGGGTCGCAGCCCATGCAAGATTACATTAATGCCCTTTACATTTATCAATAACTCTATAGTAATTCTTCGAGGTCTAATCTGGCTTTTCATCTTTAAGTCGGTTTCCCTTTCCGCTGTTATGCCGAAGCTCTTCTGCGCATAGCTTCGTGATCGTCTTATCCTTCGTCGTGATTGCCGGCTCAGTTAAGCTTCGTCTTAACCATGCTTTTGTATACTCGCAACTTGACTTCGAAGGTACCTGTTCACATATTTCTTTTGGAGAACATAGTCAATTACGTTTTTGAGGACCTTCGGAAGACGAAGGCCCCCAACAAGCACCATGCCCGAGCCATCACCGCCAGGGTCTTCTCTAGGAATCCGGCTCGAGCAAACGGCTCGGCCGGCCACCCCGAAGACTCAGCCAGCTGAGGACATCAGCCTGGCTCGTGGCATCGGCGACTCAACTCTAGCGTCGGTCCCGCCAGTGGATGACCCAGCCAGGCTCCGGCTGACCAAATCTTCTTTTCGAGCCAACTCTGCCTCTGTCCGTGTTGACACCGCTACCTCCGGCTTCGGCTCATCGAAGAGCGGTCGAGGGTTCCTTTAACTAAGCAAGAGAAGCCTCAGACAGCAAGGCCGACCGAGCCGAGGGACTCCTACGCCTCCGGGATACGGATACCTCGCTCGTCACCTTTGCACGAGGCGACTCACGCTTGGTGAAGCGGTTCAGATAGCCGACAGGCGAGTCTTAGTGCTCGAAATGAGGAAAAAACACGGCTCTGTGCCGAAAATACATACATGTTCAGGCCTCGACAGCCACAATGAACAGACACCGGCACTCAAGGTGACATTACAAACGGAACTCTGGTTCCACCTCCGCGGGTACGAACAACCCCCACATTGGGGGGGCCCGCGAGGCGACAAAGCTCCAGGTCGCCCACCGTCGCCCGCTCCAGCAGCAGCGACAACGACCTCCGCTCCGGGTGGCCGAATTGCAGCAGCAATGGCCTCAGGGCGGGCGCCGCTGCAACAATGCCCTCGCCCACGTCTACGCTTGAGGGGCGAGGACAAGTACAAAGAGCCGGAGGCCCGGAGCGCGGATGGTGGCGGTGATCCCGTCGGCGATGAGGACTTCTCCAGCCGCCGCCACCTCAGCACCGACGACAGGAGCCGTCTGCCCACCGGTAGATCCCCACTCGGATCCTCCCGGACGAGCGGAGCACCAACCTCCACGCAGAGGCGCCGTACCGGGGCAAAGGCAGGACAGCCCCAGAACACGAACGCCGCCCTAGCGGCGCGCGACGTCTTGGGCGGTCCTCCGTTGCGCGCGGCGCGACAACCGCCCTCGCGGCGAGAGGGGGCACCGAGAGCCGAGCCAGAGCCAGCGAGCCCAACGCGCTGAAGCTAACGATGCTCGCCGCCGATTGGCCCCGCGTTATCGGAGTCCGACCCTCCCGCTAGGCCGGTGAGCGCCTTCTCCCTTGAATGCTGAGGGAGAGGCTGACCCACGAACCCGTGCGGGAGGTAGAGCTCCGACTCAGCCCGGCCTCCGCCCTAGCACGGATGATGAACATCCTTGAAGCTGAGGGCGGGACCAAGATCGCAGCCCGGCTTGCTTCTCCCCACCCAGGGGCTGGTGGTCACCGTCTTGGGTGACCACCGGCGAGGGGATGCGGCCGGGCTACCTGATGAAAATCCTTGAAGCCGAACAATGGCTGAAAGGTACCAACTTCCACGAAGTTGCGTTCCTCCAGCGACAAGGCGGAAGGATTGCGGGTGTTCCCCATCCGGGGGCCCGGAAGGTGGAAAGACGCGATGCATAAGGGAGCGCGAAGACATGGTCGCCTTTCAAGGGGGGTCACCCTCCTTTTAAAGGCGACTCTCCCCACTTGCGTCCTCAGCCATCGCGGGCTGAGTCTTCTCCAACACGCTCCAAGGTCCTCCCCCTACGACATGGGGGCTGGGTCCCATGCGTCATGCAAGCTGGCCCAGGGCAGAAGAAGCCAAACCGCTGCGCGCGCGGTGCGCGCAACTACCCAGCGGTTACAAGCATTCCTCCACATTCGCCCAGACCAGCGGGTGAAAGGGCAGACAGCCATGCAGGCGGCATGCAACCGCGCCAAGTGGGCGCACCCCTTCGACTCCAACGCGCCCAGCATGGAGGCCCAGGCCCACACGTCATGCAACCGGCGCGCCGGTTGCTACGTGCGAGCAACTGCACCGCCCCTCGCGCCGCTACCGCGCCTCCTCGACTGCGGAACCAGTACCGCGACTCGAGGCAACCCTGCGTATGACCGAACAGTTCCAGGCAGGCGCATCGGTCATGGGCCAGTCAGCCGCGGGAGAAGGCGCGACGGTCGATGCTGCCAAAGATGGGCCGGCAGTAATGGCGGTGGCAGGCGGGCGGAAGCAGCGGTCACGTTGTCAGCCAAGCTCACGTCCCCTCATGGGACAGCGAGGGAACCCTCTCCCACGGCGTGAAGACGGCGCGCCGGTGTTCCGTTCCTCGAATGGCTCGCGCACGTGCAACGGCTGCCCCGCGAACCACTCGCCCCATCGCATTAACTCTGTGGTAGGACAGGCGGCACCTTTGGCAGGAGAAGCGGGCGACGCTTCACCTTCGCCATAATGACCGCGTCAAAAAAGGTGCGCCACGTCGTTTCGATTTCGTATCCTTTTCCTCTTTCTCTCTCTTACAACAGGGATCGGGAAAGGGGATACCCCGAAAGGGATCCTTCCCCACGAAGGAAACGGGCCCCGAGCCCCCCTACTGATCAGAGGTTCGAAGGCTGGCCCCTCGGAGGGGTTCAACAGCCGCCTCAGAGCGCTCGGGCTCCGCGCCCACTACTGGTCAGAGGTTCGAGGGCCGGCCCCTCGGAAGGGTTCAACGACCGCCTCAGGCCACTCGGGCTTCGCGCCCACTACTGATCAGGGGTTCGTAGGCTGGCCCTCGAAGGGTTCACAGCCGCCTCAGACGCAGAGCGAGGGATGACCCTGGGTACGTTTGATACATAACCAAGGCTCGGGCTACGCTCCCGAGGTACCCTAGGACATTTCTGAGACCAACGGGAACGATCTTGTAACGGAATCCCATCAGAGGGAGGCATCAAGCCCTCGGACCCCGCCAAAAGGGGACCGGGTCTGGCAGATCACCCGCAGGTACTTTTGGAGTGCGCCTCCGGGCCTCTAGCCGACCCCTAACAAATGGGGCACGGGCGTCCACTCGGATTACCCGTCAGCAGCTCACTAGAGACACCATGTTCGGCGCCCTCCAAGGGCAACATGGCGCTTTTGCCCCCCTCCTCCTTGCGGAAAGGCGACGCAGGGGCGTATGTAAAAAAGTCGAGTCTGTCCTTGACCGTCCCCTCGCTCTGTGCGGAGGCTCGGGGGCTGCTCTCGCAAACCCGGCTCCGGCCAAACCGTTGACAGCGTCAACATACCAGCCCGAGAACTTGGGACCCGACCGTGCACCCGGGCTACGGCCAGCTCGCATGAGGGAACAACCAGACCGACCGAAGCATTGCGAAACGCATTAAGACCTCGAAGGAGTTAAACCACTCCTCCGAGGCCTTGGGGGCTACACCCGGCGGGTGCGCTCGCGCGCACCCACCGGAACAAAATGCAACCGAGAAAGGCCGGTCCCCTTGCAAAAAAGTGCGACAAAAGCCTCCAAGCGAGTATTAACACTCCCTTCGAGGCTCGAGGGCTACTGTCGGGGACCATAATTAGGGGTACCCTCAAGACTCCTAATCTCAGCTGGTAACCCCCATCAGCACAAAGCTGCAAAGGCCTGATGGGTGCGATTAAGTCAAGGATCGGTCCACTCAAGGGACACGATCTCGCCTTGCCCGAGCCCAGCCTCGGGCAAGGGCGGCCGACCCCGGAGGATTCACGTCTCGCCCGAGGGCCCCCTCAAGCAACGGACACACCTTCGGCTCGCCTGAGGCCCAGTCTTCGCCAAGAAGCAACCTTGGCCCGATCGCCGCGCCGACCGACCGAATCGCAGGAGCATTTAATGCAAAGGTGGCCTGACACCTTTATCCTAACGCGCGCCCTTCAGTCAACAGAGCCGAAGTGACCGCAGTCACTTCGCCGCTCCTCTGACCGGCCTGACAAAAGGAAAGCACCGCCTGCGCCGCTCCGACTGCCGCGCCACTCGGCAGAGTGCGGCTGACAGCAGCCAAGTCCGGCCTCGAGCGCCATAGGAAGCTCCGCCTCGCCCAACCCAGGGCTCGGACTTGGGCTCAGCCCCGGAAGACGACGAACTCCGCTTCGCCCGACCCCAGGGCTCGGACTCGGGCTCAGCCCCGGAAGACGACGAACTCTGCATCGCCCGACCCCAGGGATCGGACTCGGGCTCAGCCCCGGAAGACGACGAACTCCGCTTCGCCCGACCCTAGGGCTCAGACTCGGGCTCAGCCCCGGAAGACGACGAACTCCGCTTTGCCCGACTCCAGGGCTCGGACTCGGGCTCAGCCCCGGAAGACGACGAACTCCGCTTCGCTCGACCCCAGGGCTCAGACTCGGGCTCAGCCCCGGAAGACGACGAACTCCGCATCGCCCGACCCAAGGGCTCGGACTCGGGCTCAGCCCCGGAAGACGACGAACTCCGCTTCGCCCGACCCCAGGGCTCGGACTCAGCCCTGGCCTCAGCTGACGGTCTCCGCCTCGCCCGACCTAGGGGCTCGGACTCGACCTCGGCCTTGGAAGACAGACTCGACCTCAACCTCGGAGGAGCCTCCACCTCGCCCAACCCAGGGCTCGGACCAACCACGTCATAGGAGGCGCCATCATTACCCTACCCCAAGCTGACTCAGGCTACGGGGAACAAGACCGGCGTCCCATCTGGCTCGCCCCGGTAAACAAGTAATGATGGCGCCCCGCATGCTCTATGACGACAGCGGCTCTCAGCCCCCTTACGGAAGCAAGGGGACGTCAGCAAGGACTCGATGGCCCCGACAGCTGTCCTTCCGCCAGGCTCCAGCGCTCCTCCGAGGGCCACGACACCACACGAACCGGGTGCCAAAACCTCTTCGGCTGCCACGATGGCATGTACTTAGGGCGCTAGCTCTCCTCCGCTAGACACGATAGCACATTGCTACACCCCCCATTGTACACCTGGATCCTTTCCTTACGCCTATAAAAGGAAGGTCAAGGGCCCTCTTACAGAGGGTTGGCCGCGCGGGGAAGGACGGGACGGTGCTCGCGTAAGCCGCTCGCTCCCTCCCGCGTGGACGCTTGTAACCCCCTACTGCAAGTGCACCCGACCTGGGCGCGGGACAAACACGAAGGCCGCGGGATTCCCCTTTTACGCCCGTCTCCCTCCGGCTTCTTCCCCCCTTCGCGCTCCGTCTCGCGCCGACCCATCTAGGCTGGGGCACGCGGCGACAATTTACTCGTCGGTCCAGGGACCCCCCGGGTTCGAAACGCCGATAAGTCCAAAAATATGTTCTCCCTTTAGAAGCTTGTGAAGATTCTTCATCCCAACATGGGCTAGTCGGCGATGCCAGGGCCAACCCATATTAGTCTTAGCAATTAAGCAAGTATCGAGTCCAGCTCTATTAAAATCAACTAAGTATAGCTGACCCTCTAATACTCCCTTCAATGCTACTGAATCATCACTTCTTCTAAAAACAGTAACACCTATATCTGTAAAAAGACGGTTGTAGCCCATTTTACATAATTGAGAAACAGAAAGCAAGTTATGATCTAAAGAATCTACAAGAAAAACATTGGAAATGGAATGATTAGGTGATATAGCAATTTTACCAAGTCCTTTGATCAAACCTTGATTTCCATCCCCGAATGTGATAGCTCTTTGGGGATCTTCGTTCTTCTCATAGGAGGAGAACATCTTTTTCTCCTCTGTCATATGGTTTGTGCATCCGCTATTGTCGGGGACCATAATTAGGGGTACCCTCAAGTCTCCTAATTTTCAGCTGGTAACCCCCATCAGCATAAAGCTGCAAAGGCCTGATGGGTACGACTAAGTCAGGGATCGGTCCATTCGAGGGACTCGATCACGCCTCGCCCGAGCCCAGCCTCGGGCAAGGGCAGCCGACCCCGGAGGATCTCCGTCTCGCCCGAGGCCCCCCTCCAGCGACGAACATACTTCCGGCTCGCCCGAGGCCCAGTCTTCGCCAAGAAGCAACCCTGGCCAAATCGCCACGCCGACCGACCAAAGCGCAGGAGCATTTAATGCAAAGGTGGCCTGACACCTTTATCCTGACGCACGTCCGCCGATCGCCCGACCCAGGGCTCGGACTCGGGCTAAGCCCCGGAAGACGGCGAACTCCGCTCCGCCCGACCCAGGGCTCGGACTCGGGCTAAGCCCCGGAAGACGGTGAACTCCGCTCTGCCCGACCTAGGGTTCGGACTCGGGCTAGGCCCCGGAAGACGGCGAACTCCGCTCCGCCCGACCCAGGGCTCGGACTCGGGAACAGCCCCTGAAGACGACGAACTCCGATCCGCCCGCCCCTAGGGCTCGGACTCAGGCACAGCCCCTGAAGACGACGAACTCTGCTTCGCCCGACCCCAGGGCTCGGACTCAGCCCTAGCCTCAGCCGACAGTCTCCGCCTCGCCCGACCTAGGGGCTCGGACCCAACCTCGGCCTTGGAAGGCGGACTCGACCTCGGCCTTGGAAGGCGGACTCAACCTCGGCCTCGGAAGGCGGACTCGACCTCGACCTCGGAGGAGCCTCCACATCGCCCAACCTAGGGCACGGACCGACCACGTCATCAGGAGGCGCCATCATTACCCTACCCCAAGCTGACTCAGGCTGCGGGGAACAAGACCGACGTCCCATCTGGCTCGCTCCGCCAGATAAATAATGATGGCACCCCGCACGCTCCATGACGATGGCGGCTCTCAGCCCCCTTACGGAAGCAGGAGGACGTCAGGCTCCAGCGCTCCTCCGACGGCCACGACGCCACACGAACCAGGTGCCAAGACCTCTCCGGCTGCCACAATGGCATGTACTTAGGACGCTAGCTCTCCTCCGCTAGACACGTTAGCACACTGCTACACCCCCCATTGTACACCTGGATCCTTTCCTTGCGCCTATAAAAGGAAGGACCAGGGCCCTCTTAGAGAAGGTTGGCCGCACGGGAGGACGGGGCGACGCGTAAAGTCCCTCGCTCTCTCCCACGCGGACGCTTGTAACCCCCTACTGCAAACGCACCCGACCTGGGCGCAGGACAACAAGAAGGCCGCGGGTTTCCCCTTTCTGCCTGTCTCCCTCCTTTGGTTCCCCCCTTCGTGCTCCGTCTCGCGCCGACCCATCTGGGCTGGGGCACGCGGCGACATTTCACTCGTCGGCCCAGGGACCCCCCGGTCTCGAAACGTCGACAGCTATCAATGATCCAACTTGAGCCCCCGGATGCATAAACCTACAAAACCGTTTTAGGCCTTGTTCTTAGGTACCCAAACAGTCTTGGGTCCTTTCACGTTAGAAACAAGCACCTTGGGTACCCAAACACAAGTCTTGGAGCCCTTGTGTTTGCCCCCAACATATTTGGCAACTACTTTGCCTGATTTGTTAGTAAGCACATAAGAAGCATCAAAAGTTTTAAATGAAACATTAGATTCATTTGATGCAGTAGGAGTTTTCTTCTTAGGTATTTTGACATGGGTGGAATGCCTAGAGCTAGATGCCTCATTCTTGTACATAAAAGCATGATGGGAAACAGAATGAGATTTCCTAGCATGAATTCTCCTAATCTTGTGCTCAGGATAACCAGCAGGATATAAAATGTAACCCTCGTTATCCTGAGCCATTGAAGCCTTGCCCTTAACAAAGTTAGACAATCTTTTGGGGGCATTATGTTTGACAATGCTTCCCTGTTGGAAACCAATGCCATCCTTAATGCCAGGGCGTCTCCCACTATAGAGCATGCTTCTAGCAAATTTAAAATTTTTATTTTCTATCTTATGCTCATTGATTTTGGCAGTTAGTTGAGCTATGTGATCATTTTGTTGTTTAATTAAAGCTAGGTGATCATGAATAGCATCAATATTGATATCTCTACATCTAGTACAAATAGAGACATGAGCATCAGTAGATGTAGAGGATTTGCAAGCATTTAATTCATCAATCTTAGCATGTAAAATAGCATTCTCATTTCTAAGATTGGAAAAATAAACATTGCAAACATTTAAATTTTTAGCCTTAGAAATTAGCTTTTCATTCTCAGTTTTAAGGCTAGCAATTGATTCATTCAATTCACCAATCTTAGCAATTAAACTAGCATTATCATTTTTAAGATTGGCAATTGAATTATCACAGGCTTTTAACTTCTCAACCTTAGCAAATAAATTAGCATTCTCAGTTCTAAGGTTAGAAATAGTGTCATGGCAAATGCTAAGCTCCTTAGTCAAATTTTCATTCTTCTCTACTTCCTGAGCATAAGCATTCTTTACCTTAACATGCTTTTTATTTTACTTAATAAGGAATTCCTCTTGGCTATCCAAGAGTTCATCCTTCTCATGAATAGCACCTATCAATTCATTTAATTTTTCTTTCTGTTGCATGTTAAGGTTGGCAAAAAGGGTAAGCAAGTTTTCTTCATCTTCACTAGAGCTACCCTCATCACTAGATGTTGTATATTTGGTAGAGGCTCTAGATTTTACCTTTTTCCTTTTGCCCTCCTTTGCCATGAGGCACTTGTGGCCGACGTTCGGGAAGAGAAGTCCCTTGTTGATGGTGATGTTGGCGGCGTCCTTGTCGGAGGAGGAGTCGGTGGAGCTCATGTCGGAGTCCCATTCCCGACACACGTGGGCATCACTACCCTTCTTCTTGTAGTATCTCTTCTTTTCCTTCCTCTTTCCCCTCTTGTCGTCGCCCCAGTCACTATCACTAGACATAGGACATTTAGCAATGAAATGACTAGGCTTACCACACTTGTAGCACACCCTTTTGGAATGGGGCTTGTAGTCTCTCCCCTTCCTTTTCTTGAGGATTTGGCGAAAACTCTTTATGATGAGCGCCATTTCCTCGTTGTCGAGCTTGGAGGCGTCGGTGGGGAGCCTACTTGATGTAGACTCTTTTTTCTTCTCCTCCGTCGCTTTGAATGCGACGGGTTGCACCTCGGGTGTGGATGTGCCGCCTTGCTCCAAGTTGACAATTTGTTTGGAGCCTTTGATCATCAATTCAAAGCTCACAAACTTTCCTATTACCTCCTCGGGAGACATTAGCTTATATCTAGGATCACCACGTATTAATTGAACTTGTGTAGGATTACGAAAAACAAGTGATCTTAGAATAACCTTGACCATTTCATGGCCATCCCATTTGGTGCTCCCGAGGTTGCTCACTTGATTCACCATGGTCTTTAGCCGGTTGTACATGGCTTGCGGCTCTTCTCCATGGTTGAGGACGAATCGACCGAGCTCTCCCTCGATCGTCTCCCTTTTTGTGATTTTGGTCACCTCGTCCCCTTCGTGTGCGGTCTTGAGGACGTCCCAAATATCTTTGGCGATCTCTAACCCATGCACTTTGTTATACTCCTCTCGACTTAAAGAGGCGAGGAGTATAGTTGTTGCTTGGGAGTTAAAGTGTCGTATTTGGTCGGCCTCATCCGAATCATAGTCCTTATCCCCCACCTTTGGTACCTGCGCTCCATACTCAACAACATCCCATATGGTTTTGTGGAGTGAGGTTAGATGACCTTTCATTCTATAACTCCACATAGAATAATCTTCACCATCAAAAACAGGTGGCTTGCCTAATGGAACAGAAAGTAAAGCAGTGTGGTTAGAAATTCGAGGATAGCGTAGGGGGATCTTACTAAACTTCTTGCGCTCATGGCGCTTAGAAGTGACGGACGGCGCGTCGGAGCCGGATGAGGAGGGCGACGAAGAGTCGGTCTCATAGTAGACCACTTTCTTCATCTTTTTCTTCTTGTCGCCACTGCGATGCGACTTGACGCGGGGAGGTGATTCCTCCCTTCCTTTCGCACCGGACTCTCTTGATGGAGCCTTCCTGTGGCTTGTGGCCATTTCCATCTCCCTCTTGGCGGATCCTCCCGACATCACTTCGAGTGGTTAGACACTAATGAAGTATCGGGCTCTGATACCAATTGAAAGTCGCCTAGAGGGGGGTGGATAGGCGGAATCTGAAATTTACAAACTCAAGCACACACTACAAGTCGGGGTTAACGTTAGAATTAAATTCGAGTCCGAAAGAGAGGGAAAACAAATCAACCAAGAAATAAAATGGATGAACACGGTGATTTGTTTTATCGAGGTTCGGTTCCAAAAAACCTAGTCCCCGTTGAGGTGGTCACAAAGACCGGGTCTCTTTCAACCCTTTCCCTCTCTCAAACGATCACTTAGACCGAGTGAGCTTTCTCCTTAATCAAACGGATCACTTAAACCCCGCAAGGACCACCACACACTTGGTGTGTGGCGGAACCGCCCGAATTATTCCAACTTAAGTGCCTAAGTCCCACCTTAACGGCTAGACCACACTTAAATGGGAATAAAACGTCAGTCCCTCGGATCTAGTCCAACGAGGCCACTAACTGGATCAAGTACCACGTACTCACTCGATGGTGAGGCACAGAGTAAATACAATAAAACATAAAACCATATATTAAGGAGTATTAAATTTATCACAACATCATCGGAGTTTAGCAAAAGCAGTGATCATTGTTCGGAATGCAGCGGAATAAAACTAACGGAAAAATAAACGGAGAGATGGGGAAGCCTGTCCCATCACTTCTCATGCTCCTCCTCTGCCGAGGTAGGGTCCCACTCAACTGTCCAACCCGGTGGCAAGATGGACGGCCAAGTCACTCCAGCAACCATGTCCTCCAGAGAACCTGTAAAATTATGCCACAAGCAAGGCTGAGTATACTAATACTCAGCTAGACTTACCCGGTGTGAGGAGTCTACTTCTCTACCTCTAGATATGCAGCTGTTTGGCTGAGGGGTTCGGTTTGCCAAAAGCACTAGCTGAATCTAAAATCAAGTTTTAGCTTTTTCAAGTTTTAGTGTGACTCTCTTAAGACTAAATGTGTACCTATGTAATCATACATGGTATCAAGCATTTAGCATTCAACAACTTTTGCCAAGTCAACACATTTCCACTTGTTACTCAATGTAGCAGCATGGATCAAGTAGTCTCATTAGCTGTGAGAAGCAGACGATTCGAATCGAGTTTCAACCTTGGAAGGTAAACCTAAACACACGACGTGGCGAGGCACTCTATCCCCACACACATCAACCGTCCCCAAACAACGTATCATAAATAATCTCATCATGTTTATTGATTAATGTGAAGCACTAGCGTATAGCTAAACCAGAATAACCCAACCAAAATAGGTAAACAAGGACAAGATGAACAAAAGCTAGTCAATCCTTAGGTATAAATTGTGTAAATACGGGAAGTGAATTATAAGAATGAGTAGGACATAGATGGGTCAAGGGACACTTGCCTTCACCAACCAGCTGCTGCTCAGGGTCTTCACCTGCAACTCCTTCGGACTCCACCAACGGACCGTTATCTATACGAGTTCAAACATTCATTCCACAAATTTAATACAAAGAATAGTACACCATGCAATAAAATATCAAAAATAAATAGACACTCGGTGCAGAGCTCACACCTACGACTAAGCGAGAAAGAGAGAGTAACGGTCGAGGCTACGGTCGAGGAGCGATCACGTTACGCGATTATAAATCAAAGCAGTCGTCTAAACAGAATGGTATTAATTTGGCCATCGCACCATACATAGGATAAAATCATGTTCCATGTTTAATCATTATAAACAGACCAAAGTAAATTTATAAGGATTGTCGCGCGGCAAAACACGCGACACAACACTTAAACTGAATTAAGAATAAAACGACTCGTCGTGCGACGGAGCGCGCCACGAGACACTTGAATTAATTATAAGAATGATGTTAAATGTCACGCGACGAAGCGCACGATGGCATACGTCATCTAAACTGAATTTAAAATGAAACGTCGCGCGACTGGACGCGCGACGCTACACATTAAATAATCTGGAATTAAAATGGACTGTCACACGACGAAGCGCACGACACAACACATTAATAGAATCTGAAATCAAACTAATTCATCGCGCGACGAAGCGCGCGACACAGCACGTTAATTAAACAAAGTTTAAAATTAATTAAAACCAAAAATCAATCCCCATGCGTGTGGGGCGGCGCGCGCGGGAACGCATCGCGCATGCTAGGGCGCGCGAGGCCGCGTTGGGGGCAGGGCGGGCGCCGTCGGGGAGGGGGCCGAGCAGGGGACCGCCACCGGGGCCGAGCGGGGCGCGGGGGGGGGGGGCTGAGCAGGGGCCACGCGGGGGGTGGGGAGGGGCGCCGCCGGGGGGCGAGCGGGGGCCGCACGGGGAGGAGGGGTGCCGCCGGGGCCGGGCAGGGGTCGGGGAGGGGAGCCGCCGAGGGGCCGATCAGGGGCGCGCGCGGGGCCAGGCAGGGGGCCGACCAGGGGCACCGACGGGGAGCCGCGCAGGGGCGCGCCGGGGGCTACGCAAGGGCGCGCGGGGCTGCAAAGGAGCGCCGCCAGGGAGCCGGGGAGGGGCGCACGTGAAGGTCTACGCGGGGAGCCGCCAGGGGCCGCGCAGTGGGGCGCGAGCAGGGGAAAAAGGAAGGGGAGGGGAGGGAGAGAGAGGGAGAGGGAGAGGGGAGGGGAGCTCACCTCAGGGATCCAAATCCGGCGATAACCGTCACCAAATCCTATGGCACAACGGGGAAGAGAGAGGTGGGAGAGAGGGAGTTGTGCGCGGGAAAAATTGAATGAGGTAGAGAGAGAGAGACACGGGGGGCGCATGGGGAGGGGCAGGGGCGCGCGGGCCAGGGCCGGGCCGAGCTGGGCCAGGCCGGGCTAGGCTGGGTCGCGTCGCGGGACATAATCCCACGACACGCACAACCACTTATCAGAATACAATCGCGAAACGAAATCCGAAACGAGACTAGGCAAACACGTGATTAAACATGACATCAGACAAAGGAAATATGCTTCGGCATAATGCAACACTCATGACGACTTAGGTTTTTGTTTACACGCAATACAGACACCAGTCGATATACTGCTTTGAAATTGGAAAGAAGAAGCGAAACGGGAAGAGAAAAGAGAGTAACGCCTAAATTTGGTGAGTATTGAAGAAGAAAAAATTATACCCGAAATTCAGGGCGTTACAGTAAGTCATCAATCCAATCCCTTTGATAAATTAGGTGTCATATTAGATATCATGTTCTATATATATATAAATATCATAGAATAGACATATATAATTTTTGGTTGGAAATTCGAATGAGTCTACTTGTAGTATATCGTTCCTACGATTCTATGGAGAATTTGGGAAAACAGGAACAATGTCGTTATTAGAGGTGGTGTGTCCTCACCGCATAGAATAATCTCAAATAACACTGCAGTTGTTGCACACTCAGACATGTACAAATGAATCTGCACATGCGCCACACCCATTCCTTTTACAAATTAATAAGCAGCTGAAGAAAGACACAATCCAGTACTGCTGGAATGTGCTACAAAGTATGAAACTGTATGTTTGGATGTCATTCAGTCAGGATCAAGTTTTATGTGAGTGTGTAACTGAAAATTGGAATTGGAACATGTGTCTGTGTCTATGGCTGAAACCGAAACTTGTGGCTGGAACTAAAAGATGTGCTTGTGTATGCGTTGCTTGCTTATTGTCGCCAGAAGACTGTAAATGAGCTGAAAATGTGTCTCTGCTGGTCACTGTCGGCTTACCTCCACATCTCGGTTCAACTCCGCCGCCGCGAACTCCAACCCCGACCGTCTGCAATTGGAGGTAGGGATGAAAACGGGACGGGTATAGCCGGATACAAGGTCATCTCGTATCCTATCCTAATATATTTCTCTTAGATACAAGACCAGATACGTTTAATTAAGATTCGGGACGGATATAGGACGAGATAGAGTAATAATCCGGCGGGTAAGAAACGGATAACGGATACTACTCGGTTAGGTACCGGATAATTATAGGGTAGTTCGTCCCGATGATATTAATTGTCCAACCATCCAAGAAACACATAAATTAAGCAATACATAATCATGTATATGATATATCAAATGTAGGAAATGAAACCGATAAAATTGACATCATGCAGTTCAAAGTTACTAATCACAAGGACATTTTAGAATCAACACCATAATATTAAAAAATATAAAATATTCTAGTTTCACTCAATTACAAAAACTAATAAACATTTTATATGGAGATAACTCAAGTCCTCATATGAAAATAATAAAGTAAAGTACTGATTATGTTGAAACTTGGATATTTAAAGTGATTTCACCTGTAACTCATACAAATAAGTGAAAGTGAAATAGAAGAAACACGAACATCTTATGGACATATATTGTGCCTCCGTAAAATTTCACGATTTTTTGAGGTTATTTATGTATTATTAATTTCTCGTCATAGAAAATCATCAAAATACAATTAAATCCATAAAACATTATAGTGTCGACCGAAAAATGCAAATAAGTTAGCAATACTAATAAATACTCTATAAACAGATAACCTTAAGTTCCCACATGGAGCACACATAAAAATGATAAAGTCTATTAATTTGATATAAATTTAGACATTATTTTAATGATTTCGGCCTAAACATATGTTTAAACAAAAAAAAGATGTACTACAAAGTTATAGATCTCTTCGAGCTCTACAATTTTCATATGTAAAAGTTATGATTTTATAACTATATTATGCAGAAAAAGGAAAAATGGGCACCCAAATTTCGGGTACCGTATGTCCGTATCCGACCCGAATATCCGAGTGTTTACTGGATAGTAATCGCTCCGTATCGGGCCCGTATCTGAAGCTGCACTATCCGGGTATTACCCGTATTCGTCCCGAATATAAAAATACTCAAATCCGTATTCGAAAAATGGGTATTTACGTTATCCGTATTCGGTACCTGACGGGTATACTCGACACGTTTTCACCCCTACTAATTGGAGGAAACGTGTGCTGTCGAACACCATATCCTGACCATCCGAAGCAACTGGCCTTGACTGATGTATTGTCTCCACTCTGCCGCTGAGACAGAAAGGCCCCGCCGCCGCCCTTCCCGCAAGCAGCCGGACCTTCCGGCAGCCAGCTTAGGCAGCGGCGTGGCAGGGAGAGGCCCACGATGGGGCGGCGCGGCTGCTGCTAGGGATTATGGGGAGGGCCCGAGTCGCCCGACGCATGGGCAACCAGGACGCTTCTATCTTTTTCAAAGCTCCCAAGGTAATTCCTCTGTCTATTCTCTAATTCACCTTATCAGATAGTACCCATTTTTTGTAACGTCCAGTGTCAATGTCACTTAACGGGGCAAATGACTTCTCAGCTACGAACATGCGTCACACACACCCATTCCAATGACAACAGCTGAAGAAAACAAATAACACTGCAGCTGCTGCACACTCAGACATGTACAAATGAATCTGCACATGCGTCACATCCATTACTTTTACAAATAAATATGCAATTGGAGAAAGACACAATCGTGCCGGACGAAATGCTCGTGGCTCGCTGGCTCGCTCGGTTCATGGTCAATTCGGTTCGGCTCAGATCGGCTCGTTTGAATTTTTTCTCGAGCTGAGCTGACATCCTAGCTCGGTTCGTTAACGAGTCAGCTCGCGAGTTAAACGAGCTACCATATTCTAACAAAATGAAACTATATTCATATCATTTATAAAATAATTGATGAACATGTTATATATATGAGGTGTTTATGGCCTATGAATTAAACTAATTATTAATGAACTATGTTTATGTGTTTATTTGGTCTATGCAAATATAATTATATGTTAAACTAATGAACATGTATGTGAATTGTGAATTAGTGAGTGATGAATTGTGCTAATTTGGTGTAACATTGACGTGGTTTGTGAAACTACGAGTATAATTACTATTTTTATTGTTAAGTTAATTTAAAATTAACTAAAAATAATTATTATGTACATATTATTTTTTCTGTTCTGGCTCGCGAGTTAAACGAGCCAGCTCGAGCTCGTAAACGAGCTGAGTCGAGCTGACTCTGTGGCTTGTTACCTTAACGAGCCGAGCCGAGCTGGCTCGTTAGCTTAACGAGTCAGCTCAAACTCGGACGAGCTGAGCTGGCTCGTTATCCATCCCTAGTAGTGCTGAAAGTAGCTGTCCATACTTGAAAGTATAATTGTGGCTGTCCATTGAAATTGAAACTGTATGTTTGGATGTCATTCAGTCAGGGTCAAGTTTTATGTGAGTGTGTAACTGAAAATTGGAATTGGAACATGTGTCTGTGTCTATGGCTGAAACATGTGGCTGAAACTAAAACATATGTTTGTGTATGTGTTGCTTGCTTATTGTCGCCAGAAGGCTGTAAATGAGCTGAAAATGTGTCTCTGCTGCTTAACGTCGGCTTACCTCCACGTCTCAGTTCAAATCCGCCGCTGGGAACTCCAACCCCGACCATCTGCAACTGCGGGAAACTTGCGCTGCCGAACACCATATCCTGACCATCCGAAGCAACTGGCCTTGACGGATGTATTGTCTCCATTCTGACCATCCGAAGCAACTGGCCTTGACGGATGGCTTTCCTGCTACATCCTGTCATGGCTCGACGAAGAAAAAAAGGACGGGAAGGGTTGATTTAGTGATCTGGGATCCCGGAAGGATTGGAAGGGTTTGAGTGGAAAATTAGTTTATTTCCCCCTCAATCCTCTCCAATCCTCCCGTGATTCTGAGTGGGAAATTAGTTTATTTTCCCCTCAATCCTCTTCCTGTGATTCTCTTGTCACCAAATCAATCCTCTTCCTGTGATTCTCTTGTCACCAAATCAACCCGAAGCTGGGAAACAGCGTGGGAAATCACTACGATGGGCGCGCGTGAGTGGATTTGGGGACCTTGGTTTGCCCAAATATGGGGGATGAACCGGAGGACGCGGGTGGCGAAAAAATTGGGAAATGAATAACACTCTATTGGAGATGGGATTGGTTGTGCTAAAAATGGTTTTGGGGAGCTTTTACCCATTCTGTTGGAGATGCTCTAATGAGCAAGCGGATTGCCAACTCAAACAAAACAGGATTGGAATCTTTACACGGTTCCGAATCATAATAACTTAGGAAGAATTTCCATAAATTAGACCTATCAGGATAAGTTGGAAAATGGACAACTTGTCACGGTTTCCAGTATGATCGAGCCTACTATTACAACCGATACGTTTGGTGAACCACAGGAGAGCAACTGCTTGCCTAGCGCACATGATTCCATCAGGAGAGCTCGTCTACCACGACGAGAAGGGAAGGGCGTGAACGGCGGCGCCGTCGGGGTTGTTGCCCTGCTCGCCGCCGCTCACATGGTAGTAGCCATAGCCATGGTGGTACTGCAGCAGCTGCGGCGGCGGCGGCGGCGTTGCGGCTGCGGTGGTGGCCGGGACAGGGGAAGCGACCGCAGCGTGGCCGGGTGACGACGCCGTCAGAATGGACGCCTGCCTGCTGTCTCCCACCCTCATGTACGACATCCCGGTGAGGGAGACGTCGCCGCCGCCGCCGCCGCTGACGCTGACGCTGCCAGGGAGTCTGCCGCCGTACTGCATCGCCGCGGCGAGGGACTGCGCGGTAGTAGGGATCATGGCCGTCTGTGCTGATGTCGGGTTGTCTGACAGAAGAGAGAGAGCACAGTTGCCGTTGCTCTGCTTGCTGTCGCTCTCTGAGGACGCCGTGGTGGTGATGGTGAATGGCTGGCAGCCCAGGGCCGCGGCGGTCGCCACGTCGCCGCCGCCGCCGCCGTTGCTGTGGCTGGTCAGGAACGGGAAGTGCTTCTGCTCCTTGCCGTGGAAGTGGGAGCCGATGGCGCCGCCGCCAGCGCCATTGAGGTGGACGGCCGGGTAGTACTGGTCTTGGAACACGTCGGCCTCCGTCTTGACCACCGACCATTTAGGCTGTTCCATGGACGCCGCGAAGAGCTGCGGGTAAGACGTGAATCTTGTCACTCCTGCACGACCACGACATGGGCAAACAAACACGGGTCAGATCAGATGTTTGGCCACTATCAACATTCAACAACGACGAGGCAATGCATCAAATGTCACTGAGCTATAATCCATGGTAGGATGCAACGAAGTCCGTTTGTTTCTGCTATTAGCATGCTTTATGACGTCATTTAGCTGGTCTCAGATACTTCATAGGCAAGCAACTTCAGAGAAATTTTCCTGATCATCAATTATGACTATGGAAATACTGGGCTAATTAGACTACGGTTGCTTTGGAGCGGTAGTCTACATTCATGATTCATCATGGCAGTGAAGTATCTGATGGTTGACAAATTCCTTTTGGTGGCCTACCATTCTGGGAAGAAAAAATAACATATTGGATGGCAGGCAGCACCTGCAAGCAACGTGTGAAATGTTTGCTTGCATCGCAATTCGCAGTGCTGCCAGTCAAGTGGTCAAGTGACAGGTGAGGAGCGAGGAGGACAGGACTCAGATCAGCACATGATCAATTGGATGCAAGATACTGATTCCGTAGGTCTGATAAGCTGAGCTTCAGTTCAGAAAACAATACACTAATTACTATAAGGTGTGCTCCGAGAAGTGAATTTACCGTGGTGATTGCCAAACAAGCCGGCGGGGTTGAGAGGGTCCGGCTGCGGCTTCCGGCGGCGGCGGTTGTGTCCATCGAGGCGCTTCCTGCAGCTCCGCTTCACCTCATCGAACTCCCCGAGCAGATGAAACCTGCAGCAAGAAGCAGTTCCACCGACAGAGGGTAAGGAGTTTGCCACGAGCAACAGTGCAGTTAGCCGCAAAGAAAATGCTATTTGCCGGTGAGCTGGGTGGGTCTTGTCAACCAACCCCAACAGGCATGATCAGCTATACCAATTCAAGCAAGAACATGCCACTGTTGACCTTAAGGAGACCACTTCTTTTCTTCTTCAGAAACTAAAATAAACCACGCAACCTTCACGACACGCTCTCTCTGGGATATTTTGGGACCTGACTGATGAATCTGGAATCTGAGCGAAGATAACGACAAAGAAATCATCGTCTTCTACAACACGATCGAGATGCATTTGATTGAAGCCTTTTGAGTTGGAAAAAAACATATGGGATGTGGAAAGCATGGGCAAGCCACGCACCACAACGACGACAGGGACGCACGCACGCACACCGGAGAACAGAGCAAATTGTTGTCCGGGTGAGTGAGTGAGCCTGCCACTGACAAGGACGGGAGCCAAGGCATGGACCTGAACTGAACGGAAGTCCAGTTCCATTGCACCTGCCTTGTTGCATTGTAGGGACACGCCCCCGAAAGCACGGGTGCGCAGCGCATGCACCGGCTGCTAGCAGACGGCTTGACGCTGGTGTGGTGACACACACACAGCTCACAAGATGTTCAGTTCAGACCTTGACAAATTCAGGACCAGATGGCGAGTGCCCAGTCCAGGCCAATCGCACGTTTCTGTCTGTCTATCTATCTATTTATCTACTGCAATAACAACCGTAAGAACGCAAGTCCGGCTGCCACGCTGAATTCTACTGCTAGCACCGTAGGTTTGGCCGTCCAAATCCCAGTTCCGGCAGGAGTCCCGTTCCAACTTCTGCATAAAAATTGGATCTTTGGTCGGTCCGCGGTTTGCAGCGTTCAGCAAAGCAGATTCCCTTCTTACGTTTGACCGAACCCACCACAGATGGATGCCGCAAGTCTTGGCTGCCGGCGGCGCACCGCAACGTTCATCAGTTGCAAGCGCCAAAGGCTAATTAGGCCGTGGAAGTAGGAAAAGCGACAGGAGGAGTAGCAACAGCTGACGGCGAGTAGTTCTTGGTCGCCTAATAAGCAAGCAGGGTCTAGTGGATTGCTGGACGTGGCGGCAATTCTCCACGAAATTCACCCCCACGCGGACGCGGACGCGGACGAGACGAATGCTTCCAAGAAGAAAACATGCATGATGCGGTGCGACACCCATGGCCACGCCACGCCATCCATGGGCGGCGAGCTGTTGCATGTACAAGAGAGCTCGTCGTACGACGAGTGGTTAAATTATTGAGCGAAAAGAACCAAAAGAGAATCATGGGAGCTCGGGGTCGTGGGGGGACGGCAAGGGAATGGAATCCAAAGTCCAAAGAACAAGATGCATGGGGCGGGCGGGCGCCGGGCGGGCGGAGGGCACGCACGAGCACGGCAGGGCAGAGATACGCGTACCTGCTGCACTGCTGGCAGAAGCGCTGCTGCTGGCCGGCGACGGTGACGACGGGCGTCTTGGAGTGCGCCTCGCAGACCTTGTGGCGGCGGTGGTAGTCGCGGCACCGGGACAGGTCGGCGTCGCAGCCCTGCACGGAGCACGCGGGCACCGCCTGCCGCGCGAGCCCCGGGCGCGGCCGCTTCGCCGGCGCGGACGACGACGGCGGAGGCGGGGGCGGAGGAGGGTTCGCTGACGGCAGCGCGGGCGCGGCACCGGCGGCGGCCGTGAGCACCGCCCTCGAGCTCGTCGGCGCGCCCAGCTTCAGGTCCAGCGCGCCGCCCCCGCTGCTGCTGGGCCCGACCACCGTGCCGAGGTCCCAGGCAGGAAGCATCTTGGCGTCCCAGTCCATGGCGACAGCCCGTCCCCAGGCCGACGCGCGTGTACGTGCCTGCCTGTTGTCGGGATCCTTGCACAGGGAGTAGCAGCTCTCTCCTCGGGACTCAACCCAAGCAGGCAGGCACCTCCGTCGCTGGTGGCGGCCGGCTCCGAAATGGTGGATTTTGGGAGGCCTTTCTGCTCTGCTGGCTGCTGCTGCGTGCGCAGGCCGTTGGAGACGGAACAACAGCTGTGTACTGCTCGCCCAGAGAGCAAAAGCAAAGTTGATGGCAACCAAAAAGCTTTGGAGGACGGGAAAGAGAGAGAGAGATCACAGCGGCGGCGGCGGCGGCGGCAGCAACAGCAACAGCATGCAATTAAAGAATCCAAGAGCAGCGGGCGGGAGCGGCAAGAAAGGAAGGGACGAGACAAGGGGCTGGGTTCTTGGGTGCTCGGCCGCCCGCCGGGCAGAGCGGTGGGTTAAGCTTTAAAGCGAGCGGAGGACACGGATGGATGGATGGAAGCAAGCACCTCCTCTCCTCCGAGAAAAAGGCGGACGAGGCGAGGGAAGGCAAGGAAGAGGAGGGAAGGGGGCGGGGCAGTGCCAGTGGTTGCAGACAGCACAGGAACAGGACGACGACGGAGGAGACTCCTATTGGAGGACTCCAAACTCCAAAGGTGGCAATAATTGCCGAGACCCGAGAGGCGAGCTGGGGGCACCTCCCACTGCTCACTCGACTCCCCCCTTCTTTATTTTCTTACCAATGGCAGTAAACATACAGTGTGTGGGTGTGATGTGTGGTTGGGGAGGGTAGGTGGGAGAGGGAGAAGGAGAAGGAAATAAGGAATCAGACAGACAGACAGACACACAGCAGCAAGCAGATGGATGTGTGGCAAAAGATTTCAGAGATAAAAAGGGAAGAAGAAGAAGCAGCAGCAGGTACCACTCTCGAACAAGAAGCAAGCGGAGGACGGAGTGGCTGAAGGCAATGCAGTGAAGAACATCCACCAAGAGCAAGGTGGAGGATTCTCCCTTCTTTGGTGGTTGCTGCTAGCTAGCTACTACTGCCTTTTCCTCCGGTTTGCTCCTTCAGCTCGGCAGCCCCTATGAGTAGGCTTTGCCTTGCCTCCTTGCGCTTGAGGATTGGTTTCTTCTCAAGTGGGGTTGCAAGGAAGCTCAGTCACTGCGCCAGCAAATGGGCAAGGCGGCAAAGATGAGGAGAGCTACCACTGCGCGCACCAGCTGAACCACTCCCTCCTAATTAAAATACAATACTCGTTAACAGAAACCCGGAGATAGAGGGGCTCTGATGGCTGATGAGAAGGACTAATAAAACTTAAGTGCAGAGGCTCCTCCTCCCTCTCACCTTTTGTAGCGGGGGTGGAGTGGAGGTGGAGGGCAGGGGGGGGAAAAGTACAAAAGTTGGGAAAGAGCTGGATTTACATGGAGGAGCAATGGAAAAAAGGGAGGAGAGGGGAGGTTAGGCAGGCGCAGGGGCAGGAGGAGCAGCTTTTTCTCCTGTCTTCTTCTTTCTTTTCCCTACTGCGTTTTTGTGTTCTGTGCTGTGCTGCCGCTGCCGCTGCTGTGTGCTACTGTGCCATGCTGCCTCGTCCCAGCTGACATGGTCATGTTTCACAGACCACAGCCAGAGCGCACCACGGCATCATCCAATATTGCTCCATGCACTCCCAAAAGCGCGTGTCATGAGATGCATGAGCTTATATGCCCACATCCACGGTAGATAGAGCCTTTCTTTTCTAGGGCGTCTCCTCCTTCTTTTTTTTTTTTTTTGCTGTGCTATTCTTGGGTCCTGAGGTCTGAACATCTGAGCATGTATTTTTCTTTCCCTTTTGTCACTGTCACACTCACGTAGAGCTTGATATGATAGACAATCTACGTAGTCCGTAGAGCCTTTCTTTCCTAGCACTTCTCCTTCCTTTGCTGTGCTACCCTTAGTAGATTCTAAGGTTTAAACATTTTAGCATGTGTTTTTCATTTTCTTCCTTGATCAGACTAAAGCTATCTGTTTGGACCGTTACAGCTACAATCCACAAAGACAAGACACTATAAATACAGTAGAAGTCGGTATAGATTGAAGCATATAATAGAATTGTTAAAAACGGCGTCAAGAGTGCGAGAAGCATTGGTACCACGCATCGCGAATACGATAGTATTTCCGAGATTCGCCTCGACATGTACTGAACATCCATATATATTTTTTCACCTTTTGTAGCGATAAGAGTACAATACAGGTTCCGCGCTTACATAAAATAAGCGGAACCGGCGAATTGGCTTTCATGGAACAGAAACAAACCGATATCATATACTCCTAGTTGTGAGCAGCTAGCGGACGGCTTTGTTTACAGCCTCGACCGAAAAAAAAGTAACATATATTCTTAAAGCACCTTGGTGTGAAGAATGTGCTGTGTGCATGGTCGACTTCTCTCTACCTAGCTCCTTTGTGTTGGGTTGACGACGTGGTCCCTCTAGCGAAGCAAAGTGTATTGTATCTACGCCTTTCTTTTCAATTTGCTCAGCAGGGAGAGGACTGTAATTAAGAGCATAGTTTTATTCCCCTGACGAGGATTATTATTATTTTTATCTCCGCTGCCGCCGATGCAGCTATGGAACTACGTGAGGTCCAAGTTCCCAAGTCTTGATTAGCTCTAGTCGTAGTAGTGATGCGATGCCGTACTGTTTGGTTCCTAGTTTTCACACGCTGACCAATGGTCAAGAAAAAAAGAGTCGCGCGCGTACTGTTCTGAGAGAGGCACAGGGACAGAACGTGGTTATCTATCTTTCTATCTTTGGCCGGCCCGCTCACCAACACGTAGGTGCTGCCTTGGTGGCGAGGGTCCGTGGTTTGCAGCCAGCCAGGAGCGATTCCTCCGGTTAAGACCGTCTCCAGCAATAGTTTTTTATATTCATCTATTATATCTCTCATTTATAGTCTTCTCTAAAAAATTTTATTTCTATATTTTCTTCATCTCCAACAACATCCTTCAAATCACGTCTTATATACATAAATACCTATATTAGAGATATTTTTAATTTTTAATTTTGTACATACGTATTTGTCATATTCTTAAATGTATTGTACATATTTTAGTTTTGCTAAACCGGTTGTTTAAAGTATTCAAATGAATAGAGAACTGTTTAGAGAAACTCTATATATAGAGGATTCATCAGCGTTCTCTAAATTTAAACGACCGTTTAGAGTACGTTGCTGAAAAGAGTAGATGATAACCTTATCCTTTAAATTTAGGGTACATGATCCTTTAGAGGTACTTGTTGGAGTATATGGAGCCATCTTGACAGACCAGCAAACTTGTTAGTGGTGTTTTTTTTTTTGTATTTTTGTTAGAAACAAGGGCCTGATCCAGGAGCACCTGTGTTAACCAAAAGCAAGGCAGAGATTTTGCAGCCTCGTGAGAAGAAAAGAATCAGAGAAGAGGATCTGAGACGTGAGCCTGCCTGGCTGGGTGGCTGGCTGGCTGTGGCTTTGAGATTACAGTGACTGACTCACAGGACAAGTACCGCAGGCATTGCAGAGGGAGGGACACGGTACAGTAGCCAGCGTAGCGTAGCAAGAGCCATATGTCAGAGATGTGGATGCGCCACCACCATGGGCATGGGGTTCTGATGAAACTGGTCTGTCTGCCGCTATACGTACGCTGCCTGCGCCACAGCAAGTTATATTACCGAGTGTTCGAGTACTACGTTCTACAGCGAACGAACTTACCACGGGGTAACTGCAATGCACTGCGTGCTGGAGGCACAGTTCAATCATGAAGACGACGCACGCACGCACGCACTGTAGATTCTACTTTGCACGAGCGTACGTAGAGAGGTGCTACTACTTTGTACGTACGTACTACAATAGAGTAGTAGGATCTGCTGGCAGGCATGAGGCAACAATTTGCTTTGCCTAACATGGCGTGCGGCCTTCCCTTCGAGTCTTTGACCGTTATACAGTGGAACGGAACCCCCGAATCGAACGGCTGCATGCAGCTGCAGCTAGCACATTTGAAACGCAGCAACGACTTGCAGCGACACTGCATTGACCGATCGATCCTGCTGCCTTGCGTGCTTGGGTTTCCTCGCCGGCTTCGGCTTGTCTGTCTGTCGCGCGGTGCCGCTGCCGCCATCATGGGTGTCGTGTCGTGTGGTGTTGCACCCTCTGTCTTCGCGCAGCATGCATGGATATGGATCGCTGCGGCGTCGCAGTCTGCAGCTCTAGTAGTAGCCCTGATGCATGATGGCGATCGCTCTGCCACTGCCACCCGGGCCGGCCGGCCGGCCCGCCGGCTACGATTGGTCAAGTCAGCGAGTGAGCGAGTCCCATCCATTGCCTCGTTTGGCCGGTCGTGGTCGTGGTCGCCCACGCATGCAGTTCAAGCGCATACTAGTAGAAATAAACATGCTTCAAATCTTATAAATAATAAAAAATACCAATAAGAACCATCCATATAGTAGACATGCCATTAGACTAGTGACAGAATATGTTTAACAGTGTACATTTTGTTTTCTAACGGAGGCGGTAGTAATGCGTGCGAGCATCTCACAATGCAGGAGGGCAACGTGCGTGTGGTGTGTGGTGGTCAGCACGGCAACAGTGTTCTCGCAACGCGGTCACGCCCGGAAAGCCATGCACCGCGGCATGCATGAATGCGCGCGCGCGTGTACCGCGGTCCGCGGGCTGCATGCGTGCGTGTGGCTTCCCCTCCGGTCCGGTGGCGCCCTCGCTCGCCGCGCATAGTCCACTGTTCACACTCTGTTCTCTTCTCATCTGACCGCGCCAAGTGGTGCAGGGCGGCCGCGCGCGCCCATGGCGGAACTAGCTAGCTAGCCCCCCAGCGTGGTCCTCCCGGCGGCCGTTGCGGTTGGTGCGCGGCTAGGTAGGCCGGACGGAAGGGCCGTCGGTTCCGGCCGTCCTCCGCTGTCAGTCCGTAAGCGCGCCTGTGCCGGCCGGCACGGCCGATCCAAGGGGCCGGGGACCTATCTTGCCGGGATAGCTAGTCGCCATGCATGCATGCATGCACACACACACCCACCAGACAGGGGTCACGTATATACAGCTCAGTTCCACGACGGCTATGACGTCGCATGCATGGATTATTGGCGTATACCGGCCGGCATATACGTGACGTGTACGCATAGTCGGCTCCATGCCGTCCGGTAGATTTTACTGAGGCAAATAATTCAGCATCTAAGGACTAGTTTAAAAACTCCATTTTTTCTATGAGATTTCCATTTTTTCAACAGAAGATGAACTAATTTACTTTAGAAAATAAAAATTCTTAAAAAAAATAGTGTTACCAAACTAGCTCTAAGCATTTTTTTAGTCACTATGCCATACTATGTCATACATGAAATCAACTCAAAGCCCTGTCTCCCATGCATACTCCGTAACCAAACACTAAGCACCAATACGGTCCAAAGTTTTTTTTTGGCCGACAACAAAAACAGAAAAAAAAAGTTTTGTTCTTCTTCATTATTTCCTATTCCATCTCTTCCGCCTCTTCTTTCTTATCCGCCTCCGGTAAGGAGACAAATCTGGAACAAGACTCAACCAAAGTTCACCGGGAATAGCAGCAATCAATATGCTTACCTAATCTACACAGGGTTACATGTGTACATGAGTAACAAGATCGTAGACTTGTCAAAGATTCACCAACTATGATTATGCATGCAAACACTATTCCTGCACGCCATCTGCCAACTCCTGACGGGACATACAATACGACAAGGGTACAGGCTAGCCCTTGGTCGCAAACTCTGTCTCGTTCGAAGTAGAGCTCGATCTCGGGTCAAACTCCGCATCACCCGAGCCCGGCTTCGGCTACCTGCTCCCTGTGAATCCCACAAGAGGCCACTCCTTCAACTATGACACACATCTTCAAAATCCTAGAGCGGGTTCGGTCGCGACCTCGGGCAGACTTATGCCTTGCTCAAAACGTTATTGGTTTTAAATATTAGTTTTTAAAACAAATATTTGTTATAAAACAGTATTGGTTTTAAATATTAGTTATAAAATTACTTTTTAAGACAAATCAGTGCATATAAATATTGGTTTTAAAACTACATAACAAAATAGTCAATGCTAGTCAAAATTTTATAAGTTTCACTTAAACCTTGTCAGCTTAGAGCTCTTTTCTACTAGTGTTTCTAACCTCAATATCTGCAACGGAAAGGTGCCTAACATTATCAGACACTACAGAGCATGATTTTTTACCATACTTAGTAATGTGTCAACCACTACGGTATGGACAAATCCCTCGCCAGGAGGGCTCGGGTGCGTGACCGAGCCCTCGGCTCTGGCCTCAGCTCTCAGCAGAAATCAAGCGAGCACAAGTCAGCAACAAGTACAAAGCCATACTGCAGACCATATCGTCTACAAGACCATGATGACATTTCCTCACAGTGCATGGCCAACTCCAGTACTCCGGACAGCCCCTCCTAAGGCTATAAATAGGATAGCCTACGACTTTAGGAGGGCAGGCGAACACTTCACGGTTTTCTCCTCCACCACGGTATTGACACTTGTCTCAATCAATCCCAGGGACTTGGGATCCTTCCCTCTCCCGCTCAGCTTGTATTCCCTACTGCAAGCACTTATTAGGAGCAAATAATATAAGTCTCATCCCCCTCTGTTGGAAGTAGGATCTCTTTTTGCCCGAATGAGGATAAAAAACTCGTGTCAACTTGTATCACCATCTGAGTTAGGGCATACACAACATTATTTCATTGGTTGATTAGGCCCTCGGGTCTGAACATCGACAGGTAGATCATGTATAATAAGGGATGCAAAATTGTAGATGCCATTGTTTGATACTTTTTACATAGTGAAGTTTAAAATGAAGGATGAGATAAGAGATATGATAAGAGATAGCTATAGAATATGATCGGTTGGTGCCTATGACCTATC